>NC_081417.1:91643435-92243435 GCF_949786415.1 Peromyscus eremicus
AACTCACTGTCTAGTTTTTGTTGCTCATTGACACATGGGCATGAGGCCATCTACTAGAGAATAGTTAAGCTATCAGTGGCCAAACCCTTAAAGAAAATTGACTCTTCTATCCTTAGAAATCATCAACACCTAAACTAGGGCTGGGAACTCTTGAGTCCCTTCTTTTTGTACAACAGATGCTGGCTGGCTTGATCTTATGCAAGTCTTGTGCAGGCAGCCATAGCCGTTGTGAGTTCCTGGCTACAATTGCCTTATAACAACTGAAACATTTTATTTTGCTCTTGTTCTACCTGATCTTTAGTTTGTATAAATCTTTCTGTCCCCTCCTTGGCAATTGTTTCTGAGCCTTGGAAAGACAGTGTGTGTTATAAATGACTCAGAAGTGGCTGAGCACTCCACAGAAATTCAGTCTCTTTACTTTTCCAGGTGTGAATTTCTTTAGCAACTACCAAGAAAGAAACTCCCTTGATGAGGATTGAGAGTTGCAGTAACCTGTGAATATGGCAATGCTTATTAATCAACAGTTTGAGACTATGTTCACTTAGCAAAATAATAGCAGAAGCATTATCACTAGAACTTATGACCTCCCTATCCATATGTACTTGGTCAGATTTACTGTACCAGGCATATATTTTTCCTGTGAAGTAGGACTTAATTCCTATCAGAAACCAGTTGTTTAACCACATAATAATTCATGGCACTATTGTATCAATGGGCTGGGCTTGCCAGGCCAGTCATTATTATAATTTGAAGGGTTCACTCTTAGAAGAGACTGTTGATAAGTTTTCTTCTCCAGCATCTTCATAGCAGCTTTCCAGTCCTACAAAAGCTAACCAGCAGCAGGAGGTAGAGGTCAGTAGAGCACCAGCTTGATTTCTCTATGCCCTGTCACCAAAGTGCAGGGCGTATTCAGCAGTAGGGTCATACCAACAAGTTTTCATGAGCACCAAATAAATATATTTAAACATTATAATTATTGTAATAGCACTCATGGAGGCATGCAAGAACCAAAATTTCAGAGGAAAAGTACATTTACACTCTTATCTCATGCCATTCTTGACATAAGCTTGCTGAGTAGAACAACAGAAATGATTCACACTGGACAAATTATTACTTTTATTTCCTGCCTTATTATTGACTGAGTGGATATAGTTAAATATACCTATGTTATATAAAAACATAATAATATAAAGCCAGACAGGTTTTTTTTTCATAATTTAATGCCAAACAATTTGTTTGTCATGCTAGCTATCTGTAGATTGAGAGCAAAGGTTCTGTTTTTCTTACATAGACATCCTGTAAGTTAAAAGCTCCAAAGTCAAGAAGTTAAATATGGAAAGCTTGTTGTACAATATTGAATAATTTACTCAATATAATTCTGTTGAAATCTGTATACATATCACTTTCAGACCCCAACAATAAACCAATATAGCAAAGTCTACCTGAATATTCTCATAATACTTTATTCTTCTTTATGAACTATTTCCTAATAAGAATATTAGATTAATTTTCAATATTGATTGTCATCTGGTTCTTGGACCTTCCTTATGTAGATTAGTTGGTCATTAATATTATACCAGAATAATATATTCATTTTCCTCTTACAAATAACATTTAAATGGAAAAACTTTATGTCACTCTGGTAGAGCTCAGTGATATTTCAGTTTTTGTGATTAAGGACTATGATAATTTTTATGATCTAGTTTCATTATATCCCTTGCTTTCTGAATTTTATTTATTGCTCTATACAAATAAATACAAGTTTTGGTTTTGAAAAAGAAGACGATTGTAAAGTAAGGTAAAATATTTGATTAACTTCCCTTACCTCCCAATCTCAGAATCAAAGTGGACTAACAGCTTGCTCCAGGTCTCTGAGCTAGCTAATCCTGCCTCCTGCCTAAGTGTGCTCTGGGCAATGATTAAATTTTAAGATATGAAAACATGCTGGAACTATAATAAACAATCGAGCAATGTGCCTTCCAAGGTGGACAGATTCTTGGTAGGCAGCCCTAATTGTTGCGATTGCTTTTAGGTGTTCTAATGTACTCATCTGAATTATGCACCACACTGCTTCTGAATGACACAGCCATTTCTGACTCCATTAATATGGAAGATTTCAGCCAAATGCTCTTAAACGATAGCTTCTCTTTATTTGTAATTTCAGACTCTATTGATTTCCTTCTGTTCCCTTCATTATGATTTCAATTGATTACCTTGGCAACTGCAATAACAATGATTGCACTTGACACTGTCTGAGACTCTTGAGATGGTATTTGAATAGGAATGGTATAATTTGGGGAAAAGTGCCTGCAGGAACCTGTCATTAACAGTACACTTACACTTTACTTTATTGACTTTCCTCTCTTCTGAGTAGGCCCTTGTCACAGAGTTGGCTGGGAACATGGCTACAGTAGTAGTCCAGATTCTGCAGTTCTTCGGAGGGAAGAGATTCTTATTAAAGACAATTGTCGTATAAATACATACAAATACGCATACATGAGACTGCTCCCTGTCTGTCTTTCTCTGTCTCTCTGTCTATCTGTGTGTGTGTGTGTGTGTGTGTGTGTGTGTGTGTGTATGTGTGTGTGTGTGTGTGTATCTGTGTTGGTTAGTTTTTTTGTTTGTTTGTTTGTTTGTTTTGTTGTTTTTGTCAGCTTAACACAAGCTAGAGTCTTCTGAAAAGAGGGAACTTATAAGAAAATACCTCCATAAGATTATACTGTAGGCAATCCTGGTGGGGATTTTTTTTGCTAATCTTGGTGTGATACCATCCCCCCTAGACAGGAGATTATGAGTTATAGAAGAAAACGGACTGAAAGATCCAAGGGGAACAAGGCAGTAAGCACCATTCCTCCATTCCTCTGTGGCCTCTGCTTCAGTTCCTGTCATAAATTCTTGCCCTGCCCTCCCTTAATGATAGCTACAAGAAGGACTGTTTGTCTCTTTCTTCTATTGTTACTTAATTTGGGGACAAGAGGTAGTATTTGCCACTTTACATGGCTTTGTGAAAATTTAGGAATGCTACGTTTCAACTCTTTTCTGAGAGGCCTTTGTGGCAAGCTCAGTGTACTGAGATCTATCTGTCCTGAGTCACGACTTTGTACGGAAGATATCTAGGCTTATCTAAGCCATGGACTCATGGAGTATCTACAATTCATTTTATATCTCTCAACTTCAGTTGACTTGGTTGTAAAGCCAGGAGATTAAATTTAATTGTGTCAGACTCTTTCTAATTCTAAATTTTTTATAAAACGTTTGGCAAACTACCTTGGTGAGCCAGCTTATTATGCATAAATGCAAGTGAATTTAAACAGAGAAAATGTTTGACATAAAATACTCATATTTGCAAAATCTTCATGTTTTCAAACAAACAAATAAATGAGTACCAAAAAGGCATCTTGAATTCAAGCCATTTTCCTTTTCCCTTCTGTGTTGCTTTTCCTTGCCCCTTGACTGCACAACTTTACCGCTTTTGTCGCTCTGTAAGCTAATTAGTTGATCAACTCTTTCCTGTTTGTTCACAGGAAACAGAATTGCAGTTCTAGCCTGAGCATAATCAGTTTTTGATGTGAGTCTCCTCCATTTTGTTCCAGTGTCATGTAAGAATGGCATGAAGATTGGAGAGGAAAGGCCACAGTGTTGCCAACTCTAGATCAGACAATGGAAAGACTTTCTTTGGGTTACTCAACTATTATATCAGTGATGGGGTAAGATTGGAAGACATGGTGTTAGGGGATATTTTTTTAATGTAATCTGTCAGAAGCGTTATATGTTGGTTGTATATTCTAGTCTTCTACTATGAAATAAGAGACAAGAAATAACTGTCAAAGATAAAGGTCATCCTATAAACAAAACCAAAAGAAGAGAGAGGATCAGCAGGCAGACTCAGAAGAAGACTGTCTCCAGGTCCAATTTCCCCTTCTGAGGACTCTGCCTTTTCATGGTGCTATATAGATTAACATTAATTTTTGACAAAGCCCATCCATGATCACTTCGAGAATTGATACCTGAATCTTTTAGATGAAATGTCTTCTTACTTACCACAATTAAGAACACCAATCATTCACAAGTCTCAAACTTGGACTTGCTTGTCATGATTTGGGTATCCCATTCTGGCAGCCACAGAAAGGTGTGGAATAAACAGTGGAAATAAAGCTCCACTCCTGAGGACACTGAGAAGTCAAGGCAGGTGAGACTGTAATCCAGCAGAGCAAGTGTGAATGAAAGCCCCTCTTCATTTGTCAAGTTTGCACATTCTGTTTTCACTTAATGCAATCCCAGCGGGTCACAAACTCTGTGATTTAAGAGAGAATTGGTGTCAATCATTTTAAGATAAAACACTAATATGGGTCCAGAAGATAAGAGAGATTTGGGCCTGTTCTTCATGACACTGCTCTTGATGATAACTTCCTTTCTAAACTTAAAGGTCAATTTAAACTTAATACTAGAAACAGAAATAATTAGATGATGCCAATAATGACCAGGAGAGTATTCCTAATCTTACAAAGGCTTCAATATATCACATTACCTTTGATTCTTATAAAAAATACCAAGATATAGATAATGTTCTCTTATATCAGTGGGCAAACATAGAGACTGGTAAGTTTTATCTAAATAATGAGAGGCCAGAATTAGGCATCAGTAGAATCTGAGGGATCACAAAAGACAGTATTGCTATTAGAACGTGTCTCCAGAAAACTGATCCCTGTATTTAGAAAACCTTATATAAGAGTTCAGAGAATCCTGCAGAAAAGGGGGAAGAAGGACTGTAGGAGCCAGAGGGGTCAAGGACACCACACAAAAAAACTCACATAATCAACAAACTTGCACTCACAAGGGCTCACAGAGACTGAAAGGACAACCAGGGGACCTGCATGAGACTGACCCAGGCATTCTGCATATATGTTACAGTTGTGTGACTTGGTCCTCTTGTGGGACTTCCAATAGTGGGAACAGGGGCTGTCTCTGACTCTTTTACTGGCTTTTGGATCCCTACTCCTTATGCTGGGTTGCCTTGCCCAGCCTTAATACATGGGGAGGTGCTTAATCTTTCTGCAACTTAATATGTCATGTTTGGTTGATACTCATGGGAGACCTGCCCTTACTCATGGGAGGAGTGGATTGAGGGTGGGAACAGAGGGGAGATGGGGGGGGGACTTGGAGGAGAAGAGGGAGGGGAAACTATGACTGAGATGTTAAATAAATTTATTTAAAATAAGAGAGAGGGGGAGAGAGAGAGAGAGAGAGAGAGAGAGAGATCATGTCAGGGTAGACTAGACTAGGATGTGAGACTAAAGAGGTTAAGGTGACTCTAGCTTTGTTCAGGCATTGAATTACAAACCTCATAGCTAATCAATGGAAGCACAAGCTTTTCTTGGAACCACTACTGAGACCCTGCAATAAACCTTGAGATCCTTCTCCCTCTGCCAGTCCCCACTGCTGACACTGCATTCCACCCAATGATCAGCCAATCTAAGAGATCCACGCAGAGCTTGAAATGAGCACATTTTCCTTGTGTTGGTGCTTTATAATGGTTGCTTGCTTCTTCATTCCACTGCCAGGAAATGTGTCCTTTCATGAGGGCATTTGAAGGAGATGCTTTTTTGTTTAGTGATTTTCTGCACCAGCAGTTTCCTCATTTAGAGATTGAAATGGATATACTTCGCCTTGGGAAGTGATGTTCTAGAATCTGTTCCTTTGCTGTGAGCAGCCAGGTGGCAGAGACACTGCAGACATGGGGTGTGGAGTGGAAGAGGACACAGCTCTGCAGAAAGGAGAAGGTCTGTGAGAAGTGTATCAGGTGTAGGAGTTGATTTCGGTCAACTCTCCATGAAGCCCCCCCCCCAAAAAAAAAGAAAGAAAATAACAAAGTTTATTTGTCAAGAAGGTGATTACAAAACCCTACAGAATTTGTACAACCAGCAGTGTTGCTTCTATGTATGCCAGTGGTAATCCAATATTTATAAAAGTGTCAGTGTTATGAAACTTTGGTAGAAGAACTTAACCTAACAACCATGATGGAGACGTTAGTAAATGACCTTAACTGGAAGGGAAGCAGCCACATATGGAAAGACACAGACACAGACACAGACACAGACACAGACACAGACAGACACACACACACACACACACACACACACACACACACACACACACACACAAAACTGAAAGCAAACAAACAAACAAAAACCTGAATCTTGCATTGGTTAGGGTGGTGAGAAAGAGATAGCATAGAATCAGATTAATCTGAATTCAAGGGCTGCTTTCCTCCTAACAAAGCATATACGTTCATATGAATTACTAGATATTTAGGAGTCATAGTTCATATTCTGTGAAATGCTAATGGTAGCTATAAGTATCATTATTACTATACTCTAAGGTGAGCTTTTGTGATTATATTAGCATTGATTTTTGTTGCTTTATCTGATATTGGCTTATATCTCTGGTCACTTTTATATGCATTTTATTAAAAAGTTACCTCTTTGCTTTTAGATATGCTAACACACATAGCAGAAAAGCATTGAGTAATGTCCCTTTTCACCAGGAATATCAGTGGTGACTCTCAGAACATGGACGAATTTGTAGTTACTTGGTTGGAGAGGTATGTGTGCATTTCACTTGCTTGTCATTGGTTTATTGAAACTCAGAGGTTAGTAGATTTATAGACTCTCAAGTGCCATACTGCCTATTATTTTTATCATAGCATCAGGCCTTCCTTTGTGTAGCATATTTTTTGTTTACAATTGTCTGGAGAAGAATAGTTGGTCAAAAATCAACATTGACTTTACATGAGCTGATTCCATAACATATGTAGCTGTAAGTTTTCCTGTGTCCTGGCTGGCCAGTGATCAGAACAAATCTCTCCCACTCACATCCCCCAAGTAAACACACAGAGGCTTACATTAATTACAAACTGGATGGCCTATGGCTCAAGCCTTTTGCTAGCTAGTTTTTATATCTTAAATTAGCCCATAACTATTAATCTACATGTCGCCACAGGTTCCATGGCTTTACCTGCATCCCACTACATGTTGCTCCTTGGGTGGCTGACTGGCATCTCTCTCTACCTTCTTCTGTCTCTCCCTTTGAATTTCCTGCCTGCCTCTAAGCTGCCTTGCCATAGGCCAAATGGCTTTATTTATCAACCAATCAGAGCAATACATATTCACAACATACAGAAAGACATTCCCCCATCACTTCCCCTTTTCTGTCTAAACAAAAGGAAAGTTTTAACTTTAACCTATTAAAATTACATATAGCATAACAGTTATCAAGCAAGAATTAGAGTTATAATATCTAGTCTATTTGTGTTTTGTAAAATTAAAGAAAATATTTTATCTATCATATGTTTGTGAGTCTACAATTTCATATCTAATTTATCTTTTATCACAACCAAGGAAAATTATAATTATAACTATCTAGTGTTCAACTACATTAAAGACCTCTGAAAGCTGCTGCTTTAGTACTAACCACTGCAGTTTAAAGCAATAGACTTACAATAAGGCAAATTCAGATGGAAGAAGACTTTAAACAGTTTACATTGTGTATAAAAATATACTTAGACTTGAAAGAAAGAGGAAAAGGAATATAGACAGTTACATAAAGAAATAGAAATTTTTTAAAAAAGAAGTCTTTAAAGAGACAGTAAAGGTAATATAAAAAATAACCCATGTAAAGATGGATATTACACAGAGAATCTGGACTGTGTTGTCTTTGGGATTTTTAACTGCAGAAAGACATTTGATTGTAAAAGCTGCTGAATTATATCAATATATCTTTATTTCAAAATCTATATTTAAGGATATGTTACTTTGGAAAAGAGGTTCTGCTTTTGTTTCCACAGAAGATGAGAACCTGTGGATTGCTTAGAGACTAATATATAGTTTTGCCAGCCAAGACCCCCTGAAAGATCTCCAATGACACCATGGCCCAGATCATCCAACATACAAAATCAACTTCAAGGCAACTGGCTCAGAGAATACAGCCTCACAGACTACTCCAGTCAGGACTTGACCATAATCCTAAAATTTTCTTTGTGTCCCCATAAGAATACAGTGCCCTTTATCAACAGGAAGTAGAAAACTATGTCCACATTACCAAAAAATGGATTATGGATATTTGTCTTCGTTTAGGTTGTTGATTACAATTGTTATTGGTAATAGTCAATATCTTTCTAAAGAAAAAAGATCCATATTATGATATAGACATGATAGGATAAAAGGGTAGATTATTGAATCTACTTTTTAAGAGCAACACATATTCGCAGCATACAGAAAGACATTCCCCCATCAAACATACAATTTTGTTTCAAGTTGAAATTTGCTACCAGATCTAATGTCAGTCAAATTCATCAGTTGTTTGCAAAAGCAGATTTCTAGTCACTGACAATAGTGCAAATAATGTCAGTTAAACCTATGCTTCTTGCCACTTACTTGACATTGTTCTAAGTACAATATGCTCATTAACTTATTAATTCTCACTGCAATGGACACTCTATTTTGATCTCTAGCATACTGAAAAAAAAATTACACCATTTTAGGCAAGGGCAAGAAGGATCCTCAAGTTGATATGGTTCTTCTCCAATCATGCCCTCTTTGTGGCAGAAAATCTATCTATAGCACTAAGGGAACATGGTGAACCAGACATGTGTAGCACAAATCTTAACAAGTCTTATTAATAAAGTCAAACCTGGGGCCAGGTATTGGGGTGAATGCTAGAAGATCAGAGAAGCAGAACAAACCACAGCTACCTCACCTAGACAATTCCTCATGTGATCCTGTTTCCTCAGAATGGATGCCTCTGAGTCCTCATCCGGAATGAATCTCAGCTGAACTGTGCTGCTCAAAGCCTGAAAGCTTAACCAGCCAAAGCTTCTAGTTTCTGGTCCTCATGCCTTATACACCTTTCTGCTTTCTACCATTACTCCCTAGGATTAAAGGCTTGCTTTCTGGAATTAAAGGCCTGAGTCACCATGCTTGGCTGTATCCTTGAACACATGGATTTATTCCTCTGGAATGCTAGGATTAAAGGCGAGTGCTACCACTGCCTATCCTCTATGTTTAATATTGTGGCTGTTCTGTCTCTGACCTCAGATAAGTTTATTGGCATGGACAATATTTTGGGGAACACAACACCACCACAGACATGTCATCAAGAGAACCACAAAGGAATTCAGATTCATATGTCAGGGTGATATAAGCAGGAGCAATGGAAGCCTGTCACTAAAAAGGAAGGAGGGTGGTGAAGGAAAGGATTGTGTGCTACCTACCAGTTGTCTTGATTTTCTAGAATTCTTAATATGAACTTTGTACTCTCAGGATACCAGAAGCTGTTTTGGTATGGTTTATGACCCTTAGACAGAAGTATGTCATTTGAGTCATTTATATTATTTCTCAAAACTGTAAAAGTTTGGGAGTAGGCTTATAATTAGGACTCTTGAGGCACATAAACTATCCAAAATTCCAGAACAAAAAGGTGATAGAGTTGTCCTTTTAACACATACCTCCTGGCTGGAGTCATTCTGTTTACATTAAGATATCACCACAGCAGTTGAGTTTACGGAATCTGTAAAGAAGATGTAGCCTCTCCCATCATGCTGAATCACCTTCAAGAAGTAGTCTGTTGTCTCAAGAAGGCCTGAGCTTTCAGTGCTGCTGAATGGGCCCAGCATGCTAGTTCAAGCAGCCACTGTTATACTTTTTTCATGGAGATCTACAATTCTTGGGAGCCAATTGGGGAGCAAAGGCAGTCAGAGTCATAGATTTGGGATTAATCAGAGGAAAAACAACTTTTTAACTACCAAAGGAATCTAGTTGTACAAAATTAGATCATGAAAGAAGTAAGTATTCCATTACTAAAAAAAAAAGTGTTTAGATAAAAGGAACTTGTTTGGTAGAATGAATTTGGGCTTGGAGTTAGAACTGGGTTTGAATCTGTATACTTGCTGGTTGTCTTATTGTCAAGCTATGTAATCTTACCAGGCTTCTGACTCCTTATTTTTAAAAACAGAAAAGTAAGAAAAGCCACCTAAAACTTAGTAGAACACCTGCAACATTGAAGACACGCTACTAATGTAAATCAGAACACTAAAAGAGGTAGGTGCAGTAATAAAAATAGTAGATAAATAGAATAGAAATGATAATAAATATTATAGTTAGTGTTAGCATAGAAGTTACTTTGTGCCAAAGAATTATAAACCAGTCTACAAACTGCAAAAGATCACATAGTATTTTACACTTCATAGACCAGATGGCCTCTTCTTAGCCACTCCATATGGCCCTTGTACTGTAAACAAATCTATTGATAGGAAATAAATGGATATAGCTATATTCAAATAAAAGATTACTTATAGACACTAATGTTGACATTTAGTATTTATTGCATATATCAATATGAAAATCTATTATTACAGTTCCTATAGAAGTAGACAGTATACTGATTTGGAAAGGGCTCACTTTTCTCTTCCTGTTATTAAAAGGGGTTTCTTTCTGGTTTCCCAAGGAACTACCTAGTTTAGAAACTGAACTTTGAGTGAAACAAAAAAAGGATACATTAACCCTTTCTGGAGAGAGGACATCTTGGAGAGAATGATAGAGCATGGGAAGAGTGGTAGGAAGAAACAATGACCACTTGGAAAGAATATGTAGAGGATACATATCCATGTCTAGGAGCACCATTAAAGTTATTTCTAGGTGTGTGTGTGTGTGTGTGTGTGTGTGTGTGTGTGTGTGTGTGTATACGTGTGTGTATGTGTGTGTGTGTATGTGTTATAGTAAACATTGTCAGCTAAAATGAGCAGTACAATTTAATTTAAACTTGTGTTTTATTTACTGAGGAGGGAAAAAAGAGGAACAGTACTAGGCTCTTAGATTGAGTAAACATTTTCTCAGCATAAAAGCAGGAAATGTCTGTGTATCAATTCCTTGTTTTTATTGATACCTGTTATCATATATAAATATCACCATCAAAAGACATTTTGCATATCACATAATATGATAGGTTATTACGTACTATATGAAAGATATTTTTCTCCCTAAGAAGCTCAAAATTTTACAAACTTTTCCAAATATCTGGTTATTACCTTCTTTTCTCTAGTACAGATAGGAAAAGTATTTGAAATTCAGTTTGCAGGTTGTATGTCTATCTAAAATTAAGACCTATTCTAGGTAGGGAAGCTTAATTAATTCTACAGACAGAATCAAACCTGTTCCATCCAGTCTGCGGGGAAGGCTTTGCCCTGGAGAAGATGGGAATGGGGGGCGGGCTGGGGGGAAGGAGAGGGGGGCGGGAGGGGGGAGAACAAGGGAATCCGTGGCTGATATGTAGAACTGAATTGTATTGCAAAATAAAAATTAAAAAAAAAAAAAAAAGAGTGGCGAGTTGCTGGGTCCAACTTCCACCCTCCCTCTGCATGCTTTTCTTCTTCAATAAACTGCTGATAACTGATACTTGAAGCCATTGTTCTAAGACACTGCTTTCTTTTCCATTCTTTTATAAAATATATTTTTATTGTACCTTAATGAGAGCAGACATGGTAGCTACATTTACAACATCCCTTTTAAATGTTGTATTATATTTTTTCTTTAAAATTTTTTTAATTTTCTTTTTTAAATTTTATTTTATTATTTATAATCTTTTTTTTCTTTTTATCTCTGTCACCCCCCCACCTGCCCCCCAACCCACTCCCCATTCCCATCTCCTCCAGGTCAAGGATTCCCCTTGGGATTCAGCTCAGCCTGGTAGATTCAGTCGAGGCAGGTCCAGTCCCCTGCTCCCTTCACCCAGGCTGAGCAAAGTGTCCCAGCATAGGCCCCAGGTTCCAAAAAGCCAGCTCATGCACTAAGGACAGGTCCCGGTCCCACAGCCTGGGGGCCTCCCCAGAAATCCATAAAAATTTTTAATATGTTTTCATTGAAAGAGACTTACTTACATATGACTTACATCATATATATATATATATGCATATGTGCATATGTATGCATGTTTATGTACAAATACATATATAAGTACAGTGTGTAGGGTCTGCTTTCGTTGTTGGTATGTGTATCAATCATTTCAAGGCTGACCTCACTGTGCATTGACAAGCAGTAAGGGGGCTTGTACCTGGGAGAAGCTAATTTTCCTTTTCACAGTAGTCATTAGTTGTGTATAGCTTTTTTCTTCTTTACTCTTTTGAGGATAAGAAATATAAGAATTTTATAAAGAGATGAAGAAGTGGCTCAGAATTTAAGAACACTCACTGCTCTTCCAGAGGACCAGAATTTCCAGCATTCGTGTCAGGTGACACACAACTGTCTACCACTCCAGGGGATCCATCTGTGTCCCGGCCAGTGGGATCTTCAGCAGAGACCCTAGAAGGGAAAATGGCAAATGACAGGACAAGAGACACAAAGAATTGACAGCAAGACAGTATTCTGATCAAGCTGCAAAATTTTATTTTTCTCAGGTGGGTTTTATAGTAAGTAGACCGGGAAACTTTCTTTGGGAAAAGATCAGGGGACTGTTGAGTTGCCAAGCAACCCAACCAAGCAACCTAACCACAAAACATTGTTACTAATGGTCACTGTAGCAGAAAGATAAGGAAATGTTAAGTTATTTTCTAATAACTCAGGACTTGTTCAGGCATGTCAAAAGTTTCTGGTTAGTGGCTCAATTCGGGACAACAGAAACTTAACTCAGGCAGGCAATATGGCATGGCTCTTAAAATTGTCCTCGGCACATCTGGCCTCAACGCATAGCATAAACACATGAGACATGTACACACATGTACATAGATAAAAATAAATATAAAATAAATAGAATTTTGGCCAGGCCTAGTGGTGCATGCCTTTAATCCCAGAACTCTGGAGGCAGAGGATCCTCATGAATTCAAGCTGGCTTCCTCTATAGAGATGACTCTAAGGCCAGCCATGTCCACACAATGAGACCCTGTCTCTAAATAATAAATAAATGAACAAATATCTAAGATATTAAGAATAACAACAACTAAAAGAAGAAAGAAACGTGACCCAAGGGATAGAAAGAGGAAGGGTGAGGAAGCAACGGAAGAAGCATTGCAGGCCACCGCCATTGTCCAAGGAGGTTTCTTTAGCTCTGTGGTGTGGGGTTAGCTTTCCACAAATTTCAAACAGAACATGGACATTTTGATGTACATCTAACATTCATTAAGGATTATTTTTATTTTATAATTTTTAATTTTCTTCATAAAATCTATTTTGATCTTTTTCTTCCTCTGCCTCCTCCAGAATCTCCCCCTTTACCTACCTACCCAGCTTCATGTTATTTCTCTTTTAAAAAGAACAAAACCAAAACCAAACCAAAAAAATGCACATATGCATGCTTGCACATGCACAACAACAACAACAAAAGAAAAAAACAGGAAGTACATTTTGTGTTGGCCAAGCACTCCTGGTCATGATGTGGCTTTTGAGAGTGGTTGATACACTCAGTGTCATTGCACTGAAGAAAATGGACTTTACATTTCCCAGCAGATATCAATTGCAAATAGTTTCTTAGTGAGGAGCAGGGCTTTGAGTCCACTTCCCCTTTTCCATGCTGGGATTTTATCTGGGTAAACTTATCTGTTTTTTGTGATTGCTGCCACAGTCTCTGTGACTACATGTCAATTACCCTATTTGTGTCTGAAAAACATTTTTTCCCCCTTGGAGTAGTCAACCATTTTTGGCTTTTAGAATCTTTCTGGCTCCTCTTCCACATAGATCCCTGAGCCTTAATAAAGACATCTCATTTAGGAGTGAGTGCTCAAAAATCTTACCTGCTTTAAGCATTGACCAGTTGTGGGTCTCTATGTTAGTTTCCATCAGCTGCAAGAAGTTTCTATGATGGGGGTTGAGTGATGCACGGGTCTATATATATAGCAATATGTCATTAAAAGTCGTTTTTTTTTTTTCACTGTTAAGTTCATTTAGTAGAATAATAGTAGTAAATTCTCTCCTAGGCCCATTACATATCTAGTCTCAGATTTTTGGCTCATTAACAGTGTCAGGTCCGTCATTCCATCTCATGCAGTGGGTGTTTAAAACAAAAAGTTTATGGTTACTCCCAAAACGTTTATGCCACAATATACCTGTAGATTTATTTTCCAGGCAGGCTGTTGTTACAGCTCAAAGTGTTCATAGATGGGTAAACTTGTTCATTACTTTTCTCCTCTAGGAGCAAGTATGGTACCTTCACACACTGTGGATGCTTGTCAGTATAGATGAAGCTTTCACTTAAGCACTAGCTAGATTTCTACATGTTTAATGACATAAATATGTGATGCTTTCATCAACAGATTCTTTCTGTTAAGTTTTAAAGGGTAACCTATATTATTGAAAAGAGGCTGTGATGGTGTGAACTCTATCAAACCCCAATTGCCAATGACTTAAAAAGTTGTAACCTGTTCCTAGTTATTAAGGGCTTTACATAGAAGTATATGATATTATTGGCATTATGTCCCCCATTATATAATAACTCCATTTAAATTCCTTTCTTACATGCATGTATTTTAGGAAGTTTCTACAGTAGTAAGTTTTCATATGGCTTTTTAAGTGGTCCTTAGTGTTTCTTTTCTCTACCCATATTCTTTCTTTTATGGTGCCCTTCTATTTCCCTCCCCATTTAATCTTGCCCATCTAATTTTTCCTTTACCTTTTCATAACACTATATTCTATTTCCCCTTCCTTGAAAGATCTTGCTACCCATGGTCCCCTACTAATTACCTAACCTCTGTGGATATCTAAATATAACACACATATAAAGGAAAAAAACTAATATGCACAGATAAGTTTGTCTTCCTGAGTCTGGATTACCTCACTCAGTATGATTATTTCTAGCTCCATCCATTTGCCAGCAAATTTCTTTTTCTTAAAGACTGAATAATATTCCATTTATAAATATACCACATTTTCATTACACATTCATCAGTTGATGGACATCTATGCTGTTTTCAATTTCTGGATATTATGAATAGAGCAATGAACATAAATGATTGGTATCTCTATATAGATGAAAGTCTTTTTGGTGTGTGCCCAAGCTCTTGTGGTATATAACTCTTGTGGTGAGTTGACTTTTAGCTTTTTGAGGAGCTTCCACGGCAGTTTTCATAGGGATTTCGCCAATTTCTACTCTCACCAACAATGAATAAGTGTTCCCTTTCTCCTGCATCCTTGCCAGCCATCTGCTGTCATTTGTTTTATTAATTCTTGATTTTAAGTTGTACTATAGAACTATAGTAACAAAAATAGTATAGTATTGGCATAAGACAGAAATGTTGCAAATGAAATAGAATTAAAGACCAAGATATAACTTCACATATCTTTGAACACCTAGTTTTTACAGAAAAGCAAAAAAAAAAAAAAAAAAAAACACACTGTAGAAAAGATGGTATCTTTGACAAGTGGTGCTGATCAAACTGGATAGCTGTATGTAGACTAGATCCATATCAATCACTCTATACAAAACTCAATTACAAATGGATAAAGGACCGCAACATAAAAACAGATAGCCCGAATCTGATAGAAGAGACGGTAGGGGATAGGCTTGAACTCATTAGCACATGAAAAAACTTTCTGAACAAGACACTGATCATATAGGCATTGAGACCAACAATTAATAAATGGTGCCTCATCAACCTAACAACCTTGTGCAGCAAAGAACACAAACATTCAAGCAAAGCAGAAGCCTACAGAATGGGGAAAAATATTTATCAAATTATACATCTGCCAGAGGGTTAGTACCTAGAATACACAAAGAACTAAAACAAAACAGAACATCAAAAAAACAATCCAGTTCTTAAAATGGGGAATAAGCAGAGAGCTGTCAAAAGTTGAAACAGAAAAATGTTCAACTCTTAGTAGTCAGGGAAATTCAAATTAAAACTACGTTGAAATTTCATTTTGTCCCAGTCATAAAGGCCAAAATTAATAAAACACAATAATTTCTTTTATCATAGTTATTTTTGAGAATATAATTTAATTAAATTTCTTCTTTCCCTTTCCTCTCTCCAAACTCTCCCATACATCCCATTACACTCTCCTTCAAATTCATGGCCTCTTTATTCACTGTTTTTGCATACACATATGCACGTGTGTGTGTGTGTGTGTGTGTGTGTGTGTGTGTGTGTGTGTGTATATATATATATATATATATATATATATATATATATATATATATTCCTAAATGTAAAGCATTCACTCAGCATAATGCTAGCTTTTACAACTGACTGGCACTGGATAAGCTACACCCATACATTCTTACTAGTATGATTGTGCAAATGTAAGGATACCACCCAGATGGTGGGAAGTCCATGAGGCCTCAAACAGCTATACGCAACTGAGGAAAGCTGAGGAGGAGGAGAGGTAGCCTTCCCCTTAGGATCACTTTTAATAACTTTTCCTATTTCAGAGAAAGATCATTAAGTTTCACAAATTTTGTTTTACAAACTCATGTTGTTTTACAAGCCCATAGAAAACTGACTGTATCATCTAAATTACCCCTCTGGACTATGTAATTTTGATAGTAGCCCCCCTCCCCATTTTATTTTATGTGTATGGGTGTTTTTCACACATGTATATCTGCACCATGCACATACACTGGGTGAGGAGACCAGAAGAGTGCAGTAGATCCCATGGAACTAGAATTAAAAATGTGTGAAAGCTGCCAAGTGGGTGTTGAGAGTAGAACTCAGGTCCTCTGTAATAACAGCTAGTGCTCTTAACTGCTGAACCAACTTTCTAGCCAAAGGGTAGATACAGTATAGCCAATAAGTTGTAGACAGCTGAGAGAAATGCAAAACCATTTTTACCTAAGACTAATTGTTCTCACTAACTGCAAATGTCTGTGCCCTACTTGAAAAGGAGCTAGCTTGGTGCCCTTTGCATGCTCCTTTCTCCCTTTCTGACTTGTAGCTACATCTGCACTTTGGATTTAATTTGAACTGGTCGTAATATCATAAAACTTTCTTGTTGAAAGTATAACCCAACTAGTGCTATCTTGCACTACAAATACCAATGAAAAGAATCAGGAATTTAATCTTTAAATTGCAGTTTATTCAAAGAGCTGGGAACCTGGGAAGATTATGTTAACATCCCAAAAAGTCTGCTTTCCCCAGGCTATTTCCAATCAGCATATTTTATAGAGAATCAGAACAAAGTTAACTAAGCATAGCAAAGACTTGGTCAGCCTTGCTCTGGGATTCATGGTTTTGTTGCTTTTCTCTCTTATCTTTTCCTACACTTTCCCCTCATTATCTTCTCTTCTTTATTGCAGGAGTTCACATACTTACAAGACTGCTGAGTATCACATTCCTCCCAAAGCATCATCTGGGTCAAAGGGTTACTACACAAACTGTTCCCAGTGTGTATGGGTTGAGCTATTTATAATATACTTGTGCAGATTCCCTTTACAAGACAAAGATCTAATGTGTCCTTACAATACAGAATATAAACCTGTTCCCAACTGTTTCCCCTGTCTCTTACGCAAAAAGATTTTGTAAATTTTCTTTTGAAACTACAGAGAAGTCATGATTTTCTATCATTTTGAAGACTATTCTTTCCTTTCTTTTCCCTGTAGATCAGTGGTTCTTATCTGGCAAGTACTTCTCTGGCTAGTGTCACTTCTCAAAGTAGAAATGGGGCAAACTGTTTGCCTTTTATATTCCTAAAACTTAATCTCCTAATTCTCATATGAAGTATCTAGTTAGTACAGATAGTCCTGTCAGACCTCTGAGCAGGAGACGACAGCGGTGTCTTTGTGAACTAGGGATATATTTTTAAACAGCCCAGATGTGCAGGAGTCTGCATGAGAGCACAAAGGTAGCATTGAATTCTTGACTCCTTTCCTTCACTATTTGCTCCAACTAAAAAACTCTGCAGAACCAAGGTGGGTTCCTCCTTGAAATAAAATATCCTTTATGTTACTCTGCCCATTCCAACAGTTAAATGACATACCTGTTGTGGCCTTTTGCAGGAAAATATAATTGAGAAAAGAAATGAAGTTTGTAAGAGTGAAACTGTATACCTCTATGGGAACATTAATGCAAAATGTTGTTTCTGCTTGGCTGGCTAGAATGGAGTTTGATGAAGAAAAAAGCCCTATTACTTGATGATGGTTGTTCTGCATAATACACTGTCTCTTGAAATAGGTTTAAGAAACTAACAGAATTAGTTTTTAATAATTAAGGTTGATGGGATCAGCAGATGAGGTTGACATAATAAACCATTTCGATGAGTTAGGCAGACTCTGCTTCTTTGGTCCCACATTATATCTGCCTGAGTCATGGGCTCAGCATCTTGCTTCATAGCAGGGTAAACTTTGCTATGTGCAGTGTTTTGGAATTACATAAGATATGTAGCCCTATTTTGTTAGGGATGGACACTTATCCACAAACACTCTTAATCATTGATTCAATATTGTGCTCAAAAGTACTTTCAGGACTGTAAAGTATAGAGTATTGCTGTGGGATGTATGGCAAATGTGTTGCTGATTAATCAATAAAACACTGATTGGCCGTTGGCTAGGCAGGAAGTATAGGCGGGGCAAGGAGGAGAATAAAGCTGGGAAGTGGAAGGCTGAGTCAGAGAGACACTGCCAGCCGCCACCATGACAAGCTGCATGTGAAGATCCTGGTAAGCCACGAGCCATGTGGCAAGGGATAGATTTATGGAAATGAATTAATTTAAACTGTAAGAACAGTTAGCAAGAAGCCTGCCACGGCCATACAGTTTGTAAACAATATAAGTCTCTGTGTTTACTTGGTCGGGTCTGAGTGGCTGTGGGACTGGCAGGTGAGAGAGATTTGCCCTGACTGTGGGCCAGGCAGGAAAACTCTAGCTACAGAGTATATGCAAGCAAGTGTCTGGCTCATTGGGCTTATAATCTAGTCGAAGAGAAAGCAAATCAACTAACAGCAATGAAATAATAACTGATATTTTTTATCTGGGATTCTAATTTTGAGTATAGTCACCATAAATACAGTAAAGACATGAAATACTTTTACCAAAAACATGAAGTTTGGGCTTCAGAAATGGCTCAGAAATTAATCAAGTACTTCTCTAGTTCCAGAGGACTCTGATACCTGTGGTCTCCTCAGGAACCCAAACCCACCCCACCCCACCCCCACATACTTAAAAACAATAGCAATAGATCTTTTTGGAAAGAGAACATAACATTTTAGGTAGACTTGGCATGATTTGAAAATTGGATATTCCAGGTAAAAGAAACAATACAAGTAAAGATGGAAAGGTGGGACTACAATGGCACATATGGAATTTAGGGGATAGTTAGGCCTGAATCATATGAAAGACACAGTTTACAGCATAGAAGACTAGAAGTGGATTGAAAAGTAAGAAGATAGAGTTCTAGGGTAAGCTACAGAAAATGTGCAGAATTTGGTTTTGGTACAGCAGCCAATCAATGTTATCTGGGTCTAAGAGAGGAGATATCACTTCAAAGTGGTGAAGGATGCAAGATGGGTTGGAAAGTTGAGCCCGTGAAACTAATGAACAAGATGGGAACCTACAAGGTTCCCAGTGAGAGGCTCAGTATTAGAATAAAAGAATCAAGGATCCAACATATATTTTATATATAAAACTAATAAACCTTTGATTAAATAGCATTAATACTGACTCTATGTATCTATGTGCTTGGTATTATGACAAACATTGCAGGAAGCATGATAAACAAGTGTGTTTGCTGAAATTAAAGCCTAGAGTTGTAGATATGACGTAAGTCAGCAGATAGAGTACTGAATTCTCTTAGTATGTCTCAAAGAAATGTAAGTTTGCAAAAAAGGTATTTATTTACAGATGTAAGCCAGCAGATCTACTACTGAGCTATCTCTATCTAAGTACTTCTCAAAGAAGTATGAGTTATACAGACCTAGTACTTATTTTTACCTAGAGCTATATTTTATGACAATACACACAGTGACTTCATAAAATGTAAACAAAAATGCTAGAGATAGTACAGACATAAGACTGGTTCAGGATTAAAGACAGGGTACCTAAGATACGGCAGTAAGTGTGGCAAATTTAATATTAGCAAAAATCTCGATATAAATGAGATCATTCACACTTTATCAACAAAGTGAATAGTTATTAAAATTTAAGCAGATAAATTAATTGACCAAATCTGTGAATAATGAGAACTCTACGCATGCATACAAGGTAGGATGTCAGAAGGAACTAGAGGCAGGTTGGAATTGAGAGGCCTGTTTTTAATCAGGTTACTTGGAAGCTGTACAGTCATAATGGAGTAAACAATCTAAGAATCTCTACAAAGGTAAGATTTTTAAGAGCCTGATTATTAATTTGTTCTTATGTTTGGTAGCACAAAGATGGTATCCTTAGGTTTTCTTTTCTTGTGTACATAGTAGCTAAATTCTGTTGTAGATACATTGAAGATTCTTTACAGCGAAACTCCTGATACCATCTTCTAGTTAGTTACTTTCCTGTTGATGTGATAAAACACCATGACCAAACACAGCTTATAGAAACAAAAGTTTGTTTGGGCTTATGGTTCCAGAGGTTAAGTGTCCATCATGGTGTGGAAGCATGGTAGCAAGCAGCATGCATGACAGTAGGTATGATTTCAGGAGCAGGAAGCTGAGAAACAACTTCATTTACCACAAACATGAAGCAAAGAAAACAAAGAGGAAGTGTCTCAAGGCTTTAGACTCTCAAAGCCTGCCTTGAGTGACATAATTCCTCCAGCAAGGACAGACATCATAAACCTTTCAAACAACATCACCATATGGGGACCACCTATTCAGATTTCTGAGCATATGAGGGACATTTCTTCCATAAACCACCATACTATGCAAACAAATTAGTATAACCTTCTATGGATTAGGCATCATCTGTTTGTATAATTATCTCCAAGCAAAAATATCAATTGGCTATTTGATTGTTTCCTCTGGTCATGATAATTTTATGCAAATACTTGTAGAATGATTTTATACAAATTAAACTTTCATTTATTTAACTTATTTATTTTCCATAGTGATTGGGATTGTGCCTTGTGCACACTAGAAAAGCATTATATCACTGAGCTACTTCTCCAGCCTTACAGGACTTGTCTTAAGTAAACAATTTCTCCAATAGGTTACAGCTCCAGCCAAGAGTTCTGACGTGTATATCCCAGACTCAGTCTCTAGCAGGTAGTCTTAGAGAAAGCAGAGCTCATCAAAAGGTTGTAGGAGGCACTTGGATTATGTCATAAGGTACAACATTTCCATCTCCAGGTGAGACTTTATTCATTGCCTTCATCTCCACTTGTGGCCTTAAAGATCTACTCCACCTAAGGACCATAGAAAGTTGACTGAGTTGGAGGAAAATCATAGGGAATATTGAGAGTTTTTGGTTTGTAGAAGTGATGTGCTGGTTAGATGTATGTCAAATTGACATAAGCTAGGGTTATCTGAAAGGAAGGAACCTCAATTGAGAAAATGCCTCCATAAAATCTGGCTGGAGAGCATTTTCTTAACTAGTGATGTGTAGTGGGTAGCCATTCCAGCTTTGATCTGGAAGTTCCAACCCCCATTGAGACTTCGGCAACTGTCACGCCTACAAGGTGGGGCCAAGGGAGGCGCCTGGAGACCGGAGATCTAGATGGGCCAGCGCTGGTTGTGGTGGCGCACACTGATGGGAGGAACAGAGAGAGAGCGCTGGCCCGTCCAGATCTCGGGTCTCCAGGCGCCTCCCTTGGCCCCGCCTTGTAGGCGTGACAGTTGCCGAAGTCTCAATGGGGGTTGGAACTTCCAGATCAAAGCTGGAATGGCTACCCACTACAGTGATAGATAGTGGAGGGACAAGCCCGTTGTAGATGATGCCATCCTTGTTCTGATGGTCTTGTTTTCTATGAGAAAACAGGCTTAGCAAACCACAATGAGAAAGCTAGTCATCGACACCCCTCCATGGCCTCTGCATCAGGTTTTGACTCTGAGTTCCTGTCCTGATTTCCTTTATCCTGACTTCCTTTGATGATGATCAATGATGAGGAACCATAAGCCAAATAAACCTTTTCCTCTCCAAGTTGCTTTGGTCATGGTGTGTTGCTGGAGAATTTCTCTCCAGCTCCCACCACCAAGTCCCGCCAGTCTCAGAGCCCACTTATAAAATAAACACATAGACTCTTACATTATTTAAACTGCTTGGCCATTAGCTCAGGCCTGTTATTGTCTAGCTCTTACTCTTATATTTAGCCCATTTCTATTCATCTTTACTTTGCCACATGGCTCATGGCTTACTGGTACCTTACATCTTCCTTGTCCTGATGGCGGCTGGCAGTGTCCCCCTCTCAGCCTTCCACTCCCAGAATTCTTTTCCTTGTCCCGCCTATACTTCCTGCCTAGCCAATGGCCAATCAGTGATTTATTTACTGAACAATCAGCAACACACTTGACATACAGACCATCCCACAGCAATGGTGTTTCATCAAAACAATAATAAACCTGACTAGGAAAGTGGAAAATCAGTACATCTAAGAAATCTGCAGAGATAAGCAACTTAGATACCCTTCTTCATGGAGAGGATACAGGAAATGTCACTGATACAGTATTTCAGATTCAGCCTCAGTGCCCTTCATAAAAAAGTTGTCTTCATGTTAGTTGAATGTAGCAATTAAGACAAAAATATACTTTCTGATAATACTGTGTTCGCCAATATAAGAAACATTTTTGCGATAACGCTGCTTGCTATGAGCCGCTGGTTACAAGAGCTGTTAGATGCTTCTCAAGGGTTCGGTCATTGAGAACTTCCTTCTGGCCTGAGTTAGTTGTGTCCTCTGTTAGCAACCCCAGGGCATGGTCATATGACCTGTTAATTTGGAAATTTGAAAAGCAATAATTTTAATTTTTTTAAATTTCAAAATGAACAGATTATTTTTCATCATAGTGGTGGAGGGAACATGTCATTATAGCTGGAGAAACAGTTGCAGTGGTCAGCTCAAAATGCCCCCTGCCTTCCTTAACATTTTCCTATATATTTTAAGGTCTGGTTATATTAATGCTGTCACTTGGGCAATTAACTTGCACATCCCCAAAGAATAGCCTCAGTAGCAATGTCAGTTCTTCCCAACTTAACCACTGTCAGAAGCAAAGTGTCAGCTACACATTTGACAGGTGCTATCATTAGAAAACACATGTTAGAACACTATTAGCATTTATATCAATTCCTGCACACCTCTAGTCTTCTGAGATAATGCCAATAGGCCAGCTTACAGTCTGTTACCAAATAAATGACTGACATATTAATAGTCCACAAACACATCACATTAGTATACATACTAACACACATCATGATCAAATACCACTGGAATCTATATCATCCTGCACACCTCTAGTATTCTGAAATAATGCCAATAGGGCAGCTTGCTGTCTGATCACAAATATATGATTAACATGTATACATTCTGTACCTATATCACATTGGTATACATCTACACACACACACACACACACACACACACACACACACACACGCACCAAGAGGCCTTATGTATCTGAGTGTATGAGTTGAGATCATAGAAGTCATAGATGGAGATATAGATATATATGTTTATATACATATATATGTTCATATATATATATATATAACTTAGGAAAGTTACAAAGCAGCTAATCCAAAAAACCAAAGCCCCTAACATGACTAAAATTTAGAATTTATGTCAATATTTTAGTGAGTTTTGTTGTTGTTTGTTTGTTTGCTTTTCCTGAACTATTGTTAAAATTTGCTTATATGCTCTGTGCACATTTAAGCTGTCATATGGTCAGTGTTACCAATTTTATAACCATGTTATTTTTTGTGTCCTTTTGCTTCAAATATTTTCCATACTGATCTCTTTGCTGTTTGATTCTTTATTGAAGATCATCTCCAAGTCCTATCTCTTGTACAAGTCTGCCCTTGATTCACTCTAACTTAGATATTTCCCTACTCAATACTGCTTTTTACAGAATACCCCCACTGGCTGTTAATATATTCTACTTAAACACTGCTGTTTGACCTTTGTAGATGTGTTTCAGATGTTAACAAGGATATCTTGGCAGTTTGAGATCTAGAATCAATTTAAAACTCCATTTAACACCCAGTGAAAGCTTCAAAGTCCTCCGCCAGATTCCTGGCTCCTTCTGGGACTTCACCTCTGACTGTATGCTTATATCTCTTACGAAATATTTCAGGATGTAGATTTTCTTAGAGTCCCCTGGGTGCTTTTATGTTTTAAGTGTAAATAAAACTCAGCCCCATCTCAGTTTCAACAGAGCCTCTCTCACTCAACTAAAAATACAACAGATTTATATTATTAGAGAAACAAGGGTAACAGAGAGGGGTATCACTTGACATCTTCACAAGCAACATATAATTTAAGAACAGAAATTCCTGGTCTCTCACGATCTCTCCTCCAGGGAAATTTTATTTGTTAGGTCATGTCCCCCACTTCATATTATCTTTCTAATGTCTCTGTTAAATGGTTACTCTTGCCTTCCATTCCTTTTTCACAAACAGAGCAAAGTTCTTCATATTGTTTATGGATAGTAATAAAGCCAATAATACTGTTGTTTGACACTTCACCATTATCTCACTTTCTATCCCAAAATATCAAGATATTTTCTTCCAAAAGACATTCCTTCTACCAAAGAGAATTATACATTAGCTGTGAAGATGCCATTATTCTACTGATGTGTGTGCATCCTTTCTAATGGTATTGTTGGTTCTCCTGGGATGCAGCTCTCCTCATTTTACATCTTAATGCTCAATATAAGTTAGGTATTAGTAAGTATAATTTAAAAGAATGATAAATAATGTTGGGAAAAACGTCTTTTACTTTGCATTGTGGGGAGAACAAAGGTAAATGTGATAGTATTTCTGTCCTTTAAAAGCTCATGGGACTGGAGAGATGGCTATGCAAGTAAAGGCACTTGGCATAGAAGGCTGCTGATCTGAGTTTCATCCTAGAGCACACATAATGTTGGGAGGAGAGAACCTACTCCATAAAGCTGTCCTCTGACCTGCACATAAGCACTGTGACATGCACCCCCCAAATACTTCATGTACATGTACAAACAATAGTAATGGATAATATTTTTCAAAGTTATGATATAATTTCAGAGTTGAGAACCCAGACAAAATGATGTTGATGATTAGAGTGATGATAGTGGAAAATAACAAAAGGGAAGGGAAAAGTAAAATAGAAACTGTGTGCTGTCAATTTGCAAAGAAGGGAAGGTTGCCTGAGATAGATAACCCACTATGTCAATATTTACTCACTCATAATCTAGACTGAACTATACTTGACAGGAGATTTATAGTAAGGTTTTCAAGGTACAGAATTTCACAATCAACAAGCATTAAGCATTTTTTTCAAACAAGTCTAGAATTTTATGTCATTTAAAATATATATGCCTTCTGGTAAAGTGAAAGTTTTGTAGACCAAAAGCCTGGTAGAAGGCTTTCAGGTCAATTCCAGCTCAGGGAACCTCTGGGCCCTATGTTTGAAGTATATGGTTCAATTAGGTGCCATTTATATATACTTATATTTGTCAACAATTAATGATAAAAAGAGACCATGAATTTGAAAGAGAATAAGGAAGAGTTTATGGGAGGATTTAGATGCAGGAAAGAGAAGATGGAAATGATGTTAATATAATCTCAACAAATAAAAAAAAAAAAAAACTAAAAATATCTATTTCAATTTTTATACCAATTTAATGTTTATTTTCTTTTTCTTTCCTTATTCTGACCAAAAGCAGTATGAGGAGGAAAGGATTTATTTCATCTGACACTTCCAAGTCACAATCCATTGTTGAGGGAAGTCAAGACAGGAACTCAAGGCAGGAACCTGAAAGCAGGAATGAAAGAAGAGACCATGGATGACCGCTGCTTATTGCTTGTTCCCTTTGGCTCACTTTCAGGCAGTTTTCTTATACAACCTAGGAACAGGGTGGCACTTCCCACAATGGGATAAGCCCTCCCACGTCATCATTAATCAAGAAACTGCCCTACAGACTTGCCTACAGGTCAATCCAGTTGAGACATTTCCTCAATTGAAGTTTCTAATTTTAACTCCAAGTTATATCAGGTCTACACCCAAAGTTAACTATGTGAATATTATAATCATTGAAGATACACATACATATTTAGTGTGTAATTTTGTCAATGTTTGCTTAACACTACTCTGCTCCAGAAAGCAGTAGCATCTTTTAAGCTTTCTAAATGTCTCTCCTTCAGTTTATTCTTTATCTCCCTCTCTGAAATTGCTAATTTATAATACTTTAAGCTTATATTTATGCTTTTATAAATATGTTGTAATTAAACAGCCCTTCTTTAGAGGCAGATTTGTGATACAAGTTCTCACAGCATTTATTTCACCTTCAATATCTAAGATTAATTACAACTTTCCCAGAGAGCAAAATTTTACTGCTCCAATATTCAAGTGAGATGTCATCTGCCATAGGTCTTGACTCTTTAATTAATTATCAGTATTGGCTCTCCAACATGGGATAGCAGAAACCTGCTTTGTCCCCTGGGACAGATGAAGACATTATTACATATGCATCATCCCACCCTCTTCATACATCAGTCACCTACTCACTCCACTTTTTATTCCTTGGCATACTGTGGTAATATTTTATTTGTGCTGAAATGTGGTGATATTTTGTTTGTGCTTTAATAAATAAAGTTTTCCTGGAGATCAGAGGAAATAGCAAGCCATTTTAAGTAAACAAAGAAGTCAAGCAGTGGAAGCACACACCCTTAATCCTATCCCTTAGCAGGCAAGATCTGTGTGTTCAAGGCCACACTAGGGAAGAGACAAGCATGGTGGCACAAGCCTTTAATCCCAGTACCAACCATAGAGGCCTGTAGGTCTGTACAGACAGACAGAAAGTGACAAAATTGTGTAGAAAGAGGAAGTGAGGTACCTGGGCTAAGAGAGCGAATGAGAGGGCAGAACAGCAAGGCAATAAAAGTGTGGGTAGACAGAAAGTAACTTGCATTTGGAAGCTGAGAGCTGATGAGGTAAGATTGGCTGGTGGCTTTCCCTATTTCTCTGATCTAAGGCTTTCACCCCTATATTTGGCTCTGTGTTTTTTTTCTTTTTCTTTTTTATTTAATAAGACCATTTAGAAATTCATCTATGAAAGGACTGGATGGCAAAGCCAGGGCCCTAACAGGCTCCCCTAGCAGCCCTGGCATGGATCAGGCCTTAGTTTTATTCAGTTCACTAGCATGGGTTGGAGCTGAGCAAGCAATTCTCAGGAAAACCACAACTTACGGGCAACCAATCAACAGGTGCCCCCAAGCCTCCTGCCAGCTCAGCGGCCCTCCCAGACCCCTTCTGCTGGCTCAGCAGGTACCCACGAAGCCTCTTCTGCCGGCTCATTAGGCCCCAAGCCCCTTCTGCTGGCTCAGCAGATGTCCCCCAGACTTCTGCTAGCTAAAGATAGCTTTCCCTACCCTCTCGTCAACAAGCCCCTAGATACTAGAAACCCCCTACCACGATTGGGCCCCTAACCACTACAGCCTCTCACCAATCAACTCTCAGACTAATCTTTCTCCACCAATCAGCACTCTCTGGAATTCCTCTCTGGAATTCCCCCAATTCTGCTTAAAAGGAGCTTGTGACCCCCCTTCGGGGTCGCTATTTGCCACCCCATCATGCTGGAAATAAACGCTCTTGCTAAATTGCATATGTGACTATTGGTCTTTCTTGGGGGCTTCTCTTGGACCCTAATAGTCTACAGCACATGGCTTCCAAAATTCATATTATTTTAGTTTGGTTTTTTTTTAAAGAGGGACTTCTGTTAATTGATCATTCTGTGCTCAGTTTTTTACCAATCAGTTTTTCCCTGTTGCCTTATATCTCATCATATTGTCTTTAAAATATATGTCATTATTTTTTATATTTTGGATGTTTCTGTTTAATTATTAAATATTATTTTCATAATGCAAGACATGTAAACAAGGAAATTTAATGATCTAATTTACTGTGATATCATATTCTTGGTTTAATCTTTGGCATGAGATGTCTTTCAATAAATATTTATTATTTAAATTTATCAATTACTTCAACATCTGAAAGATAACAAAGACATGGCCCTGGAGAATATCATATATGATTCTGTAGTCTGAATATCTTTGAGATTGGAAGACGGTATTTTGGAGCAATTCTTGACTACCATTCAACCAGCAACAAGGCAAGCAAATATAATACTGTTGAATGAATCAAGGAGGAAATTGAAGCAATACTAGTTGGTTAAAAAATAACTCTGTTATAAACTATTCCATACTAGCCAAATTTCCTAATTCCAAGTCAGTTTTATGAAATCTATTTGAATTATTCTAAATGATCAAACATTAGTAGCTACAAAGCAGAAAAGTTTGGAAACTTCCCAGAAAATATAGCTCTGAAGAGCAATGAATAAGGAAAATGTTAGGGAATAATAAAAATAATGGCTTGCTTAGAAGTCAAACATAAAAGAAATAAGTACTTAAATAGCAAAAGAAAGCACTGAAAATTGCTGACTGGCCAGTTATCCATTTAGCATGCATAGTTGAGTATCTTTAACATGCATTAGCACTAAGAACACAATTGATATGTACACAGGTATTCTCTCTTAGTCACAATTCCAGCATTGGCCACACATCATATTACCTGGTGCCGGGAACACTTTCTGAATGTCTTCATGCCCCGAACTGAAAACCAGATCAGCTAAATCAGAATTAGGAATGAGTTACACCAGAACATTAATAATTGTTAAAATTTTACTTATTCTTTGAGGATTACACACACATATATAATGTGTTTTGATTATATCCACCCCTCACTACCTACTCATACTTCTCCCAGATCCCACCCATACCACTATCTAGTAATGCCATATTCTCTATTTCTTCCAGAATCTACTAACTCTAGTGTTTACTGTGTGTGTATGGATGTAGGGTCATCAAATGGAGCTTGGGCAAACTTTCAGAGGTCATATCCCTGAAGAAAACTAACCTTGTGTCCCCTAGTAGACATTAATCGTCAATAGCTCCTTAGCTGGAGGTGGGGCCTCATGAACCTCTCTCCTGTACATGGTGGAATTAACTGCCTTGATTTTGTGCTGGTCTTATGTAGACATCCACAGATGCTATAAGTTCATGATTGCAATTGACCTGTCATGTCCAAGTGAGTCACACAGCTGTCCTCTCCAATCTTTGGCTCCTACAAACCCCACTTTGCAATACTCCATGAGCCTTGGGATAAGGAGTATGATGTAGCTGTCACATTTGTGGTTCAGCACTCCACAGACACTTACTGTGTATATTTGGACAGTTGTAAGTTTCTTCATCAACCATCATCCATTTGCACAAAGAAACTTCTCAAATGAAGGCCAATTAGCATCTATATTTATTTATTTCGACAGGGTCTCACTAGGTCCTAGCTGGTCTAAAACTCACAGAAATCTATCTGCCTCTACCTCCTGAATACTGGGACTAAAATAATGTCAATAAACCCCCATCCTACCCCCCAAAAATACACAAGTAAGTATTTAGAGGGTAGTTTGATACTACATTCATTTAACAAAATAATAATAGTAGGTTCTTCTTTAAGGCCTGTGGCCAGGCCTCACCAGCCATAGGCTTTTGTTCATTACAGGGTAGGAAGATTCTTCCTAAGGAGAGGTCTTAAACAATCTTTATTCCTCCCTGAGTAACTTCAGAGTGAAATAGAAGTAAAAATTCACTGTTCTACATTTTCATCAATTCACTGTCTACCATGAACCTAACATTCTCCCACATCAAGACCGAGAATTATGTCCTTGGCATTTAGCACAGAGTCTGGGCACTGGTACATACTTAATTTAATTGAATTCATGAATTTACAGTGCATTCTAGAGTCTTGGAAGAAATGATCAATGCATAGCTTCAATCACTAAAATGAATACTTCCTCACTTTTGGACTTTCTCTGTCCGTTTCTCGCTCATATTCAAAAAGAATGTGAGTTCTGTGACTGACATATTAGAAATGCATTGAGACACAAGGCCATCTCTGCACTGATGTCTGTCCTTCTTGGACTGAAAACTGGCAGCAACAGAGTGTACAGCTCTCCTTTTTTGAGAGCAATGCCATGCAGGGAGGCCACCTGGTACAATAAATATGCCTAATTCTGAGCCTGGCCTTCATGCCACCAGTTGAATTCCAGCACTAAGAAGCATAATTCTCTGATCTTTATCTGCATTCCATCATTGTGCTTCCCCCAAATTCACAACTCAAGTGAGAGAACAGGGTCTACTTGTTGGATATCCTTTCAGAAAGAATCCCAAATGCTTAAGAAAGAAGTATGTCATCTAAGATATTACATTCTCATGCTCAGACTAAATTAAAGTCATAAAAGAACAAATTCACTTCTAACGGGGAACCTTAAAATATTCCAGAGTGGCTGTCATGTTATACCTCTCGATTCTTATTTATATCTTTGTAAAGAGAGATTATCCCAAATTCTTCACTTATGTTTTAGAATGCCTCTGAGTATCTAACCTCCTATAGCAAATTGCCCTGTCTACTCTTCTGTTTGTTTCTCATTTGTATTAGTTCTTTGAAAATTTCATACAATGTATTTCTTTCAGTTTTTCTTTAGCTTTATCTTACTTCATGTCTCCCAGATCAATCTCCTATTATCAACCCACACAACTGTGTTGTCTTTCTTTTTATTTTAACACATCATGTCCAATTTGTGATGACCAAGTATTCTTTGATATGTAAACTTCACTGGAGGTGGTCAATCTACCAGGGGTCTCATTTTTACAGAAAATTAAATCTTCCTCTTACAGTATTTATCAATTACCAATAACTCCTTAGCTAGTTGTGGAACATGCCCAACTCCTCATTCCATAATGGAAGTTTTTCTGAGTTGAGCTAGCACAGATCTTGTACATACTGTTTCAACTGTTTTGAATTCCTATGTGAAATTGCTGTGTTCAGAAAACAAAACTGTTTTTGGTTATAGTCATCCATTGCCTCTTATTAGCAGTCCTAGCCAAATATGATTAGTCAATAGAGACCAGAGAATAAAATAGTTCTTTCCTTAGAAATAATGAAAAATAAAAATAAAACATAAGAAAATGCTTGTGCCCTACAGCAAAAGATCACTTGAACAGGGTGAGGTGAACTATATATTCACTGCACAAACACTTATTAGCTGTGATCCTACCATTCACAGGGATGCTTGATGAAAATGGGAAAAACCACAGACACAAAAAGAAGGAGCCAGCATTATACAATTTATTTCATGAGTCATAAGAAAGAGTTCATAGAGGAAATATAGTGTGGTTTCCATTAAATGCTGATGCAAACTTCAACTTTCTATTCAGAGTTGTCCTTCTCTATACCTAAGCAGCTGGGACCTGACAAACAGAATTATCTTGCTGAAATATATACCGATTTCTGATCATTGAAATTCAACCTAAGCCAACAGAGTGGCAAATTGTAGACCCAAAGAGAAGCACTGCTGAGTCCAGCATGAAATTTCACACAAGAAAAGAATTCACATCTTTCTTAAATGGCAATAAACCAGGAAGATAGAAGATTTATTTGTGAGCCTCTGCAAATGTTCTAGCTGTTACATGAGGACTTAAGGCATTCCCTCCTGTAAGTGCAGACATCAAGCTAGTAATCCATTCAGCATGAAAACACGCTAACAAGCAGATTGCACTCCCAGAACTGTGTTTTCTAAACACAAGATGAAGGGGCTGAGATTGTGTGGTGCTCACATTGAAGCATTCCAAATCTGCTTCTATAAACATCTTTTGAGTGCTGTGTGCAAGGGTGTTTATAAGTCATTTCACATCTATTACCTTAGCAGCTAGTCAGTGCAACTGTGAGCAAGTTCAAGAATGGCTCAAGCAAAACAGTTCCTAATAGTATAGTCACATAACAAGTTTCACAGTAGTATTAATGCAGCTAAACAATTATATGCAATAGTAAACATGGAAACCAAATTGAGTAAATATGTGAAAAGGATCTGAGGATAATGATGTAACATTTCTCTGTTTTAAGCAAAAACTTAAGCAGTGAAGTATTATCCTTTCCTCTCCTGCTTTCTCATTATCTTTCTTTCTTTTCCTGTTCGTGTCAATCTTGACAGTCTCCACCAGAAGTTATTTCTCTATGGAAAGAATTTTGAAAGGTGAACTCTCAGAGTCCCATAATAGATGAGATTTTGAAAAGAGAATTATGCAATATATGATGTACCAGATTCATTCTGAAGTCTATAAAATAAATACTAACTTTCAAGAATAAAAGCCATCTCAAAGACTCAGGAAGAAGACACATCTATATAAGTGCCAGGCTGACTCATTCTAACCCTTTGTATCTTTAACCAGTGTGTGTGAATTCCTAGTGACTTCCTCTATGTCGCAGGGCAATCACAAATTTGCTTACTATAAGTACAACTTTCATGGGCTTTACATGTGTTTGGCTCATCTCACTATGATGTCCTCAATGTTTATCCATGTCAGCACAAAAGGCAGTGTTTCCTTCTTTTAAAGACTAAAGAGTATTCCACTTGGCCATCGAGATACATAGCATATTTACTTTACCAATTTATTTGTTGATGAAAATAAGTTGATTGTACATTTTGGCTATTATAATTTGTATCTCAATTAGCATTATTTGGACATACTGACTTTATTGTCTTTGTCTATACTATCTATTATAGGTCTACTTTTAATTTTTTAAGATTTATTTGTATTTGTGTATCTGTGCCTGTGTGAGTGTATGCTATGTGTGCATAGTGTTCCTGGATCTTTTCTACCCCCCCAACACACACACACACACACACACACACACACCTTCATGTCCTTTGTATTACTGGGTTTTTGTTTTTTTTACTTTGCAAAGTCTTTATTAATACCAGTAATGTACAAGATTCCATTTTCTCTACAGCCTCACTGGCACTTACTATCTCTTGTTTTTAGTTGTGGGCACTCAAATAAGTGAGAAATGATATTTCATTTAGATTTTAATTTGCATTCCCCAGATGATTAGTAGGGTTGAAGATTTTCTTCATATACCTGTTGGTCGTGTGTCTAACTTTCTTTAAGAAATATCACCACCCTTGGCTGGCCCTGGGATAGCTGACCTTGCCCCTTACTGGAGACTGCAGCAAGAGAGCTGGCCCCAACCTTCATATGAGAGCTGCCCTCCCCCTTCTCCTCTCCTCACAGACTCAGGAGAGATGCCCCCATTCCTCACCACAGGCAAAGAACTGACCCTGATCTGTGACATGGGGGTAGGGGAACTCCACCCCTTGCCTGAGGCAGGCAGACCCTGTGGCCTGGACTGACCAGCTCAACTACAACTCAAGCCTGCAGGCCAGCCTGAGTTTGGCCCATCCTAACATCTACCCTATCTAGGACCTGCTGGAGCTCATGAAGGGACTGGTCCTGTGGAACAATACTGGAAGGATCTCCATGACTGGGGATATCTGAGAGGAGTTTTGGTAAGCATCCAGTGATAATGGTGTACCAGAAACCAGAGGCCTTGAACCAGACCAATACTCATTACAATGAACATTTGCAAGACAATTCCCAATGCCACCAAGATGAATGAAGAGTTGTTAGAGAGGCAGGAAAGATATAAGAGTGAAGATGTTTGCTGGGTATTGTGTGTGTGTGTGTGGGGGGGGTATGTGTGTTTTGTTGTTATTTTGTTGTGTTTGTTTTTTGTTTTTCTACCTTTTTGTTTGTTTGCTTGTGTTTTTTTTTTTTTTTAATTTTCTTGTACGGCATACTGCAGAGTTGAGGGGAGGATATCAGGGGACAGGGAGGTAAGCCGAATTAGGATGCATAATGTGAAATTCCCAAAGAGTCGATGAAGAAGTTATGTTAAATAAAAAAGAAAGAAATTTTCTAGATATTAGTATCTTCTTGTGTAAATAATTTGACAAAAATGTTTTATTCCATCAATTTTTATTGATGAAATTATTAAGGCCACTCCACGTAGTTAAAAGGAGATTTATTTAATGTCATAACTTACAAATTAAGGGATAGATAGGTCGCAGGGTCTGGGGAAAGTGTATCGCAGTCCAGCGGTGTTCTCTGGAGCTCTGCTTGGCCCACCTCCACAGTCCAGGGTCCAGGAACAGAGAGAGCGCTAGCCCATCCAGATCTTGGGTCTCCAGGCGCCTCCCTTGGCCCCGCCTTGTAGGTGTGACAGTTGCCAAAGCCTCAATGGGGGTTGGAACTTCTAGATCAAAGCTGGAATGGCTACCCACTACAAATTTTATCTTCATTCTGCTGATAGTTTCTGTGCATAAATTCTTTTTTAACTTCAGTTCTTTAAACATTCTTTTTAGTTGCTACTGTGACTGTCTGTTTTGTTTCTGTTGTCTGTGATTTGAGGTTATATTTTAAAAATTATTTCCAGAACAATGTCAAGAAATGTGGCCTATGTTTTAATTTTGTACTTTCAAACTTTTCGGTTGTCTTAGGGTTTCTATTGCTGTAAAGAGACACCATGACCACAGCAGTTCTTACAAAGGAAAACATTTCATTATGGCTGGCTTACAGGTTCAGAGGTTCATTCCATTATTGTCATGGAAAGAAGCATGGTGGCACACAGGTGACATGGTACTGGAGAAGGAGCTGAAAGTTCTACATCTGGTTTGACAGGCACCAGTAAGAGATAGTGAACCACTGATCCTGGCTTGAGCTTCTGAAACCTCAAAACTCACCTCCAGTGATACACTTCTTCTAAAAAGGCCACACTTAGTCCACAAGGCCACACCTCCTAATACCATCCCATAAGCATTCAAATATATGAGTCTATGGGAGCCATTCTTATTCAAACCGCCACATCAGTCTTATATTTGATCCTTTTATCAGCCTTGTGTTAATTTTTATAGATAATGTAAGTATTTGCTTTTGTCATTCTGTAGTTATATGTCCAGGAAAAAATTGCCATCTTCCACTGTAGGGTCTTGTCATCTTGTCTGTGGAATACCAATTGATTATAAATGTGTAGACTTATTTTTAGGTTTTATTCTGCTTTATATATAGGGCTATATATCTGCTTCATGCCAGTACCTTGTTGCTTTGATTACTATACTTTTGTAAAATTAGTACCAAATAATACTAATTTACCTTTGGCTTCATGTTTTTTTTCAAGATTGTTGTTGTATGTATTCTTTTTAAATTATTTTTCTTTTTGAGATTGTGATATAATTACAATATTTGTTCCCTATTCTTCTTCCCAATGTGCCTTTCTCTCTTTCAGATTCATGACCTCCTTTTTCATTAACTATTATTACATTCATATGTGTATATGCATATACATGTATATTTCTAAATATAATCTATTCCATCAGTATAATGTTACTTTTCAGTATGTTTTCAGGGCTGACCATTTGGTATTAGAAAACTAATTGATGTACTCTTCCTTAGGGAAGACTATTTCTACTAATCCCAGCTTTCCCCAGCTGCCTGTAGTTCTTTGTATAGGGTTCAGTCCTCATGGTCTTTCCCCTGAGTACCTTTATATCTATTTTTGTCCTCGTCTAGATCATCTTTAGGCAGTCATTTTGGTGAGATTTGCAGATGTAGCTTCTGATATTCCTAAGAGATATAATTTCTGATATCTGACTCTTACAATCTTTCTGTCTACTCTTCTACAAAGTCCCCTGAGCCTTAAATATAGGAATGTTTTATAGAGGTATCCACTGGGACTGGGTTCCACAGTACTGCATTTTTATTTTGATCTCTTTTCAATTTATTGTTACTACATAGATAAGCTCATTTTTTAGTATGTTGATTTTGTATTCTGAAACTTTACTGATACCATTATTAGTTCTAACAGTTTTTTTAAAAGATTTGTTCAGAATTTTCATTGATAAAATTACATGATCTAAAACCACCTCTTCTTTATATAGGAGAAATGTAGTTGCTAAGGGAAAGGAGCAAACATAAAATTACCCTTCATGAATGAATTGGTCTGGGGTTTTGTTGCTGTTATTTTTTGTTTGGTTGCTTTTTTTTTTAATTTTTGAAAAAGGGCCTTACATCCATGAAAGTCATGACTGGAACTTGAGATGTGAGAACATTCAAAAGAGTTATTACAACACATCAGAGACAACATGAATGGAGCCTTAATGGGAAAACAGGCATCCTTTCAAACCTGGAGAAATGCATCACTTAAAAGGATCACTTAGATTAAAAGACAGACAGGTACCATAGACAGGATGATGAGGGGAGGTTTGGTTTGGGGTGGCCCATGTGACAAGGAGCTTATAAAAACCAATTGTGGGGAGGATTAATGGGTGATGTAGCTCTGTATGCTGTGAATATGTTGCTCTGATTGGTTGATAAATAAAATGCTGATTGGCCAGTAGTCAGGTAGGAAGTATAGACAGGATAAGCAGACCAAAGAGAATTTTGGGAAGAGGAAGACTGAGTCAGAAGACACCAGCCTGCCATCCAGACAGCAGTATGTAATATCACACAGGTAAAGCCATGGAATACATGGCAACATATAGATCAACAGAAATGGGCTGAGTTTAAGTGTAAGAGCTAGTCAATAGGAAGCCTGAGCAGTTTTAATTAATATAAGCCTGTGTGTGTTTACTTGGGTCAGAGTGGCTGCCAACCGGGTAGGACACAAGAAAACTTCCAACTACAGAGGATCATAAATTAGAGGCTGTGAAGCTACAATACAGAGAAGAAAAAGGAGAGAGAGAGAGAGAGAGAGAGAGAGAGAGAGAGAGAGAGAGAGAGGAAGGTGGAGGTGGTTTGAATTATTCAGGCTATGGCCATTAAGAGTCACCACCATTCTAAAAGGCTAAGGTCCATGATCTAAGACTTTCCTTTACAATCTGTGTTCTTTTCTCACTTAATTGCTCTAAGTAGGACTTCTCATACTATAGGAAATAGAACTTGTGATATGGGGCATCTTGCCATATGTTTTAATTTGTAAGAAATACCTCTAACCATTGAGTATTATGTTAGCTATGAGATGACTTTATTATGTAGAGGTACTTTTTTCTATAATCAATTTATGGAACAGTATTACTCATAAAATTATATTGAGTTGTGTTGACTTCTTTTTTTCAGCCATTCAGATTACCATGTTGTTGTTTTCCTTAACTTTGCTAACACAATGCTTCACATTTATAAACCTACTCTTGCATTCTAGGGTAGTTCATTGATCATGCTGGGTCATGGCAAGCAATCCTACCACTGTTACCTTGAGTTTGCTGACATTTGCTACTATTGTTGAAAATTTTTGCCATTACATTTACCAAGGATATTGGCCTATAGTTTCCTTTTCTTGTCACGTCCTTTTTTGGCTTGGCTATCAGGGTAAGGCTGACATTTTGGAGATTTATCTTCCTCTTCTCCCCTGTAGTTTTTGATTGTTTGGCTTTGGTTTGAAGGTTTTGTTTTTTTGGTTGGTTTTGATTTTATATGGGTTTTGTTTGTTTATTTCTTTGTTTTGAAAAGCCTGAGATTACCAATGGGTCTATGTAACAGCCAGTCTTCTTGTCAACTTGACTACATCTGGAGGTAACTAAAACACAAGCATCTTTGTATTCCTGTGAGGGATTTTTCTTAATTAAATCATTTTAAGGGTGAAGAGCTACCTTTAATCTAAATCTTTTGAGGTGGGAAAATCCACATTTAATCTGGGCCATACTCTTTAGTGGAAGCCTATATAACGGACATGGGAGAAGAAACTTTTGCTCTTTGCTTGCTTGCCCTCACTCTTGCTGGCAAGTTCATTCTCTCATTGGCAATAGAACCTGCTTCTTTGAGACTCTAGCACATACTGAAGACCAGCTGAGACATCCAGCCTCTTGGCCTGAAAAAAATAATGGGTTCTTGGACTTTCCTTGGTTAGATAGCCCTTATTGAAATAACTGAACCATAAACTGTAAGCAACTCTAGTAAGTTCCACACTAATTCAGTGTATTTAAATTTGATAAACTGAGTTGTAAAGGCTTTCTACTTTATTAGCTTGTAACTGTGCATACTGGGAATTATATCTTACCTTTTTCACAATATCTATTCTGATGTTTTCTCTCTCATTTCTGATTTTGAGTCTTCCTTCCTTTATTGTTTGGTCTAGTTAAGTAACTGTGCATTTTAATTATCTTCCAAAAACAACTTGTTATCATTTATCTTTCCCAATATTTTTCATACTCTGTTTCACGTATTTCTGTTCTGATATTTCCTTTACATTTCTAACTTCAGGTTTGTTTTGTTTTCTATCTAGCTATCTGAGGCATAACACTGGGCTCTTTTAGTTTATGTCCTTTTTGTAAGTAACTGTGATGGATCCTAAGAGATATAGATGCTGTATTTCTATGTTTGCTGGAATTAATCTTTTTCATTTTCCTTGTCTCTTTGGTTTTCTAGAGCATATACTCTACTTTCATGTGTGAGTTTCAGGACCTACCTTCTGTTGTTCTACTTTTATAACTTTGTAGTTAGAAAGGATGCTTGAAATGATTTCAGCCTTCTTAGATTCCTTAAAACTTTTCTGTTCTAATGCAGAACCTATCCCAGAGGCTATTCCATACACACTAGAAGAATGTGTGTTCTGCTACTGTCTATGATAAGCTATGTGAATGTCTTTTATTTCCAGTTGGTCTAAAGCATATTTCAAGTCCAGCGATTTTTCATTTTCTATATAAATGTTCTATCCAGTGTTGGGAGAAGGGCATTGATGTCCCATATTATTGTTGTGTTCTGAATGTTGTGTACTTTCAGATCTGCTTGGATTTGCAAGATAGTCTTAGATATGTCTTTGTTGAGCAAAAATATATTTACATTTGTTATGTTTTCTTCACGGTTGGCCCTTGATCATTATATAATTTTCCCTTACCTTTATGCCAACTTTTGTCACAAAGACTATTGTGCCTGACATAGGAATAGTTATTCCTGCTCTTTTGGCTTTCATTTGCAAGAAGAATCCTTCTCCATACTTTCACTTTCAATTCGTGAATCCTGAATTGTGCAGAGAGTCTCTGGCAAATGATGTGTGGGTTTTAATTTTTTTAATTTTAACTTTATTTTTATTTAGGCATCTTTTGTCTTTTAGTTTGTGATTTAAGTCCATTTGCATTTCAAATAATTATTCATAGGTTAGGATTTATTTCTTCCAATGAGTTCATCATTTTCTAGGTTTATTTTTTATTTTGTTTTGTGTGGTGTAGAAAAAAATGTTTATTTTGTTTTACGTTCATGTACTTTTCTGTAAACCTTCCTTGTCCCCCTCATTGTTTTCCTATTTATAACTTTATAGTTTTGTGGAGCATTATGCTTTGATTGCATTGTCTTTTACCTTTTGTATATTTACTACATTAATTTGTTTTCTGAGACTTAAGTGAAAGCATATTTGAGTTGAGTTAACTTAATTGAAGATGGCAAAATACACACACAAATGCCTGTATGTCCACTTCCCCTCAAACTTCCTGTCTTAGACATTCCAGTTCATATCACTTTATAATGTAAATCTATTCACAAGTAATCACAGGTATATTTGATTTTATCTTAAAAATTTCTATGTTAACCATTATACTATTTGTGAGTGGCTTGTAGATTATCTTTGTGGTGCTAGATTATTTTGTGTTTTGCTCTATGCATATGTTTAGTGGTGAGTAGTATATTTCCTGATTTCATAGTCTTGATTGGCAGCCTTTCAATTCATCTTGAAGAATTCCTGTATTATTTCTCACACATTATTTCTAGTGGTGATGAATTCCTTCAGCTTTTTTCTGACAAATTCTCTCTACCTTTTTCCAAGTTTCATTTAAAAACAGAATCAATTGATAAATTGAGTTTATCCTACACAGAAAAACTGAAGATATATAAATATTCAATTATATGCATGATGCAACTATATTCAAATGTGTATTATCTGCTTGGTCTAAAGTGTCTAAAATGGAAAGCAACAAAAGTTTACTAGTCAGTATCATTCAATGCAAAGAATTAACATAAAATATACACTTTTGGGTGACCGTGCTAAAGCAGAAATCCTCAGGATAAAAATACAGGTTACCAAGTAACATATCCAATAGTATCTTATTCTTATAAATATGTTTGTCATGAAGAATATATTTTTATGCATGACACAAAATAACCTACAGTGGCCTAAACAAAAATTTTACAGTAATTTTATGACAGTGACAGACACACACATAATTTTCTAAAATGTTTTTTCAAAGATCATAACTTTTAAAGAATATTTTTAAGAAACAAAATTTTTACATAAGCATAGATTTCAAAATGAATAGACAAAATATGAGTAAGTGAAATGTGACTTCAAATGTTCTTCTGGCCTGAAGCTCTAGCATATTATAATATGCATTCTCCCAGGCTCATGAATATAATTAAAGAAAAACAAATATAACAACAACAGAAAGCAGAAAAAAAGATAGAAATGAAGAAATCAGTCTCATAGCAAAAGCCAAAATAATTCTTTAAGTCATTTGCATCTCAACATTTTGTTGTGAGACAAAAATTAAAAAAAAATCTAAATTAATTGATGTATGATATAGAGTAACTTGAGTATTCACACCTGGAGTTCAGAAGAAAAGATATGTGCACACTTTTGAAGAAAACCTCCAAATGCAATATCTCCTCAACTGCATCAAAAGTTTTTAATGTGCTGTGTGAAATAGAGTTACATTTCTCTAGCTGGAGCTCTTCTTCCTGTACTGTGTATAAAGACCAACCCTTTGCTCTGACTGTGCCTGAATCCTTTTCACTGCAGTCGTCTCCATGGCTTCTGTGTAACATTTGCTGTGCCAGCTTAGTTAAGAGGTCATGGAGCTACCTCTGAAGATCCTTTTCCTGTAAATACTTTACATTGGATTGGATCGTTTTATATTGTATACAAATTATATATATTGAAGTTGATATTGTTAGAAAATACTATATGTATATTTCTAATTGTACCGTTCATTTAACAATGTAATGCAATTTTCTGATCCTTGAATGTTGTTATTACCAACTATTAGGATATAAAGAAATGAAAGTTAGTAGTTAGACATTATAATAGAACTTATAGTTATATTAGGTATGTTTTCAAGATTGAGTAGATATATTTTAGATAGACAGGTTATCTTCAAACCCTTCAGAGATCTACAGAATATGGCATTTAAAAATGTTTTAATAACTTAGAAAATTTTTCTTTTTTGTTATGACTATGAGACATGTCGGCTCCTGGCAGTACCAATCTACTTCAGAGAAAATATGGACATTGAGAAAACTGCAATTGGAGTTAACTTTCATTGTGGCAAAAGTTAGCCACTGGAAAACAAGGTATCCTTGAATCAACTGCTGACAAACAGGACAGACAGGACACGAAACAAAGGACTACTGATTCTTGTCAAAACAAGTGTGGTTATGGCTTTATCAAAAGGCAGCTTCTGAGGCCAGGACAATATGGCACCATCCCTGAAGTGGCCTTCGCAATCCGGGAAAGGTACAGTGCCCTTTTCTTCGAAGGCAGCTTAACAGGCAGTGGCCCGATGGCTTCTGATGTGCAATGGGACAGTAGCTGAAACAGTTATTCTTGAAGAGTAATTAAGCTCATGCCTCTCAATAGTAGAATGGCATTTAATAGAGGGATGTGGAGAAGAACGGGATGCTGAGATGAAGCCACATACACACATAGCCAAGAAGAACGGACAGCTGAATTCAAAAAATATCAATAATTTCCAGAATTTAAAATCCTAAATTATGACATGACACTAGTGGAATTCAGGTGTTTCTGGTACATGGACTGCTCTCACCCAATGTGAGGTTGAACTGTTGACCTTGTGTACATCCTCCTTCACAAATGAGTCTGTCAGATACGCTAAGCCTATCGGCTGAAGATGATGTCCCAACACTGCGGAGAAACCTCAGATGACTGTCCAGGCAGCTGGCTGTTTCTGTCAACTCACAATTTTTTGGAAGTTGCTTGCATGTACTTCCTGTTTTTATTTTTGCTAGCTAATATTATTTCCTTCTTGGGTCTCTGAGGGAGTTGAAGATTAGTTAATTATAGTTGAAGATTAATTAGGATAGAAAGTGAATTAGGTACAATAGGATAGATAATGGAATTATTTTCTCTGAATTTGTCAAATACAAATGAACTAGACATTGTTTAGGTATTTATTACTTGTATATATTGTATATAGTTATTGTACTTTTGTATATAGTTTTTCTTGTGTTAATTATAAGCTTTTTCCTTTTTTCTTTTTATTAAAATAGAAAAGGGGAACTATGGTGATATTTTATTTGTATTAAAATGTTATTTGTATGTTAATAAGTAAAGTTGCCCGGGGTCAGAGCTATTAGCAAGCCATAGGAAAGCAGGGCAGTGGTGGCGTATGCTTGTAATCCCAGCACTTGGTAGGCAGAGCTAGGTAAGTCTCTGTGTGTTCAGGGATACAGCCATTATTGGATACACATGCTTTTAATCTCAATACTAGTCATGGAAAACCTGGAGGTCTATACAGACAGGCCGTGATGAGGCAGTTGCTGTGGGATTTTCTGTATGGCAAATGTGTTGCTGATTGGTCAATAAATAAAACACTGATTGGTCATTGGCTAGGCAGGAAGTGTAGGCGGGACAAGGAGGAGAATAAAGCTGGGAAGTGGAAGGCTGAGTCAGAGAGATACTGCCAGCCGCCATGATGAGAAACAGCATGTGAAGATGCTGGTAAGCCACGAGCCATGTGGCAAGGTATAAATTAATGGAAATGGGTTAATTTAAGCTGTAAGAGCAGTTAGCAAGAAGCCTGCCACGGCCATACAGTTTGTAACCAATATAAGTCTCTGTGTTTACTTGGTCGGGTCTGAGAGGCTGTGGGACTGGCAAGTGAGAGAGATTTGCCCTGACTGTGGGCCAGGCAGGAAAACTTTAGCTACACGCGGTCATGTGGTTGGGTTTACAACCAATGAGAAAGCAGAACAGAAATTCTATATAAGGACTTTAACACAGAAAGTAGCTCTGATTCGGAGAGTTAGGACCACCACAGGAGGAAGGGTAAGGTTTTAGCTCTTAGCTCTGATCTCTTAGCTTTCTTCTTTGCATTGGTTCTGTGTTTCTTATTTAATAAGAAGGTTGGTTACATCTACATTTTCCTAGTGTCAAAAAATGTTGTGGGCTTCAACAGTGTCACAACCTGAATGGACTCCAGCTGGGATCTTAGAAAGGTAACATGAAACCTTACCTGGACTATGACACAACATGGTCTGTTCCTCATGCCAGGGTTTCTATTACAACTGGTCTCTATCCAGAAAGAATAGCAATAATCACCAAACAAGTTAAGGTTTAAGAAGCCAGTGGAAGCTATTTTAGCTTAACCTGTAAACCTAAAGCTTTAAAATAACTGTTTCCCAAGTATTTCAGAATAGTTGACATTACATCTTTTGGACACATTGATAACATGCAATAGCATTCTATCTCTATGCCATGGACCATGGGTGTCCAAAATAGAATGTACAGAACATTAATAAAGAATATTGGAACACATGAATACCTTGCATCTTCTTTATTCATTTCTCATTGTACAATATTTCTAATACATTCAGTTATATATATTAGACAAATGTCATATATGTGATATGTAATGAATTCAAGTGCAGTTAGAGAACGTGTTCAAGGCTTAAAAACAATTTCTCTAAGAAATTAAATTGCTTGCTGTAGAGTAAAATAACACATACAGTTTAGTACTGTGGTAAAACAGATTGTAGTAGGTAGAAAAAGATTTGGAGACAGAAACAAACTAATCACCTAAGAGAAAATAGAGATGGTCCCAAAATAAGTAAGCGAAGAAAATGTCAAATTATAATAGTAATGGAAAATTTAAAATATAGGCAGAGGAGTCATTAATTTAATTATTTGGCCTAGTTTCCTATTTAGAACAGTTTAAAGCTTCTTACCAGAAGGCAATGGAATTGTAAGAAGAGGGATGCAACATTTTACAAAGTAAATCATGATATAATTTCTCATTTTTCTCTTTCTATGACCGAGAAATTCAAGCTGACAATTGCAACACTTTTTAAAACTCTAGTCAAGACATTGTAGATATTTGTGGCATCCTAAAATTTACACTGAATTTAACTGCCTCTCCCCTCCAATACACATGGCCTCACACCTATTCAAAAAGAGACTTCCTCTAAAGGGGGCAGATTTCATGTTGTTTAGACATTGAGAGGAAGGGAGAGCAAGCCTTCTAATAACAATTTCGAGAATAAACTTAAACATCCCCAGATGATGTTAAGAGTCCAGAAAAAAACAGAGGAGAATTAGGGGAGGTGAAGAAGGCAGTGGGCACAGGGCAGTAAGGAGGGCTTCATCTTTAGTGATACAGTTCACAAACCATCAAACTCATATTCAAGGGAAAGCTTGCTTTGGAAGTATACATTCCTTTGGATGAAGAACACCAAGGCAGTCCAGGTAATGGATAAAATCCCAGTGAGTTCCATGGCTCAATCAATTCATTAGAAATATAGGTGTGGCATAATAAGGTCAGAAACCCATTGCTAACAGCTTTGAGGAAATTCTCCCATATAGCAAAACTTTCCCAAGCCTGCTGGCATTGGCACAGCTGAAAAGTCAGATTTTATACTCACATGCTGGCAAGTATTTTCACTTTAAGTCAACTTTTGAGCTTTAACAACTGAAACCAAGTCATTTAAAAAATACAATGAAAGCTGGAGCCATAAAGACTGTGGAAACTTACTTAACAGCATGAGCTAAAGATAACCAGGAATTTGCCACTGGGAACTATTTAATGCTTTTGATGGAGTTGCAGCATATAGAGCCTAAGGTAATTGATGTGCAGAGTGAACAAGCTAATAAATACTCATTCTAGAATTTCTATGATTTAAGGGGGATGGGAGTATTAAGTTGATGGATAAGTCCCACAGTGCATTTTTTTAAAATGTGGTCTACTCAGCTTTGTTGGCAATGCAATCGTATTTTAAATCCATTCATAAGGTCACTAGAGAAGAATAAAAAGCAAGTGTCATGTGTCTGGACAGTCACAAAAATAATGAACAAAGGTTGTTATACATGTTTCAGCATTTAAAAAATGTGCTAAACCATTATTTCTGGTGAATCTATTCAGCATGCTTTTCTTATGCCTGGAAATTTAGATAGTCTCTAACCTGCAGCTTTAAAATAGTCTTTAAGAACTCAAAAAGTTAAACACCAGAACATCAGAACAATAGATAATTTGATCCATAAATGAGCAAATAAAATGGACAGTTTTTGAAATATGAAGAACACACGGCCAACAGACACATAAAGAGAATGTCAGAATCCTTGGCTAACACAAAAATGCAAATCAAAACTATGCTGAGAGTCCAACTAGCCCCTGCCAGTATGATGTCATTACAAAATAAAAAATGCTGATGAGGATGAAGGGAGAGAGGCAGGCACACTTACATACTGCTAATTAGATTATAAACTTGAATGGTCACTATAGAAATCAGTAAGGGTGGCCCTCAAAAATTAAAAATACAACTACCACATGCTCTAGCCAAACCATTTCTAAGAATATACCCAAAGAAATCTTGAGTCAGCATGTTACTCAGACACCGGCTCATCCATGTTTATTGCAGTACTATTCACCATAGCTAAGCTATGGAACCCATCTGTGGCTCCATCACTGACACATATAAAGTTCTTAGAGCAGAGCGTGACACAAAAATCACTGGCTACTTTATAATATATTTTATTATTGAAAATGATAAGAAACTATTAACAAAGATGCAAATTAAACGAGTGTGGACATTCATTGGTTTTCCAGCTGACGTGCAAGGAGTGAAGTTCTGCATTAGGAATATGTGAATTTATAAAAGCACACCCACCTCATTCAACCTGGGTTCCACCGGCCCCCAAGCCTCCACTGGAATCCTACTGAAGATAAAATAGGATTCTGGAATCAATTTAGTGCATTTTAAAGAAAGGAATTATCAAAGTGATCTGTAATTGTAGCGCCACTCTACAAATAGGACCAGAAGGAACTATTCGAAGTCAGATATTTTTATATAGTTAGAGAGAAACAATCTTTATACTTCCTCAGACCTCACTTCCAGTCCTCTCATCCATTACCCAGGAAAGACATAAAGGAATTAGATCAAAAGTTCTAGAATCTCAGTTCTATAGATTGTAAAAACAACATATTCTACTAGCAGATTGAAAATCCGGGGAAGCCAGCCTCCTAACTGGAGATCACAGCTAGGAAGTATGTATCAAGCACCTATCACTTGAAAGAAGGATGGAAGTGCTTCTGTGAGATGAAAATAAATGAGAAATCTGGGAAAAGAAAGATGCCAAGTCACCAGAGAAACCAATTATGCTTCCAAGCAGCCAGAACATAAGCATATGCCTGGGTGCCCAGGGCTTAAAAGAAACCAGAGTGTTGAAAGAAAATCAGGCTTTAGATCTAAAGGAAATCATTTTCTTTGTATATTCTGCCTGCAGTTTTGATTCTGTTTTATCTCAATAGAATTTGCATGAGCCATTTTAATTCATTCTTACACAGATACAGCACATTTACCAGCATGATGAACGTTCCAGTAAAAGAAGAATTTGATATATGCCTTTATGCCTTTTGGTCTCTTTCAACAGGGTGGATCACACTAAAAAAAAAAAAAAAAAAAAAAAAAAAAAAAAAAAAAAAAAAAAAAAAAAAAACAAAAAAACAAAAAACAAAAAAAAAACTCTTGCTTTGGAGCTTCAGGGAGGAAGAAGTAATGTTTATTGAGCAAGAATATTTACATGGCAGGAATCTGACAAATGTCTTCACATATGGTCTTTCACATAAATGTTTCTACATTATAGCATTGTAGCACCATTTTACAGACGAGAAGAAGAGACACAGAGCAAGGATTCCACTTGAACCAAACCAGATTGGGCACTTAGTATTTTATAGAAAAGATAGACAGATACATGCGTTGCTTTTCCAATCTTGACCATGCTTTATAAATATGCCTAAACAGCTCTATTTTACTGCTAATGCAACCGTCTCTATTCATCTTTACAAATATCTCAGGCAGAAGGATCCAGCAAAGTTTCTTCTCTTTCAGTCTCTTTTTCTTTTGCTTTCTCTCAGACTTTCTCATGCTTACTCTCTCTTCCCTCTCTTCCTTCTTCCCTCCTTATAGAAAAAGAAAAAGAAAGAACAAATTTAGGAGTCAAAGGGAAAAGAGAGTTAAAAGTTAAAAAATGAAGGTCTGTGCATCACCATGATGAGGGTATGGGGAAAAGATAACTTGTACCTTATGTGTTCATCACCGTGCTGCTTTGAGAGATCTGCTTTCAATTACTCGTTTACTGCTTGCACTAGGTGCTGCTTAAGAAAGGGAATCGCCAGGGCGGTGGTGGCGCACGCCTTTAATCCCAGCACTCGGGAGGCAGAGCCAGGCGGATCTCTGTGAGTTCGAGGCCAGCCTGGTCTCCAAAGCGAGTTCCAGGAAAGGCGCAAAGCTACACAGAGAAACCTTGTCTTGAAAAACCAAAAAAAAAAAAAAAAAAAAAAAAAAAAGAAAGAAAGGGAATCATGTTCGACTACCCGAGCAGAGCTATGACTTCAGACCCAGAAACATCATTTATAGTGAATTACTCATATGTAAATTGAATTTCACGTGAACTTAAGTGAAGTTCAGCCCATGACTTGGAAATTTCCTTTAAAACAAGGGTATCTTGTAGATTGTGTTCCATAGACCTCTGCCCTATTTTTTTTATTGGCCATTCAGTTCTTTATTAGACCATCAGGTGTTTTAGACAGACACAGTATCACAGTATCACAGAGTTAAACAAATGCAATATAAACAAAAGTAACCTCTTTTGGAAGTTTAAGGAAGTTCAGGGGGTTGAACCCCGATTGTCATGTCTGCATTTTTAGAAGTTAAAACCAGAAAGAAAATGAGAATTAAACAATACTGTCTAGCCTTTAGGTAATGAACAGATTGTGAGACAGGCAAATGTGGGCTACAGCTGGATAAAAATACAACCTTGTATTAATTATTAGAGTCTGTTTTAGGCAGAATTCTCTAGAGGAGTGGAGCCAATAGAAAAAAAAATATGCCTATGAAAAGGCACTTATTAAATTGGCTTACAGGATGGTGCTGAGAGGTCTAACAGTGACCACCTGCCTGCTGGAAGGCTGAGAAGTTGGTAACATCTCAGCCCACAAAACCAGGGGCCTCAGCAATGCACTGGAAGATGGGAGCAGCCACAGAGGAACTCACTCTGGCAGAAGCAAAAACAAGCAGGCCACCTTGCTTTTTCCTTGTTCCATTTGCCTCTCTCAGTACTAGTTAGACGCATCCTCCATTTTGCAAGTGGCTCGGCCCCCTCAGTTATTCCTCTCAGGAAATGCGCCACAGACTCCACCTAGTATCTTCGAACTTCTCTGGTTGGTTTGTTGCCTTGCTTTTGTTCTTGTTTTATTTTGTATGTTCTTTTAAACAAAGTCTCCCCATGTAAGCTTGTTGACCTGGACCTCACTACATAGACCAGACTGGCCTATAACTAACAGACATCCTCCTTCCTCTGCCTCTGCCTCTGTCCCTGCCTCATAACTGTTAGGATTAAAGCATCATGTCACCACTACACCAACTGGCCTGATTCATAACCTCGTCAATTTGACAATAAAATCAGTCTTTGATGGCTTATTTTCTTAGACAAACACCAAATGATATCTGAGCTTACTCTACTATTCTAAAGTTAACCAAATTTGTTGAATTGGAGAGGGAAAGTTAAGAGTTTATGTTTAAGAGAACCTGCTTGTAAGGAGAACATCAACTCCTTGTGAGACAAAGGCAATGGCCTGAACTGCTTGGTTCTGTCCATGTTCTTGATCATTGACCCGCTTTTTACTCCAGTACTCAGTAAATTAGACAGTTAGCATTCGTTGGGCTACAACCTATGCAAGAAGTAGATAGACTCTCTGACAAGATGTGCCAGGAAGACATTGTTTCTAAGCTTATCTTGCTGAAAAAATAATGATAAAGTCTCCACAGTGATAGATAAATGTCCTTTAAGCTAAATGTTAGGCTATTCCCAATTAGGGAGCCTTTAACTCACTAATGTGAGTTAATACAAACACCACTCCTACACAGTGGCACGTGTATGGATCAAGGGAAATTGTGCATATTTATTCAGTAGCTGGTCTCTTCAGCGTGTTATTGTAAGAGATTATATAATAACAGGCGATCAATACTACCTGCCACATTTATTTTAAACCCTCTTCAGTGATAATGGGGCATATCAAATCAGCCAGATCAGAGAGCACACAGAGAAATCAGCATGAGGATAGCTCCAGAAATCCCTTCAGTTCACCACCAGAAAGCTGCCAGGTGTTCCTGGAGTTAGTTTGACAGAATGAACATGCAACTTCCTTTGCCTTTATTTGGAGAAGAAGAGATTCTTAGTGCTTATGGGATAGTCAAGGAATCGTTAGCTGTCCTTCCTCATTCAGGTAAACAGATGTCACTAAAGTATTTGCCATCCCAATCTTTATATTTCCTTCACATTTCTCTGGGTCCTTGCAAAACTATAAGGTCTACCTTTTCCTGTGAAAACATGCCTGAGCATTACAGCTCAAAGCCATGGCATCTCTTCCAAACACCTATGGATCAAGTACTGAGGAAACTATGCATAGACCTGACTTCCATCTGGATTCAGCATGGCCGTGTGGTGCTGAGAAGGCAAACTTGTGTCTGTGACTCTTGATTTCTTCACTTATCATTTTAGTCTAGTAATACTTCAACCTTTCAGATAGTTATTAAAAATTTAAAAACACCAGTTGTGGTGGTTTGTGAAACTTAGCTGCTGAGTCAATACATGGTCAAAGGTTTAATCAATGTAAATGACTTAAGCACAAACTTCAGAGCTATATCCTAGGATGGACATGGTCAATGAACATATCCACTCTCTGGTTATTAGATGCAGGAATAGCAAGAGAAAGTCAGTGGGAAATAGCCTTTACCAGAACTCTGGCAGAAAGGAAAGATTTAGAAAGGGAAAAGAGGCCATCACCTTTGATAAAAGGTACTAATAGGCCTTAAGAAGCAATTTCATAGACAAATTTTCTGCTTCACACAACCAACATAAAACTAAACAATTACAGATGTTTGCAGTATAAATGTGAGTCCTGGGATTTGAAAGGAATGGGCAACAAGTAGTTTTCTTAACGGCAAGCAATGAGTGCCAGAACCCAGAGGGGAGCTAACTCTACTATGTGGTAACTAGTAGATTACCATGGGATGGAAAGTCCCACAAGCTGCAAGGGTGATGTCCCTGATGAGAATCAAGAGTTAAAGTGGGATTCCTTTACCATACCTGGTAATGTGACTAGCAGAAGCATAGTCCTGCAATTGTTTGGCCAATCAACCTAGATTAGCATTACTTAAAAGCATGATAACACGCCAGTCTGTATCTGAGCATCATGATCCACTCAGACTTACATGCAAACTCTTTATGATGACTCTGTCCTATCCTTTACACTTGCATTGAGTCCATACTTGAATCATTTCCAGAGCAATTCCTTTCTGGAAGACTGGCTTATAATATCCACTCCTTCCACAAACAGCATATCCAGGAGCCAAGTATTAAATGAAATAATAAGCTTACTATGCCAAAAAAAAAAAAAAAAAAAGTCCATAACCCTCAGTCTGACAAAGCACAGGAAAGACTGTGCCATAGTTCTACAGGAGGGGGGCACTTCACTTGAATGGCTACGAGATGTAGATGAGAAATCACAAAAGGCTCTTTAAACAAGATCTTGGGAACTGAGTGTTGTTAGATGAGGAGGTGCTACCTAGAGCAGACTTCTAAACTTTTCTACTTGTCCCCTGTGGTACTTTGAATGGGAATGGCCCCCATAGGCTGATATATTTAAATACTTAACCATTAGGGAGTGGTGCTACTTGACAGAGATTAGGGGGTACGGCCTTGTTGGAATAAGTGTGGCCTTGTTGGAGGAAGTGTGACACCGAGGGTGTGCTCAAGCCAGGCCCGGTGTCCGTCTCTGTTCCTGCTGCCTGCAGAATCTGATGTAGAACTCTCAGTTTTTTTCTCCAGAACCACATCTGCTTGCATGCTGCCATGCTTCCTTCCAGCTAATAATGGACTTAGCCTCTGAAACTGAAAGAAAACCCCAATTGCATGCTTTCCTTTATAAGAGTTGCCATCGTCACAGAATAACAGACAGGCTGTCTGCCTGTGGAACTTTCCCACTCTCTCAGTTCTCAGTTTGGTTTCCAAAGATCCAATCTGTCATCATCCTTTCCCTCCTGACCCACAGTCCCCACTTCTGTGCCCCAACCCCAACTCTGGCGGACATTCCATGCTCAAGTACAGGCCATGCCAGCCAGAAGAACAGATAGGCTAACCCAAGCTGAGACTCCCCGCTGGACTACCTCCTCCACTCTCTAAGTACCCCTCCCCAATTTCTCCCATGCCCCTCCTCTCGTTATCACCACGCCTCAGCCCCCAACTCAGGCAAAGATACCCTGCTTAACCAAAAACCATGGGGGCTACCAGAAGTCCAGGTAGGCTGCTCACATCTTGATCTCTCCCACTCTCTTAGTCCCTCTTTCTTCCCCATCACCAGGTCCCAAGCCACAACTTGGGCGGGAAATCTCTACTGGACACGAGACCACACAGACTACCAGAACTCCAGAAATGTGTGACCTCTGGACTCCTCTAATCTCTTGGTGCTCCTCCCAACACTATCCCCAATCCTCCTACCCCTCCTCTTCACCATGTGTCCCAGATGCCACAGGCCACCAGACGACAAGCCCCCAAATCAGTCAGAGAACCTCTGCTCAACCACAGGCCACAGAAGCCAGGAAACCAGGGAGGAAACAGAAACCAAGGAACAAAACACCTATCCAACAAACTAAGAAATCAACACTAGACCTACAATCACCCCCAAGCCCAAATGCCTAGACACCAGCTTAAAAACACAATCAGCATTAGCCAGGACAATATGTCACCACCATAGCCCACCTATCGTGCAACCACAAGCCCTGAATACTTCAACACAGATGAAGTACAAAAAAAAAAAAGACTTCAAAATCAGCTTTATGAAGATGATATGGGTCCTTAAAGAAGAAGTGGATAAATCCATTAAAGAAATCAAGGAAAAGACAAACAAAAAAAAATGGAGTAAATCAATACACACTTTTAAAAAAGCCAAAAGGGCCATGAAAAAAAAAAAAAAACAGTTGAAGGAAATGTGTAAAGTGGTTCATGACCTGAAAATGAAAATAGAAGCAATAAAGAAAACACAATCTGAAGGAAATTTGGAAATGAAAAATCTAGGTTAGCAAACAGGAACTATAAACACAAGCATCACCAACAGAATACAAACTATGGAAGAGGGAATTTCAGGTTGTGAAGATATGATAAAAGAAATACATGCATCAGTAAAAGAAAATGTAAATCTAAAAAATTCCTGACACAAAACATCCAGAAAATCTGATACATTATGAAAAGACCAAATCTAAAAATAATAGAAATAGAATGAGAAAAATTGCAGCTCAAAAGCCCAGAAAATGTTTTCAATAAAATCATTTAAAAATGCCTAATCTAAAGAAGGAAATGCATATAAATGTATAAGAAACATACAGAACAGCAAATAGATTGGATCTTGCCACATAACAATCAAGACACTAAACATACAGAACAAGAGACCATGGATACCAAGCCAGACTACTACACCCAGCAAAACTTTCAATCAACAAAGTTGCATAAAGCAAGACATTCCATGATAAGTCAAATTTTAAAAAATCTACAAATCAAGCCCCACAGAATATATTAGAAAGAAAACCCCAACCCAAGGAGATCAATGAAAACACAGGAAATAAGTAATATCATAGTAACAAAACAAAATAACACACACTACCACCACCACCAACAAAACAAAGTAATTAGCAGTTAATGGTCTTAGAAATCTCTCAATATCAATGGACTTAATTCAACAATAAAAGGACACAGACTAACAGAATGTATGCAAAAACAAGATCCATCCTTCTTTTGCATTCAAGAAACACACCAAAACATCAACAATAGATATTACCTCAGAGTAAAGGGTTAGGAAAAGATATTCCAAGCAAATAGACTTAAGAAACAAGCTGTTGTAGACATTATAATATTTAACAAAATAGAATTCAAACCAAAATTAGTCAAAAGAGATAGGGAACAACACCATATTCATCAAAGAAAAAAAATCCACCGAGATGATGTTTTAATTGTTAACATCTATACCCCAAATGCAAGGGCACCCATGTTTGTAAAAGAAATATTTCTAAATCTTAAATCACACATTGACCTTCACACATTGATAATAGGAGGCTTCAATACCCCACTCTCACCAACAGACAGGTCATCCAGACAAAAAATAAACAGAGAAATATTCTAGAGAACAGATGTTATGAACCAAATGTACCTAACAGATACCTACAGAACATTTTACCTAAACACAAAAGAATATACCTTGTTCTCAGCACCTTACAAAACTTTTTCAAAAATTGACCACATACTGCATCACATAGCAAGTCTTAACAGACACAAGAAAATTGAAATAATCCCCTGCATCTGGTCAGGCCACAACCAATTAAAGCTGGATTTTAACAACCACAGAATCAACAAAAAACCTACAAACTCATGGAAACTGATCAATTTCTACAGAATGACAACTGGGTCAGGCAGAAATAAAGAAATTAAAGACTTCCTAGAATTCAATAAAAATGAATGCACAACACATCCAAACTTATGGGACACCATGAAGATAGTGCTAAGAGGATAGTTCATAGCCCTAATTGCCTACAAAAGAAGAAAATGTAAAGTTCTCCTACTAGCAACTTAACAATACACCTGAAAGCTCTAGAACAAAAAGAAGCAAGCACACCCAAGAGGAGTAGATGGAAGGAAATAAACAAACTCCAGGCTGAAATCAATAAAATAGAAACAAAGACAACAATGCAAAGAATCAATGAAACAAAGAGATGGCTTTTTGAGAAAATCAACAAGATAGACAAATCCTTATCCAAACTAACTGAAAGAATATCCAAATTAACAAAATCAGAAATGAAAAGGGGGACATAACAACAGACACTGAGGTAATCCAGAGAATCCTTAGGTCATACTTCAAAAAGCTGTACACACCAAATCTGATAGACAAGGAACTGGAGAAATATCTTTGAATGCATCGGCACAGGAGACAACTTCCTAAACAAAACACTGATCGCACAGGCACTAAGATTAACAACAAATAAATGAGACCTCATGAAACTGAAAAGCTTCTATAAGGCAAAGAATGCCATCATAGGACAAAACAGCAACCTGTAGAACGAGAAAATATTTTCACCAACTCCACATCCAACAGAGGGCTAATACCCAAAATATATAAAGAACTCAAGAAACTACACATTAACAAACAAAATAATTCATTAAAAAATGGGGCACAAATATAAACAGAGAATTCTCAAGAGTAATATCAAATGACTAAGAAACACTTAAAGAAATATTCAACATCTTTAGCCATCAGAAAATACAAATCAAAACTACTTTGAGATTCCATCTTACACTTGTCAGAGTGGCTAAGGTCAAAAACACAAGTGACAGCTCATGCTGGAGAAGATGTGGAGCAAGGTAAGCACTCCTCCACTGCCAATGTGGATGCAAACATATACAGCTACTACAAAAATCAACACAATAGTGTGGTGACATATTGTGTACCCTAATAAAGTTAGCCTGAAAATAAGAGAACAGAACAAGCCTCTAGATTAAACATAGATGCCAGGCAGCGGTGGCACACACCTTTAATCCTAGCACTCCAGTGGCAGAGATCAGTCTGAATCTCTGTGAGTTCAAAGCCACCCTGGACTACATGAGATTGACTCAATCTAAGAGAGATACAGCACCAGGCAGTAGCGACACACATCTTTAATCCCAATACTTGGAAGTCACATGCCTTTAAACTCAGCACTTGAAATCTCACACACATGCCATGAATTCCAGCAATAGGAAGGAAGTGATGGCTGTGCAGAGAAAGGTGTATAAAATATGAAGAGATAGGAACTAAAGGCTTTTGGGCTGAGGAAGCCCTTTCAGCTAAAGCTTTTTCAGGCTGAGGAGTCCTAGAGGTAAGAGGTGGCTGTGTCTTGTTCCTTTGTCTCCCTGATCTCTTAGCATTTACCCCAATATCTGGCTATGGGGTTTTTATTAAAAGACTATTTAGCAATTCGTGTTACACAGTAGTTCCTCAGAAAATTGGAAATTGATTTGCTTCAAGACCCAGCTATACTACTCTTGGATACATACCCAAAGAAAGGATGTTCCATACTACCACAAGGAAACCTGCTCAACTATGTTCATAGCAGCTTTATTTGTAATAGCTAGAAAATGAAAATAACCTAGATATCCCTCAACTGAAGAATGGGTAGAAAAAATATGGTTCATTTATACAATGGAACATTACTCTGCTATTTAAAAAAAAAATGACATCAGGAAATTTGCATGCAAATGAATGGAACTAGAAAAAAAAACATCCTTAGTCAGGTAACCCAGACCCAGAAAGATAAACATGGTATGTATTCACTTATGAGTGAATATTATCTATTAATGATAATCATGCTACGATTCAAAGACCCAAAAAAATTAAGTAGCAAGGAGGATTCGAGGAGGACATATGCATTTGGGGGATGATATAGAAGCCTAATGTTGTAAAAACTCTCTGGAATCTATAAGGATGTCCCTAGCAAAGATTTGTAGCAATGGAAAATAAGAAGCCTCAACCAGCCATCTTCTGCAACCACACAAGGCTTCTGATGTTGAGGTTGGGGCATCAACCCTGTCACAAAATCATCTTCACCACATATCATGTTTAAAATAAAACATTGTGATATAACATGATCTGAAGACACACTAGTATGAGGCTTATATTTTCATTAATTGTCATTATATTCATGTATGTATATGTGCATGCATCTATCTCTATCTCTCTCTCTCTCTCTCTCTCTCTCTCTCTCTCTCTCTCTCTCTCTCTCTCTCTCTCTTTGTGTGTGTGTGTTCCTAAATGCAATGTTCTTAGTCTTATAGGTTTATTACTGTATGTACAATGTTCACTATGTATATTTCGGGACTGAACATTTTATTGAATTACCAACTGATATGATATTTTCTGGGAAAGACTATGTCTCCTGTTCTTAGCATTGCTTACTTGTCATTATTTCTTGTATAGGGTTGAGGCCTTGTGCCCCTCCCTACTCACATTAGCATATCTATTTTTATTCTCTTTGCTCAGCTTTTGTTTAAGGAGTAAGACTTTGGTGAGACATTATGGGTATAGCTTCTGACATTACTAGGAGATACAAACTCCCAGCAAACCCCATGGTCTTCTGGCCCTGACAATCTTTTTGGACCCTCTTCTACAGTGACCCGTGAGTTTTAGTTGCAATAGTTGTGTTGTTGTATTGTAGATGTGTGAGTTGGGACTGGGCTCCACAACTCTGCATTTTGATTGGTTGTGGTTCTATAATGGTCTTCTTTTACAAAGAGAAGTTTCCTAGATATGTGGTGAAGATGACTCATATCTGTGGGTATAAGGGCAAATTTAGAATGTAGCCAGAGATTGTGCTGGCGTAGTAAAGTGGTAGTTGCAAGTTTTCCTTCAAGATTCATGACTTCACTAGCTCTGTATATTCGGTTAGATTCCTAGTACTAGTCATAATTTCCCTCTTGTTGAGTGGGTCTTAAGTCCAATTAGAGTGCTGTTTGTTACCACCAAGGTATTTCTGGCACTACTGGACACTTAGGGTTATTGTAACTTGCTGGGTGCGTTGTGGTTCAGAGGTGTCACATGTTGTTGTGGTTCATAGTTGTCACAGCTGAGTAGTACTTTCTTCCACTGAAAGCTTGCTTGGCACCTTCTGGTACCACAAAAGCTACTCCTCAGAAAGATGGCTTTCCAGTCACTTCCTGAGCAGGGACATCTAGTCCCCCTATCTGAAGTGCACAGTGCCTTCAGCAATAGGGACTTACTTTCCACCTCTGGGGAAACCAAGGGTAATAGCAATAGCCTATAATGTTTAGGGGAGTTTCTTGAACAACCTTGACCAACAACTCAAAAGAAGCTTTCTCATGTCTGGTATTGGGGTTTTTCTTAAAGGGTCTTTCATTCTTGGAAGTAATATTGTCATCCTAGTTGGAAAATTTTATTTAAACTACATACATATAAACTTTATATATTATGGATATTTTTAGGTAATTAATACTATAAATATTTATGAATTTTCAGCTATCATTACTATTATTTTACCATCCTTCTGTATTTAGCACCCTCTCTGTCCTAATTAGAGCCCCCTACCTATTTTTCTCATTTCCCCCATCAAGTCACTTGTATGCAGCTATACCCCTTTCTATTGCTGTCCCATCCTGACAATGGCCCATTTTTACTTTCCCGGTTTCTGCAGATACTCCAGAATATGTACTCACATCTGAAGATTTGGAGTTAGGAGGTTGAGATGAGAAAGAACCTCTGATGTTTCTCTTTTGAGTCTGGGTTGCCTCCTTTGAAGTATTCTTTTCCAATTACATCCATTTACCTAAAATTTTCATTATTTTCTTTATGGCTATAGTATTCCACAGTATATAAGTACAACTTTTTAATTATCTATTCATCAGTTGAAAGACATTTAGTTTATGTCCATCGCCTAGCTATTATGAACAGAGCATCAATGAACATGGCTGAGCAAGTATCTGTGGAGTGTGATGTCAAGTCTTTTGGGCACATGCCAAAGAGTAGTGTAGCTGAGTCACATGATAGATTTATTTTTAGCATTTTGAGAATTTTGTAGACTAATTTCTAAAGTGGCTGCACCAGTTGGCAGTCCCACCAAAAGAAAAGAGGACTCTCCTCTCCTCATATCTCCTCTAGCCTTTGCTGTCAGTTGTTTTGTTGATCTTTGTCACTCTACTATGGCAAGATGAAATCTCCATGTTCATTTTCTTTGCATTTCTCTTATTGCTAGTATAGTGGTTTGAATGAAAATGGTCCATTCACAGGGAGTGGAACTATTAGGAAGTATGACATTGTTGGAGTAATTGTGGCCTTGTTGGGGGAAGTGTGTCACTAGGGATGGACTTTGGACTTTCAAATGCTCAAGCCAGGCCCAGTGTCACTCTCTTCCTGCTGCCTGCTGGTACTGATGTAGAACTCTTTGCTTCTTTTCCAGTACCATGTTTGCTTGCATGCCACCATGCTCCCTGCCATGATGTCAATGGACTGAACTTCTGAACTGTAAGCCAGCCCAAATTAAATGTTTTCCTTTGTAAGAATTGCTGTGCTTATAGCGTTTATTCACAATAGACACTCTAAGACAGCTAGGTATTAAAAAAAACATTTTTGAGATAATTCTTAGCCATTTTTTTCTTCTTTTGAGAACTCTGTTCAAATCTCTGGCACATTTTTTTCAGTGGGTCATTTCTTGTTTTATTTTGGACTCTTTTTTTTAAGTTCTTCAGATATTCTGGATATTAATTCTCCATCAAATGTATAAAGTGGCAAAGACTCACTCCCATTTTGTTAGCTTCCTCTTTACTTGATTGATTTTATTTGTTTGGTTGGTTGGTCTTTGTGTTTTTCAGATGCACAGAAGATTTTTAGTTGTATAATGTCCTGCTTGTCAATTGCTGGCTTTAATTCTTGAACAAATGGAATTCTATTAAGAAAGTTGTTTTCTATATCTATATAATGTAGGGTACTACATATGTTTTCTTCTAGTAGTTTCAATGTATTGGCCTCAGGTTTAGGTCTTTGATCCATTTGGAGTTAGTTTTGTGCATGGTGATAGATACAAATCTAATTTCATTTTCCTGTATATGGATATTCCATTTATCCAGCACCATTTGAAGAAGCTTTCTTTTCTCCAGTATAAGTTTTTGGAACTTTTTTGTCAAGTATTAAATTGCTAAAGTCACATGGACTCATGCTTGGGTCTATTTTTGTGGACAATACTATATTTTTTATTACTATGGCTCTGTAATTTATCTTGAGATCTTCAATGATAATCCCTCCAACATTATTTTTCCACAGGATTGTTCTGGCTATTTGGGGCCATTTGTAGTTCCACATAAATTTTAGGATTTTTTTCTCTCTATATAAAGAATGATATGGGGATTTTGATTGAGATTGCATTGAATATGTAACTAGCTTTTGGTAAAATGGCCATTTTTACAACACTAATTCTTCCAATCCATGAATATAGGGTGCCTTTCCATTTTCCAATGTCTTTCTAGCTCTTTCTTCAGAGATTTAAAGTTTTCATTGTAGAGGCCGTTTATTTCTTCAGTAGGATTTATACTTATTTTATTTTCTTTGAGGCTGTAGTCAATGGAGGGGCTACAGTGGTCTATGTTTCTGTATGCTTGCTGTTTGTGTACTGAAAACCTATTGATTTGTGGAGGTTGATTCTGTCCCCTGCCATGTTGCTGAATTTATTCTTTATAGAAATTTTCTGGGAGAATTTTTAGATTTCTAATGTACACTGTTATGTCATCAGGATAGTTTGACTTCTCATTTTTCTATTTGTAAACTTTTAAATTCTCTCTCTTGCCTTATTGCTCCTGCTATTGCTTAAAGCATAAAACTGAAAAGGACTGAGGAGAGTGGACATCTCTGTCTCGTTCCTGACTTCAATGGGATTGTTTCAAGTGTGGTACCTTAGACATTATCTCACACTTAAATATAAGAAATCAGGACTGCATCATATTGTCATCCTTTTGAAATCACTTCCAAACAGCTGGGACAATACGTGAAGAGTAAAAGTAAATATACCTAGAGAAAACTGAAAACTACAACCAGTTTTAAAAATTGCCATCTGCCTCTTCCAACAATAAACCAAACCATCAACTAATACAAGCAATAGTTAAAAATGACTATGTTCATTTGGTGTCTACTTTGATTTCCTTTAGGGTGATATATAAATAATGGGGAAAGAGATAAAGACGTCCAAGTCTGAATTTCTATATTAGCCAAAATGTTCAGTTAAAACCCTCTGCAGAGCAAAACAAGGTTATAGGAGGATTTGACATTTACAGAGGATTTTTACTCCCATCATGAGTGGATGGGGCCAACACAATGACAACCAGTCCTTATTCTCCAATCTCATTTTAATAAATAGAACAAATTTACTGTGCTCATGAACATGAAAAGACACTTGGCAGTGCAGGTTGTTTTAATGGACACATCATTTTAAGCTAAACCTTCTCCATCTGTTTTGCTCTCTAATTACTAATGAACACAGTCCATAATTCATAATTGCATCATAAAAACAAGACTGGTGGTATATCAACTAATGCCGTAGTCTTTTGATCTACACTATTTGGCACCTGCCACAGTATTAATATTTCCTCTATTCCAATAACAAATCACTTTCTCATGTAAGAGAAACTTTTATATTATGTTTTCAATAAGGGAAGAAATTCTCTACCAAGTCATTTCATTTCATAGTTCTGAATCATTCACCTTCCACTCCAATTAGCATTACACAGTCTAGTTCTTTCTATACTGGCCTTCACAACACCCCTCCAAAAGAGTAGAAACTAGTAGAGTCGCAAAAACCAAATACTTCACATGCTACAGTAATCAGGGAATTTCTTAGCTCACTTTAAAGAAGATACAACATGTAACAGAGAATAAATACACACACATGTACATAAACACACCTTCATACATCATTTTCATGAAAACTGGATTGTGATAATGGTTTTTTCTAAGAAAAATCCCAGGAAGAGACAAATGGGAGGGGTGGGAAGAATGACAAGGTTGCAATGGTGAATATGTTTCCCTACTCTACATGCCTTACCTGCTCTCAACTCCACTCCCAAGATGGAGATTGAGTTGTGTGAAGTATTCTCCGAGGTGATGCCACTGGCACCTTGGAACTTGTTCTGGGATCCTGTATACTTGGATGTTCTCTTTGATTAGGCTTGGCCCGGATACAATCCTTTCACTTTTATAATCACTAGTATAAATGTTGTTGTTGTTGTTTTGCATATCAAAGTTGTTCATTATTAGGACATTTGAGTTCCTTTGATGGAGTTCCTCGCCTCTTTCACAATGTTTCATGAATGACTTGTTTCTAGTTAAGATCATGAACAACACAAACAAGTAAATGGAAGATGGTATTTGCTTCAGATGGTGGAGTAGAGAACTCCAGTTCAAGACCTTTTTCTGCTGTAAGTTAGAGAAATACCATTTAAAGACATTATTGGCTTAGAAAGTCCATGGTGGTTTGAAAGAAAATGGCTTCCAAAGGGAATGGCACCATTAGGAGATGTGGCCTTGTTGGAGGAAGTGTATCACTGTTGGGATAGACTTTGAGTTCTCCTATATGTGGTCACAACGAGACACAAGCTATTCCCAGTGTGTCATAGATGACTTCCTATTGCCTGCCTATCAAGATGTAAGGACTCTCACTTCTAGCATCATGTCTTCGTGCATGCTGCCTTGCTTCCCACCATGATGATAATGGACTAAACCTCAGAAACTATAAGCCACCTCAATTAAAGGCTTTTCTTTATAATAGTTGACATGATCATCCTGTCTCTTCCTAGGAATAGAAACCCTAGAGAGAAAGCCTTCCCATCACAGTATAGACAGAATTTTGTTTGTAACCCTCCTTAACAGTTGTACTGGCAAAATGAGCATCTGATAAATGTCCTTAGTAGCCTATCAAACAAATATTTAGGAGATTAATTGATCCTTCATCTAATTTTTTGTAATACCTTATATGTGTGTTCTGTAACACTCATTAACTCATTATTTGTTCACATTTAAATAGACTAGAAAGACCATCAGTTAACTGTTGTAGGCTAAATTGTACCTTCTATCCAAAATGTGTAAGATGAAGCCCCGACTTCCCTTCCTCCAGTGTTAATGCTGTGATTAAGGTTGGAGATGTACAGAGAGATGACTAAAGTCAATTAGGTCACTGGAATTTGACCTTAATCCATCATTGCTGATGTCCTTATTAAAAGGGGGTGATAAGCTAGATAGATGGCTCAGCATGTAAAGCACTCATTACATAAGTCTGAGGAACTAAAATCAGATCCTCAGCACCCAGGTAAATGCCAAGCAGGTATGGCAACTGATCTGTAATCCCAGCTCTTGGAACTTCAATATAGGGTATTTCTAAGGCATATTGGCTAACTAGACAATCAGAGGTCTAAGTTCATCAAGATACCTTGCCTTGACACATAAAGTAGGGAGTGACAGAGGAAGGTAGATATTCAGTGTCACCTGTTGGCTTCAACATGTGTGTTCACACACATATGAACAGACATAAACTCATACACGTGCATATATGTGCAAAACTAAAGAGGAAATGATGATGAAGCAAACACAAGGGAAAATATAAAGACTCAGTGAGTAGATAATCTTCACACCGAGGAAAACTACCTCAGAAGCCGCCACCCCTAAGGACTTTGGAATTCTTGCTTGGAGCTTCCAGAACTCTGAGAAAATCCAATCTATTGTTTAAACCAGCCATCCTATGGTATTTTTTAAAAAAAAAAGATTTATTTATTTATTATGTATACAGTGTCCTGCATGCATATACGCCTGCAGGCCAGAAGAGGGCGCCAGATCTCATTACAGATGGTTGTGAGCCACCACATGGTTGCTGGGAATTGAGCTCAGGACCTCTGGAAGAACAGCCAGTGCTCTTAACCGCTGAGCCATCTCTCCAGGCCCGATATTTTTTATCATAGGCTTAGTAGACTAACATGAGCAGGGATTAAGTTTTAGTAACATTTCCAGCCCTTTTTCTAGCATAGCCTATTGTTTGATGGTTTCTTTTCAGTGAGGGATTGTTGATAAGGTAGTGATTTAATCAATTAATGTTCAGTATCTAAATATTATTAACCTTATTCATTTGCCTCAAAAAGCTTCCTACTTGCACAACCACAAATTTTCTTGTAAGATGGAAGGCAGTTGGGTAAAGGAGCCATGAAGAGCAGATGGCTGGAGGGTTCAGCAGGAAAAACTAGGCAGAAGCTAGAAAAGGAGTTTGTTACTCAGGAGAGATAGCTGAGTTCACAGATTAAAAACAAACAAACAAACAAACAACAACAACAACAAAACCTTATTTCTACAGTTCACAGTATTTAGGGATTCTGCATTCACTCCTCATGGAAAGCTACTATGGGATCCAGTGTGGTCTCTTTACCTGTTTCAGAAGGACCTGGATCATGAAGTTTTCACTGGGAAAAGATCATTTCTGCATTTCTGCCCACTCCAGACAGGTTGCATGGCGTTATCGAACTAATCGTGGATAAGACACATAAATTTACCATAGCAAGAGTCATCAGATTAAATTTTATTAGATGAATAATGTCTTCTATGACAATGTACATAAGACAAGAAAGCTGAAAAATAAACTTGATGGACTAGATTTTAACAAACACACCATTTTTCTTTTTATAAATCATGGATGTAATTTACCTAAAAGTGGACAATGAATAAATATAGTGATTATTGAAATTAATATTTATTCCATTTCCAGAAAAATCTCTCTTAGCAATAGATGTAAATGCATTTATGTTTTTATTGTTTTGTTTAATAAAAAATGACAACTCATTTTTGAGAGATAACTCAATGTTTAAGTGAACTTATTGTTCTTCCATAGGACCTGGGTTTGGTTCACGTCAGCCACACACTGCCTCACAACCATCCCAAACTACAGTTCAGGGAATTACATTCCCAGTCTATCTCGAAAGGGATCAGCACAATAGTGAACATAGACACTTGCAGGCAAAAGCAAACAGCACAATAGTGAACATAGACACTTGCAGGCAAAAGCAAACATTTTCCCAAAATGAAGTGAGTATATTATGTGAACACACACACACACACACACACACACACACACACACACACACACATACAGGAAAGACCAGGGCCAATATTTACATGATGAAATCCTGCCAACCAAGAAAACATGGAATTATACGTCATGAACTGTGTCACACAATCTGCGTTGTCATGTTCATGCATGTACTTGAAGGAATAACAAGCATCTCTTTACTCATTCTCTAGCACCTTCCCAGCTACTTCTTTACTGATGTTGTTTTGAGTGTAATCCAAGGTGGAAAAAGGAAAATAAGAATGGTTTCCTGGTGCATTCACTAATTGAATAGCTTATCAGAATTAGTGTTAATATATTGTTGATCTATGTACTGGTCATTCATTATTCCTGAGAGAATGAGAATGGAGTTGGCCATCAAAGACTCCTGCTCTTTCACAGTATCTCTCTTAGTAAGAGAGGAAAAGTAATTCTGATATGGTTTGTCATAAGTGATGAAGTTCATATCAGTCCTACAGTGTCTTTTCTGAACACTTAGTATGTATTATTCTATCCTCTAGAAAAGGAATTGGGATACATAGAAGTTTAGAATACTTTGCGTGTATTTTATATTACACACAATTAAATATTGTTTTCCAAGTTCTTCAGATCCTAACTGCATTCTGAAGCAACTTGAGCCATTCTGACCTCAATGTTTCTTTTTCAGTGCAATGAAAGAAATTTTCTGAGTCATTTTTAAAAGTCTCTGTTGTCCTATCAGAATAGCAGCTGGGATCGCACTAAAATAAGCTATATTGTACTAAAAAATTTGCTGTACATGTAATCCAAATTGTGAGATATCTTCTCCTGCCATAAAGAGAATGTTGACTCAACTCTTCCATTACCATTGGATACAATTTGATTCATAGATTATATCAAAAGTGAGAATCTGGCTTCCAATTATTCTAAAAAGAAAAAAATGGGGGGATAAGACTTGAAATTGTTTACTAAATAATACCACCCTCTCACATGATGCAATAATATTTGTGTTAAAAGGCTGCTTTTACAAATTTGGGGTAATGTCTAGAAACTTCTAGATGCTCACTTTTTGGAAATTCAGCACTCCACTTTCAGCAACATAGCCACACATAGTTTCTTCTACCAACCACTGACTCCTAAAGAAGTTATTTTATTTAAATGGTGCTGCTTGACATTCTAAGCTATTTGCCAGTTCACTTTGACTTCTACTGCCTCTCTTTTACTCCCTGCTTGAAACTCTCCTATCTATTTTCTAAAACCTACCCAAAATCAGAGTCCTTCTGTAATATCATTTGCCCTGAAAGACTTATGCCTGATGGAATAGTCTGCCCCTTGGGGTGATGGTCAGTTTTGCTAATAGATAAAGTGTAGAGTCACTTAGGAATAGAGTCTCAATGAGGAATTATTTGAATTGGGTTAGCCTGCACATAAGGGAAAATCTGTGAGAGATTTTCTTGGTTGAATTAATTGATGTAGGAAGACTTCCCCTGAATACAGGCAGCACCATTCCCTGGTTTTAAGTCCTGGACTGTATAAGAGTGGAAAATAAGAGCTAAGTGTTAAGAATGCACACATTCATCCCCTCCTTGCTCTTGACTGTGAATAAGATTGTAACCCGGTATCATAAGCCAAATAAACCTATTCTTCTCCAGGTTGTGCTTGGTCAAGGTATTTTTATCACAGCAAGTCAAAGGAAACCAGGAGAGTGGGGTCTTAATAATGGAATAAGTCATCTTCTATCACACTTAGTAAGTATTTATATTAATTTGATGGGCTGTATGGTGCTTGGCAGAGTAGACAGATCCAGTGAACAAGAATGACCTGTTTTGAGAGTTCATTTGCAGCTTCAGTATCCAGCAAAGAACCAGCCCAAAGTTGCGGTGCTTTGGAAATATTTGTTGAATGAAGCAAATCGTATATAAAACTGCTGGAGACACTGTATTTATCCTTTTCAGAGTCATGAGAAGAAAGACCAGAGAATATATTTTTTAAATGTGTGGTCCCTTTAAAAATAATCCTTGCCTTCCCAGAAGGTTAGTAGTGTCACTCAGCAGAGAACACAGAGTGATCGTATCAATATTAATGAGTTCAGTGAAGTGCCACTGGCTTCAATGCAATTTTGACACTCTGCAACCTGACTAATAAAATAAAAACTAATTCTAAAAATAATTTACCTCCTGGAGACCTTAAAATGGATTTCACTAATGAATGGGGTAAAATTCCAGCATAAATCTTCCTTTTTTGTAGGTGAACCAAATGTTATAATAGGCCATAAGTCTCAAATGGCATATCCTAAATTCTTAGTGTCTGTTTTAGAGAACATTGTAGTCATTTTTTTTCATCCAGACTTACAATCCAAATCAATTTAGCAGCCAATCAATGATAGAAGGATGAGGCCGAGGGTAATGAGGAAACCAAAGGAATTAGGATGTGTTTTTATTTACTCCATTTTAGCGACTTTAGCTTCCAGCTATCTTCCAATTAAATATGTGGAAGACTGTAGACCAGGAAATGAATAACAAAAATATAGAAGTCTTAACAGATATAAAAATATCATTTTAATTCATAAATTCCTTTACTATTCAAATAAGGTCAGAATAACCTGTGGCCAAATGAAGACTTTGCAAGCAAAAAATAACTCCGTGGTCCTATTGGCTAGCCACAGACTGAAATCATCCTGGAGGCTGTGTGTTGTTTGTAATTCCTTGAATGTTTGATGTTTGAGCCCTGAGGATTTTTCTGGTGGTGGTTTGTAAACACAAGTTCATGTGCATGCCTTCCCACATGAGAGTACATGGTGCAAATGATGAGAGAGAGAGAGAGAACCATCGGAACTTTTAAATTTTTCCTAGGTCAGCCCAATAATTCCAGATCAGCCACTAGGTAAATAGGCATAACTGTAAATATTTAGAAAACACAGGCTACACTAATCCTGAGTATTTTAATATAACATCTTCCTAAAGGGACAGGGCTGGGCAGATACTTTAAAATGTTTACTTTCTGTTATATTTTGAGTCGAAATTTTCTTCTTGAGCATTAAGATCATTTCATCACAGAATCTCCACAACTTGCTTAAAAAATACACCTTTTTAATAGAATCACAGAACATTGTCTCTGAAAACTACATTGAACAAAGTAAGACTCCTCTAGCTGCCCTCTTACGTTTTAAGCTGAGAAATATAAAACTCAGAAGTTTCAATGCTCTAATCAGTTAGTAAAACCCCAGAAACATGGATATTAGTCTTTCTCTGTCCATCTCATTATTTCCTGTTTTCCATGTAGTTATTTATATGTTTTTATCTACACTGGCTACAAGTCATTCTAGTATATTAGGGTGCATTGGTTCATCAAAGAAGGCAGATGAAGTACTTTCATGAAAATCTGAGTATGCCTCATGTTTCCAGAAGACTTCTGAAACACTATTCATATGTTTGGTTTTTTATTTCATCCTTTTAGTAAAAAGCACCCACTTGCTAGGCAATGAGTATAAAATACCATACTCTGTTTTCATCATACAGACTTTAGAAACAGTGATAGTACACATTCATACATGTAAGAAATATTTTCTAACATTATATTAAGAGGAAAAGGTGAAAGAACATTTTGCATAAAGTTTTAAAAGATCTTCTCTATGTCTTGAATGTGGCACTAATTATCTCCTCCAACAAAGGACAGTCAGTTAGATTCAGGATAGCTGGTACATACCACAGGCATGCTTACCCCTGCTGACACACTTCATATGTCACCTGAGTCTATTCCACATGCTCGTTGTCAGTCTGTGCTGATCTGAAGTCAATGCAAGCAGAGTGCATTCAGATTCAAGTTGAGAAGTTCACAAATGGAAGTGCTAACATCTATGCAGACTTTGTTATTCAGAGCCACATAGAGGCTGCCTGCAGATCTATGATTAATTTCCTCTGAAGGAAGCATGCTGGACTGAGTGAGCACCCCTGCTGCTGCATTAACTTCTGACCCTTTCTGTGCCCTTTCTTACGACTCTTACAAAGTTTTGGATTTCTTCAATGAAATCAATAGCTTGAGATGAAATCTCATCACTGTGGGCCACCTTTGCAAACTCTATTGAATACAGTGTGCAGTGTGTCCCATCCAGCCTCCCACATCTTTGCCATTTCAAACCTCAATGCTGAGCTGGCCTTGATGACATTCTGCTTGAGTTCTTTATTGAATATGCTTCTCTTTTGATCTGCTTCTAATTTACCTTGTGCTTTGTGCTGCCTCGTTCTCTATTGGGGATCGATGGGTGTTTATTGTGTCATTGGTTGTATCACTAATTACTTGACTATAAGTCTGCTGAATGTGTCCAGTTTATTTGTCCACAAAATGTTTTTGCCTTCTCCTGTGTATATATTGGTTTCTCCAGAGCTCCCAAAATGGGTACAGAAGTTCGAAGACAATTGGTTTCTAATGGACATTGATGACTAGGTTTCCTACTGAAGGGCCTCTGATAGAGACACGCATTATGTTCCTGGAGAAGTGATATCTGTCCTAGTTCTTCTGAAGACAGTGTGATTTGACTCACTGCTATGTTTCTCTTTAAGGCATGCGGAAATTCTTATTCCCCCTGTAGCTGGAGAGCTTTTCTCTCCGGGTCCCACCAAGTCCCACCAGTCCTGGAGCCCACTTATAAAATAAACACACAGACACTTACATTATTTAAACTGCTTGGCCATTAGCTCAGGCCTATCATTGTCTAGCTCTTACTCTTATATTTAGCCCATTTCTATTAATCTTTACTTTGCCACGTGGCTAATGGCTTACCAGTACTTTACGTCTTCCCTGTCCTGGCGGCAGCTCCAGGCCATCCTCTATCCTTTCTCTTTCCTCAATTCTCCTCTCTGTTAGTCCCACCTATACTTCCTGTCTGGCCACTGGCCAATCAGTGTTTTATTTATACAGAGTAATATCCACAGCACCCCCCTCGCTATCTTCATCACAACAGCATTACTAACCTTTGTTTGACTATACTCCTCACTTTTGGATGCTTCCAGGAAGACTGGCATTTGTGTTGTCACTCTAGTGCTGTTCACACATATCTAATCATCATTTTGATAATAAAATATGGCAGTTCATTCATAAGGTAATCATATAAGACTGAGAAAAAAATCTGATGGTTTCTGTATTTCCTTGATGAAATAGTCATGACAAAAAGACTTCGCCTTTATAAATCATAGGTACTGTATAGCCTTTTTTCCCATTTACCAAATGAACTCATATTTTTTTTTAATGTGGATCAAAGAAAACAACATGAATGAATAGATGGATGTGCTTTTCAACTACATGTGCTTCTGGTTTCTTAACTACCTTCAGCTTATTTCTAAGAATGAGACAGTACTTAGAAGAACTGCCCACATGCAATAATTGCTAAGTAATTTCTTAGTATAAAAACTATTGATCATCATGGTATAATTAAAACAATGATTAAGTCATTGTAGTCACTAAAGTTTCAACAGTAAGAACTATTACTTATCAATGTGTATGAATTCCTACTTAATTACTAGCTTGTGTATTTATCTGACTTTCTTCTTTTTAATCTTTCTTAGAGAAGATAGAGTATGTAAAATAAATAGGGACTTGAAACACACTCAAAGCAAGAAGCTGCTCCAAAGCATTACGGCTTAAAATTATTTGTTGTGGGATGGTCTGTATGTCAAATGCTCTGATTGGTCAATAAATAAAACACTGATTGGCCAGTGGCCAGGCAGGTAGTATAGGCAGGACTAACAGAAAGGAGAATTGAGAGAACAGGAAGGTGGGAGGGAGACACTGCCAGCCACCGCCATGATGAGCAGCATGTGAAGATGCCGGTAAGCCATGAGCCATGTGGCAAGGTATAGGTTTATAGAAGTGGATTAATTTAAGATATAAGAACAGTTAGCAAGAAGCCTGCCACGGCCATACGGTTTGTAAGCAATGTAAGTCTCTGTGTTTACTTGGTTGGGTCTGAGCGGCTGTGGGACTGGCCGGTGACAGAGATTTGTCCTGACTATGGGCCAGGCAGGAAAACTCTAGCTACAATTATTGCAATTTGTTCTTGACCTAATGAGTTTAATAAGTTTAGCTGAATGGTTCTTCTGCTCAATGTTAAATCATTAAGGTCATTTACTAATGATCACATACATGTATGGTCTTTGACACCTCTCTATCTGGTTTCTAGAGAGCAGATATAGCATGGTGGTCTCTGATATGCAGTCTAGTTCCTGTCCCTTGTGAACTGACTTTGGGACGGGTGAAAGCTCTGTCAATCTACTTAAGGTCTGGCCTCGGTAGTTTCAAATATTACTTCTTTCACTAAATTCTCTTGTTCTCAAGTTAGTCTGCCAATCCAAATTTAGGAAGATGGGAAATATACTGTTACTTGGTGGGTAGACTCAATAACTTTGCCAAGCAACTGTTTTCTCCAAGAATTTAAAAGACTTTGACACATGTTTGAAATAAAACTGAAATGTGAGGTAAGCAAAGCAAATTATCACCAATGTATATTCTTTTTGGATTTGCTACCAATCAATTCAGACAAATGAGTGGAACTAAACTTTATTCAATTTGTAAAAGAGACAAGTGGATATGCTATGTCTCTAATTTGTGTGTATGCATATATGCACATGTATGAGTCTACTCTCCCCAAAGTGTCAAATAAAGTGATGCATATAAGAGGTGACTATATAACTAGTTGGAAGCAAAAATATTACTTTTCGGTTTGTCTGATTATTTGTTTGACAGCTATAACACAAGAAGTACTAGTTATGTGGTATAAATAATATAAATATTTCAGTGTATAAAACAAGCTGCTTTAAGATTCAGGTGTTAAGAGCATCAACAACTCAAAAGAGAAAATGCTCTGTTTAAGTTATCTCAGCATTTTTCTTCACCATTTAAATACTTTTTAAACAATGTATTTTGATCATATTCTTTAACCTCCACTGGCTTCTCCCTGATCCTCCACACCTACCCAATATCATGTTCTATCCCTGCTTCTCTCCATCCAAAATAAAGAAAATTAAAAAAAATCCAGAAAGACAAAAAACACCAAACCAAACAAAAATCACACACACACACACACACACACACACAAAGAAAAAAAAAACAGGGATCCCATTTTGTGTTGGTCAAATACTTCTAACCATGATGCAGCCCTGGAGTGGTTGATATTTCCAATACCAGTATCAATACATTGAGGAAAACTGATTCTCTCTTTCCCAGAAGGTATCAATTAAAATATCTTCTTGATTAAAAAAAAAACTGTAGGTTACTCCCATAACCTTTGTGCCACTATTATAACAGTATTTCAAGCGGGTTTGTTATTGTAGCTGAGTGATATTGATGATGATACCACTGGTAGCATACATAGTACCTTCCAGCATCATCAATGCTACTAAGTAGTGGTAAAACAACAGCTTAGTTTCTCCACGTTCAATGACATAAGTATGTAGTGTCTTCAAAAACAGAGTCCTACCATCAAATTGTGGAGGGTAATTAACAGCCTTGCAATAACCTGTGCTATTTGGAGGGGTATGTGCAACCCATTTTCTCAATGACCTATCAAAGTGTAACCCATACCTGGCACTATGGGTTTTACTTGGTGGCATACAGTGTCTAATTGAGGCATTATCTTCCCCTGTTATATGGAGACTACACTAAATCATTGCATATATTTATATATATTTAGGAATCGTTTACAGCAGTATGTTTCCATGTGAGTTTTCAAAAGGTCTTTACTGTTAACCCTGCCTATATATGCTTCTTTAGCCTGCCCTTACATCACCCTCCACATTTAAGCCTCCTATTTTAATTCCATTTTATTTATTTATAGTACTATATTCTATTTCCCTTCCTTGGAAGAGTCCCTCCCCTCACCCCCGGTCTCCAACCTCTGTGGTTATTCCAATTGAAATACATATATCTAAAGCTTAAACTCTAGCATCTATATAAAAAAGAAAACTTGCAATGTTTGTCTTTCTGAGTTGGCATTATTAGGATGATTCTTTCTTACTCCATCCATTTACCTATAAATTCCACAGTTTCATTTTGCTTAACAGTTGAATAACATTCCATTATTGGATGGATAATGGAAATGTGGTACATCCATCAGTTGATAGACATCTAGCTGTTTCCAATTTGTAGATATCATGAATAGCAACAATAAATATGTATGAGCAAGTATCTCTGTAGTAAGAAACACAGTCCTTTGCATATATACCCAAGAGGGCCATGTCTGGACCTTATAGTTTTTTGAAGAACCTTCACATTGATTTCTATAGTTACTATGCCTGTTTGCTCTCCTACAAGTAATTAAATAAGTGTTAGCCTTTGTCTGCATTCTTAACAGCATGAACTGTCATTTGTTTTTATTGATTTTGGCCATTCTGATTGGGGTAAGATAGAATCTCAAATTAGTTTTAATTTTATTCCCTTATTGACTAACAATATTTAACATTAAAAAAATGTTTCTCAGCCATTTGTGTTTCATTTTTTTTGAGAATATTCTATTTAGGTCTATACCCCATTTTAGAATTGAGTCTTTTCTTGATGTTCAGACTTTTTTCTTTATATACTTATGTCAGACATATAGTTAATAAAGATTTTGTCCAATTATTTAGGCTGCTGCTTTGATCAAATGATTGTTTCAAAATATCCTTATCTGCAGATATGATTTTATATATAACAGACCCTAAAGTGGCCACCAAGAAACCTCTATAGCTGATAAACTCTTTCATCTAAGTAGCATTATATAAAATTAACACATAAAATAAGTAGCCTTCCTATATACAAATGACAGACTGAGAAAGAAATCAGGGATACAGTATCTTTCACAATAGCCTCAAAAAGATATCTTGGGATAACTTTAACCAAGCAAGTGAAAGATTTGTATAATAAAACTTTAAGAGATTAACAAGGAAAACTGATGAAGTCATAGAAAAGATAGAAAAACCTCCATTGCTTATAGAATTGATAGAATTAATATTGTGATAATGGCAATCCTACCAAAAAAATCTGAAGAATTAGTGCAATCCCCATCAAAATTCTAACACAATTCTTCACAGAAATTGAAAAAATCTTACACCTCATATAGAAACACACACACACACACACACACACACACACACACACACAGAGAGAGAGAGAGAGAGAGACAGACAGACAGACAGACAGACAGACAGACAGAGACAGAGAGAAAGACAGAGAGAAGTAAAGATATCTAAAATAATACTGAATTTTAAGAGAAAAACTGGGGATAGACTTCAAGTTGTCTTATAGAAATATAGTAATAAAAACAGCATGACATTGGCATAAAAATAATGGCATTGGAATAAAAATAGACAGGTTGATCAGGGGAATAGAAAATATGACATAGACATAACTCCATATACCTATGAACATCTGATTTTTAACAAATATCCAAAAATACACCCTGGAGAAATATAGAAATGCTGTTGATCAAACTAGATAACTGCATGTAGAAAATTTAAAATAGACCCATCCTGTGCTGTGGGATGTCTTTCTGTATACTATGAATATGTGTTGCTCCAACTGATGATTAATAAAACGCTGATTGGCCAGTAGCTGGGCAGGAAGTATAGGCAGGGCTAGCAAAAGAAAAAATTGCTAAGAAGAGGAAGGCTGAGTCAGGAGTCACCAGCCAGACAGAGAGGAAGCAAGATGACAAGGCAGAACTGAGAAAAGGTACCAAGCCACGTGGCTAAACATAGATAAGAATTATGGGCCAATTGAAGTGTAAGAGCTAGATAGTAATAAGCCTGAGCTAATAGCCTAGCAGTTATAATTAATATAAACCTCTGAATGTTTATTTTATAAGCAGGCCACAGGACTGACGGGGGGCTGACAGGACTGGAGAAATCTTCCTACAACAACCCTGCATAAAACTAAACTCCAAAAGTTCAAGAACCTCAATGTAAGACCAGATACCTTGAATCTAATAGAAGATAAAGTAGGGAATTCACTGGAGTTCATGGGCAGAAGAAAGGACTTTCAGAACAGGGTACCAATAGCATAGGCATTAAGACCAACAGTTAGTAGTTGGGATCTCATGAAGCTACTAGATTCTGTACAGGAAAGGATCATAAAACCTCTCATAAGAGTATCTCCCCATCTGCCTGTGTGTGCACATCCACAGTCACCTTTTCTCTCACTAAGGTGGACTATGCTATTTCTTCAGAATCATTTGTGTTCCCACATAAGACCAGGTTTATGATATGAGCACAGCCTCTCTTTGTTTGAGCAGCATTAAGCAAGGTGAAGCAGAATTGTGCAGTAACATTCTAGCTTCTGCAAGATGAACCCAGCTTGTTTCTAGGCCATTTTGCTGTCTCTCATCCTCAGTGTCCTTTGTTGGGTTTTCAGAAAATGCAAAGTAATGGCAATGACATAAGCTAAATATAATTAGAAAAGCAATCTGTTGGAAAAAGAAATGATAATGCTTTTCAAAATGAAGTAGTGTACCATGTAGAGAACTTGGGCACAGTCCATTGTTTTAGAGGATCCATGCCATGGTTCCTCACCATTAGGCCTGATGTTGGAAGAAAGTAATTTCAACTATTTTGACCTCCAAACTAACTGAACTCTCTACATTTTCAAATAACGCTGCTTAGAGAAGTTTCAGGACTTAATAATGTATGCTTCAAAGTAAATTACAAAAAAGTAATTGCATATATTATTTCCTAAATCCCTAATTGTTGCTTGTAATTTATATTCTTTGATATTTTGGATGAGAAAAAAATAGAAAAAGTCAAACATCATAAATAAATCAGCAGTGACTGATGATTGAATTGTGTTCTGTCATCTCTTCTAACTGGTGTTGACAAGCACAGTATGTGGCTGCCATGGAGACGAAGATTGCTATTGAGCCAGGTATTACAAACACCCAAGACTAGTAAAGGTAGAAGGCTGGGACGGCGATGAGCCCACAGCAGCCATTATGACACTGAGTACCACTCAGACCCAGTCTTAAACTGCTGGTATAGAAGAACTTGTTTGATGTGAGGGAATACCAGAGGAAGCACTGGTACAGCAAGGCAGAAAACACAATGCTGCTATTTCCATGAACTCGAGATTTCTCTTTGCTGAAAGTCAATCAAAATCATATGCTAGGCAATTCACATGGATTACTTCACTTCATCTGTATGACAACTAAGTGAGTTAAGTCTTATCGTGAAATTTGTATTATAAGCAAATGCTCTAAAATAAGCCTGAATAAACAAAGGAATTTGCTCAATGTACAAAAATAAGAAATATTAGAAGACAGTTTTGGTTTGAACATAACAAATCAAAACCACTTGAGCTATAATTTATATACTTGAAAAGTCATCTACTTTTTAAGTGTATGTATCTAAGCTTTGACACATATATAAACTATGTAACCCCCTAGAACACGTAAACTATAGAAAAGCTTCATCACCTGCTAAATTTACCTCATACCCTGTGTATTCAGCTAGCTCCCAATCTTTGGCCCCTATTAACCAGTGATATTCTCCTTTTCTTTCTAGCTTTTTTTTCTTTTCAAACTATCAAATAATTAGAGTCAGGTGGCATATAGTTTTTTATTTCAGTGCTGAATGTTGAACACAGAACCTTAAGTGTACTAGGCAGACACTTAACACTGAGATTCCTACCTAGTTTACTTGCAGCCTTTGACTCTGAATTCTGTATTCAAGTACCAGTTCTTCACTGAGATTTCATTCATCCTTCAGAAGGAACCAGAAACTGATCTTTTTTCTTACCAAATACTAGTCTATCCTATGACTATGCCATTGGAAGTTTATCTTTTAGTCACGGAAGGAAATTTCAATTAGTTTTATTATTTTTAGATCCCAATATCTAAGCCATACAAGATACTGTTTTTTTCAGCTAGAACTGTTTCCTAATTGTGATGACCAATGTTCCTGGGACATCTTTATTTTTAGTGTTCTCTTCTGAGCGCTCAATAATTATTTCCGAGAGCCAGCTCAAGCTCAGTCCCTCAGTGTCATGTTTACTGTGCAGAAGTGCTGTTAAACTTTCATTCCAACTGTCATGTGGCACTCATCACCCAGAAAGATCTGAAAACAATGTGGAATGAATTAATAGGTGAAAAACATAGATTATACACATGAATCTTCTACACAGGAAGAAGTTCTGCACCGATTCAAGGACCTACAGTTTTTCAGCTCAGTTTGCAATCAGGTTTCTTCACAGACGACCCTGAAGGCTGTAAAATACTGAGTCTAGTGCCTTCCAAATACTACGTCCTCACTCAGAATTAAACAGATTCTGCACAGATGACACCCAACCTCTTACTCCCATCCATGTCACCTAAATACTTGAGTGAGTGGCCTCAATGATTTTCCATGCATAACCCTTCCCTTTTTGTTTCCAAAGGCATGTTTTGAAAGAACCCAAACAGCACTAATTAGGAGAAATATCCTATACAATCTAGCACAAAATAAGGAAAGAACAAAATGTGGAGATGGCAGGGACTCCTTTAGAGGTGCAGAGTTCCATTAAATAGAACTCTTAGCTGGATGTGGTAGTACACATCTATAATCCTAGTTTAGGAGGCAGGCAGGAGGATCTTGGGTTCAAGACCAACCTAGACATCTTAGTGAGACAAAAAACCAAAAACTAACTAGCTGTGTTATAGCTCAGCAGTATAGTGTTTGTCCAGGACCATGAGGCCCTGAGTTTAACTCCTAGCAACATAATATAACAAAAATAATCCATTAAACACATTCTCTCTAACATTCACAATTTTCTAAAATTTTGCATTATATCTGAAATTTCTGTGATAAAAATAACTATGAGAAAAGAAGAAATAAGGTAGACTGAGGTTGTAAGTGATCCACTGGATCTTTCAGGATACATTTTAACCTTGTCTAAAAATAATGCATATAAAGAAGAGTACACTGGTGTCTACACCCCTAAAGTGAATATAAATTGAGACAACTAATTTCCTACTGCCATTCTGTCCACTGGTAGCTTTACAGACTCTTCTCACCACAATTGTCTTCTGTGAGATATTTATAAATTTGTTTGGCTTCATTGCTGATAATAATCATACTGCAGCACATGGTAGCTATTGACTCGTTCAACTTTGTTCTAATTTCCCTAGGTTAGGCCTTGTGGCCTAGGTGCCTTTAAGCTAGGATTCTGTAGTTATTCCATTCCCACAAAGCAGGTGCAAGGGTAAATATGCAATGGGAGACCCATGGGGGTAAGGACAACCTCTGACATTGTGGTAGTGGCCAAAGCAGTCCATTACTGGGCATGAGTTGGGAGTCTGGTTGTCTGTCTCTTGGAACGGAATGCACTGCACTGTGTTTGTGATAACTCTCAGACAGTGGCAGTAAGGTGCTCCAAACCTCACAATTCAGGCGTTTGTTTCCTCTTCCCTCAACTTCTGATCCCCCCTTGTGTTCCTTACTGTGTTCAAAGTGCACACTCTTTTGATAGGTAAGATCTTCAGTATTGCTTTCAGATTTATTTGTGGAATTTCTATGTGGAGACTACATCTCAAGATTTTCCATATTTTTAAAGCAACTAATTCAGTAGATTAAATCTTTTCTGTAATTGAACCCTGATCTCTATGTATAGTAAAATGCTGATGTAATTTTCTCATTTTATATCTTTCTGATTTATGACTTGAAGTTATTGGCTTTCTTGTTTCCACTTCTATAATTTATCCTCAGGGTAGAGATTTATCTAATTGAGATGGAAAGTTACATACTCTTTGTCTTACCTTCACCAGCATTTCTCAAATGCCCTTCCTGAATCTATTGTGTTCATTGTAACTTTTCTCCAGAGAACATTGCAGAACACACTAAGCATCATCTCTGCTCTCTCTCTACAGAGGGCTCAGTCCCTGCAATATGCAAACAGCTGGGAAGACCTGAAAACATAGTCATTCTCTATGTTTTCATGTTTGATAGAAATCTCAACTTTGTGCTTTGTTTGGCATTAGAATTATGTGGAAAGCTAGTACTTATAAACCCAGAAAACTACACAAAACTAAATATGAATGTAATAATATGGTATGAAAAGGAACTTTCACGAAGGAAGAATTCACTTCATAGTTGGATATTTTATTAAAAAAGTTTGAGAACGTACTTCTCTTTATTCTCAATTCATCTTTAGGTGGCAAGGTAAAAACCATATTTATGGTATAAAACATGATAATTTGAAATAAAATAGTCTTTACTTATCCATGATTTTGCTTTCACTGTTTTCAACTGTTCAAGATTAATCAAAAGTTGAAAATATCAAGCAGAAAACTATACAAATTGACAGTTTCGAATTATGTACCACTTCTGAGTAGTATTATGAAACCTCTCACAACCCAGCTCCATCCACATTAGGCTATCTATGCATCTACACTTCCATCAATTGCTTAATAGCAATCTGGATAACAGATTGCATAATAACCCTTCCACATACAGTGGTAGTGATCCTAGCAATGTAAATAGCCAATGAGCAACACAGAGTGCTTTCTCTAAGTGAAAACATGAAAGAGCTTGGTTTAGGGGTAAAGAAATTTGCAATAGTTTTGCTGTCATATCTCAAATTGCAAAATTTCAAGTACAGCATAGTAAGTGCTCAGGTAAGATAAAAATGCATAATATTATATATGATGATGATGTGTAGAAGGAAACAGTATATATATGGTTCATAGGCAGCTTCAGGAATCCATGGGAATTCTTGCAACATATGTCCAGGTGATGGTCGAGACTACCATCTGTGTGTGTTATGGATTTGCTACAGCAAACTAATTAACATATGCTTACTTCACATGATAATCTTTTAAAATATTTTGTATGTTTATCAGATGTTTTAGTTTCATACAACATGCTTTGATCATATTCATCCCCCTCATCCAACTCTTTCCAATTGGCCCCTTCCCTAGCCACCCAACTCCATGTTATTTTTTTTTTTTTTGATCCTTCAAGACCAATTTGTGCTATCGAAATATTGTTGGGTGTATGGTCTTCCATGGGACAGTGGTCAGTTTACCAGGGGCTAATGTCTTTTAAAATAGACTTTTTTTATTCTTTGAGAATATCTTTTTTTAATTGAAGATAGATTCTTCTCTCATGCAATACATTCTGAACATAGATTCTTTTCCCTCTATTCCTCACACCTCCAATTTCCCCCAGATTCACTCCTCTTCTGTTTTCTTTCAGAAAAGAGCAGGTCTCCAAGAGATGACAGACAAACAAGAAAAAACAAGACACAATAAGACAAAGCAAAACCCCTCATATTAAGACAGGGACAAGGCAACCCAATAGGAGGAAAGAGTCCAAAAAATAGGCTGAAGAGTCAGAAACACATCTGCTCTCATTCTTAGGAGTCTCACAAAAACACCAAGCTATAACATATGCTTAGAGAACTTGATGCAGACTCTTGGGGCCCTTGTGCTTGCTGATTCAGTCTCTGTGAGCCTATATGAGCCCTGCTTAGTTGACTCAGTGGGCCATGTTATCATGGTATTTTCCATCCCATCTGACTCCAACAATCTTTCCTTCCCCTCTTCCAGGGGTTCCCCACTCTACTAGAGGAGGGACCATGTGGAGACCTCCAATTTAAATTCTCTCTCCACATAATGTCTGGCTGTGGGTCTCTGCACCTGTTCCTATCTGCTGCCTAAGGAAGCCTTTCTGATGATTACTGGACAAGGCACTGATCTATGAGTATAACCAAATATCATTAGCAATCATTTCATTGTTTTTTTTCCAGTCGTGTTTGGTTCTACCCAGGCTATCTAATCTCTGGTCTTGGCCATGTAGGTAGCTTAGAACATGGGCTTCCTCTCATGATTTGAACCTCAAGATAAACCAGACATGGATGGCCACCCCCACAAGTTCTGCATGACCACTACCCAGTACATCTTGCAGGCAGGAAAGATTGTAAGTGGAGAGTTCTGTAGCTGGGTTGGTGTCCAGATTTCTCTTTCCATAGCCAGCAGATTACCTTCCCATGCCAAATAGACTAGAACATAAGGGTGAAGGCTCCATATGAGCACTATCTTGACCTCTCTAAGTTCAATGAGCTATGTGGATGTTGTCCTTGTCAATGAAGCCCCTCCTCACCCACCTGTCAGTTTTTGGAGATCAGTCAAAATGATGCTCTGTCATAGCATCAACCTGGATTGTTTGGGGGATTTCCATGGGAACCCATTGGCCAACAACTCAATCAAATGGAACCCACTCCCACTACTGGAAGCTTTGTCTGGCTACAAAAGATGGCCAGTTCAGACTCCATATCCTCAGTTACTAGGAGTCTTCACTAGGGTCACCTTTATAGATTCCAGGAAGTATCCACTGCACTAGGTTTCTACAGCATGCCCTATATGACTTCAGTTTCCGCTGTCTCTCCCTACACACACACACTCTCTCTCTCCATTGCTTTCCCATACCACTAGATCCCTCCTGAACCTGTCCCTACCTGCCCCCAGTCAACCCACAAAATCTATTCTATTTCCTCTTCCCAGAGATTTCCATGACCTAGAGCCCTCCTCTTTATTTAAACTCTCTGGGTCTGTAGATTGTAGTTTGACTATGTTCATTGACTCTATTCATAGCAGGCAGAAACTAGAAATAAACTAGATGTTCCTCAACTGAAAATGGATAAAGAAAATGTGGTACATTTACACATGGAATATTACTCAGCAGTTAAAGAAAATGACACCAAGGAATTTACAGACAAATGGGTACAACTAGAAAAAAATCATCCTAAGTGAGGTAGCTCAAACCCAGAAAGACAAATGTGGTATGTATTTACTTTATAAATGAGTATTAGCTGTTAACTAAATGATATTCTTTGAGTTTCATATATGCATACAATGTACTGTGATCATATCACACCACTCCTTCCCCAAATTTCTTCCAGATCCATCCCATTCCCCTACTCTCCTTGTCTTTTTAAATAAGCTACTTAGTTCAATTAGTGCAACCCATATATTTATGAATGTAGGGCTATCCACTAGAGAATGGCTGACTCACATGGGCCATAACCTCAAAGAAAATAGGCTCTAGCAGCCATCAACTGTCCATATTTCCTCAGATGGGGAGAGAAGCTCCCTGTCTCTCCCATGTCCATGCTAGAATCTTGACTGGCTTGCTCTAATGCAGGTCTTGTGCAGGCAACCACAGCTGCTGTGAGTCCATGGGTACAGCACTTCTGTCAAGGCATAAAGTACTGTTTTGTTCTAGTTCCTCACCTTTTCTAGGTCTTGAAGTCTTGCTCTTCTCTTTTCCTTGGTGGTCACTGAACCTTGGGAGGAAAGAGTATAATGTCTATGTCCCAATTATAATCTTTTTAATGAATATGTGTCTTTAGTGTAAGAAGAAAATACAGCAAAAGAACATGTGACCACTTTTTAATTGCAGTTTATCACAGGTCTGTCTTGATTAACTTCTTAAAAATAAAATAAATGCATTTTATTAGTATATTATTTAAATTTGTTTCCAACTTTACTGAAACAAGTTTGAAGACATAGTGTCTTTTCATATCTTCAATAAATCTCCTTAAACTTGGCTAAAAAATATAATGACTTAGATGTTTACAAAATGTTTGTCTATATTGTCTCATTTTCAAAATGTTCCTTATAAACAAGGTGGAGGAAGGGAAGTCAGATGGAAGTGGATGGGGAGTAGGAGAGGAATGTAGAGAAGAAAAATGAAGAAGGAAAAGACAACAACAAAGATAAAGAAGACTTGTTCTTTCCTACAGAGTAAAATAACAGCCATTCACAATGAAATCATGTGTTGTTCTTTCAAGACAGGCAAAAACATTCCTCCAGCAGCCATTGCCATTGAGAAGGAGTATGATGTCTGGTGTTTCATAGTCTGATATTTCATATTGTACAGTGGGGCTTATAAAATAAACTTAGCAGTTTGCTTTGAACTATGTTATTGTTTCTAAATCTGTACTTTAAAAAGGAGGAAGAGATTAGCTGTAAAAATAGTGAGAATGAAAAAATACATGAAAAATGAAGTGTTTCATTTCTGTTATATCAATCAGGATTTAATCACAAATTCTCATGTACTAAGTCTATCATGAAGTACCTCGTAGTCCAGCTCCACTTGGGAAGTCCTCTCCAGTGCCAAAAGGCTGTACAATCATCCTTCTCATTGAGAAACCAAGAAATAGATTCTGGAACAGAATATTCGTAATGAAAAAATTCTTTGTGTCTCTCTATCTTTCTGTGTGTCTCTCTGTATTGTCTCCACTTGATTGATCACTCATACACACACATATTAGAGTAGTATCAAAAACTCACGGTTTTTCTCTCTCTTTCCCTCATTAAATGATAAGTATGAAATGTAAGTATTATAGAAGATAAGATAGGGTGATTTTGCAAGCCATGGAACTTATCCAATATCATTTTAAAGTAAAAAGGCTCAATTTAAGGATTGAAGTCAGGGATAAAATTAATATGCAAATAACGTATTTGGATGTTACTTGTAATCTTGAAAGTTTATTAGAACTTTTCAGAAATATATAAAAATCTCCTATAAATCAACAAGAGGAAGGTAAGAGCCAGAGATGAAAAAATTAAAAAGAAACGGTTCATTCAATATAGAAAACCCAAAGAGAGATATAAAGATATTCATCTGAAGTCAGGCTTTTTGACCCTGCACTGGAAGGAGATGGAGATCTGTCCTATGTTTCTGGTGGGGCACAGCCTGGTGAAATACTTCAGGAAAACACTGTCACAAATGAACCACATACCACAACATGTCAGAAACTGCATATGGAAGAGAAAAGGAAGTCAGAGACTTCCAGGTATGTAGATGTGTGGCACTTTAAGAAATAGTCAAAAGTAGGAGGTTAAACAGTCATTCACTGGAGAGAAGGACTAAATAAATATGTGGATTCACCCTTGGGAACTCAAGTAAAGGGTTCAAAAAAGATTTTCCAATCAAATGGACCTAACAAACAATCTTGGAAAGCCATTCTAATTGCTAACAAATTAGGCATCAAACCAAAATTAATCAAAAAATGGAGAAGGTCATTTCATATTCATCAAAGGAAAAATCCACCAAGGATGATATCACAACTCTGAGCATCTATGCCCCAATTGCAATGGCAGCCCTATTTGTGAAAGAAATATTACTAGAGCTTAAATCACACATCAGCCCCACACATTAATAGTGGGAGACTTCAGCACCTTACTCTCACCAGTGGACAGGCCTTCGAGACAGAAACTATACAGAGAAATAACAGAACTCATGGATGTTCTGACTCAAATGGACCTAACAGATATCTACAGAGCAATCCAAACACAAAAGATACCTTGTTCTCAGAACTTCATGGAACCTTCTCCTAAACTGACCATATACTTGGCCACAAAGCAAGTCTCAACAGATCCAAAAACAATTGGGAATAACCTCCTGTGTCTTATCAGACCACCATGGATTAAGGCAGGTTATTGATAATAACAGAAACAACAGAAACCCTACAAACTCATGGAAACTGAACACCTCCATATTGAATGACTGTTATGTCAAGACAGAAAGAAAGAAAGAAATTAAAAACTTCCTAGAATGCTGTGAAAATAAATGGACAACATACCCAAACTTAGGGGATACAATGAAAGTATTGCAAAGAGGAAAGTTCATAGGCTCAGTGCCTACATAAAGAAAATGGAGATTTCTCACACTAGCAACTTAACAGCACACCTGAACAAAAAGAAACAAACACTCAAGAGAAGTAGATGGCAGGAAATAATCAAACTCTGGGCTGAAATCAATAATAAAGAAACCAAGAGAACAACACAGAGAATCACTGAAACAAAGAGTTGGTTCTATGAGAAAAACAACAAAATGAATAAACCCTTATCCAAACTAACTAAAAATCAGAGAGAGAATATCTAAATTAACAAATTCAGAAACAAAAGGAGGGACATCACAATAGACACTGAAGACATCCAGAAAAATCAATAGGTCATACTTTATAAAACTGTACTCCACAAAATTGGAAAATCTAAAGGAAATGGACAAATTTCTTGACAGATACCATTTACCAAAGTTAAATCAAGACCAGATAAGCAACTTAAATAGACATATAGCTCTTAAGGAAATAGAAGCAGTCATTAAAATCTCCCATCCCCCAAAAAGCCTAGGGCCAGATGGTTTTAACAGAGAATTCTACCAAGCCTTCAAAAAAGAGCTAATACCAGGGTTGGGGATTTAGCTCAGTGGTAGAGCACTTGCCTAGCAAGCACAAGGTCCTGGGTTTGGTCCTCAGCTCTGGAAAAAAAAAAGACAAAATAACAAAAAAAAAAAGAAGAGCTAATATCAATATTCCTCAAATAGAAATATTCCACAAATAGAAAAAAAAAGGAACATTGCCAAATTCTTTCTATGAAGCTATAGTTACCCTGATACCCAAACCACACAAAGATACAACAAAGAAAGAGGATTAAAAACCAATTTCACTGGAGAAAATTGATACAATATATTCAATAAAATACTGGCAAACCAAATTCGAAAACACATCAAGAAGATCATCTACCATGATCAAGTAGGCTTCATCTCAGAGATGCAGGGATGGTTCAAATTCAAAAATCTGTCAATGTAATCTACTATATAAACAAACTGCAAGGAAAAAACAAGAATGCTCATCTCAATAGATGCTGGAAAAGCTTTTGACAAAATTCAACACCCTTTACAATAAAAGGTCTTAGAGAGATGAAGGATACAAGTGACATACCTAAACAAACAAACAAAAAAAAAAAAACAATATACAACAAGATGACAGCCACCATCAAATTAAAGGGAGAGAAACTCCAAGTAATTCCACTAAAATCAGGAAGAAGAAAAGGCTGTCCACTCTTTCCATATCTATTCAATATAGTGCTTCAAGTTCTAACTAAAGCATATGACAACTAAAGGAGATCAAGTAATACAAATTTGAAAGTAAGAAGTCAAAGTATTATTTGCAGATGGTATCATAGTATACATAAGCAAGTCCAAAAATTCTACCATGGAACCCCTACACCTCATAAACACCTTTTGTGAAGAGGCTGATACAAGATGAACTCAAAAAATCAGTAACCTATTGTATGATACTTTGTGTTCTGACAAACAAAGCTTGCCTGCAGATCACAGGGTGGAGCTAGCCACTAGTTAACCATAGAGGCCAGGCAGTGGTGGCACACACCTTTAATCCCAGCACTTGGGAGGAGGAAGCAAGAAGATCAGGAATTCAAAAGCGCCCTGGGCAACACAAGATTGAAACAGTCTAAGAGAGAAACAGAGCAGGGCAGTGGTGGTACACGCCTTTAGTCCCAGCACTATGGAGGTGGAAACAGGAATATAAGGTGGGTAGAGACAAGATCTCACCCCCACTTGGTCTGAGGATTCATAGAGGTAAGAAGACACTAGTAGCTGCTGCTCTGCTTCTCTAATCTTTCAGCTTTCACCCTTGATATCTGACTCCAGGTTTTTATTAAGACTAATTAGGATCATGCTTCAGTAGCCCTCCTACATACAAATGGGCTGAGAAAGAAATCAGGGAAATAACACCTTTCATGATAGCCACAAATAATATAAAATATCTTGAACTCTAACCAAGCAAGTGAAAGACCTGTATAACAAGAACTTGCAGTATCTGAAGAAAGAAATTGGAGAAGATATCACAAGATGGAAAAATATCCCATATCCATGGATTGGAAGTTTTAACATAGTGAAAATGGCTATCTTACCCAAAACAATCTACAGATTCAACAAAATTCCAATTAAAATCCCAACACAATTCTTTACAGACTTTGAAAGAACAATAGTCAACTTCATATGGAAAAACAAAAAACTCAGGATAGGTAAAAATTACCGAATAATAAAAGGACTTCCAGAGGTATCACCATCCATGATTTCAAGCTCTACTACAGGGCTATAGTAATAAAACCTGCATGGCACTGTCATTAAAAACAGACAGGTGGATTAATGAAATCATATCAAAGATCCAGACATAAAACCACATACCTATACACCTGATTTTTGACAAAGAAGACAAAATTATACAATGGAAAAAGAGCATTGTTAACAAATGGTCCTGGTATAACTGGATGTCAGCATGTATAAAAATGTATATAGATCCATATCTATCATCCTATACAAAACTCAAGTCCAAGTACATAAAAGACCTCAACATAAATCCAGTCACACTGCATCTGATAGAAGAGAAAAGTGGAGAATAGCCTTGAATGCATTGGCACAGGAGACAACTTCCTGAACAGAACACTAGTAGTAAAGACCCTAAGATCATCAAGTAATAAATGGGATCTCATGAAACGGAAAAGCTTCTGTAATGCAAAAGACACTGTCAATAGGATAAAACAGCAGCCTACAGAATGGGAAAAGATCTTCACCATCCCCACATCTGACAGAGGACTGATTTACAAAATATATATAAAAAATCAGAAAGTAGACATCAAAAAACAATCCAATTAAAAATGGATTTTAATCTAAACAGAGAATTCTCATGAAAAGAATCTGAAACAGCCAAGAAACCCTTAAAAAAAGGTTCAATATCCTTAGCCATCTGGGAAATCAAAATAACTCTGAGATTCCACCTTACACCTGTCAGAATGACTAAGGTCAAAAATACAAGTGATAGCTTTCGTTGGAGAGGATATGGAGCAAAGGGAACACTCCTCTACTGTTGGTGAGAATGCAAACTTGTACAGCCACTTTGAAAATCAATATGACAGTTTCTCAGAAAATTGGGAATCGATCTACTTCAAGACCCACCTATAACGCACTTGAGCATACCCAAAGGATGCTCAATCATACCACAAGGACTCATGCTCAACTATGTTCATAGCCACTTTATTTGCAATACTCAGAACCTGGAAACAACCTAGGTGCCACCACAACTGAAAAATGGATAAAGAAAATGTGGCACATTTACACAATGGAGCATTACTCAGCTGTTCAAAACAATGACATCACGAAATTTGTAGGCAAATATACGGAACTAGTAAAAATCATCCTGAGTAAGGTAACCCAGAAATACGAACATTGTATGTACTCACTTATAAGTGGATATTAACTATAAAGTAAAGGATGTTACAATCCACAGACCCAGAGAGGCTAAGTAACAAGAAGCACTCAAAGGGGACACTGGGATCTCCCTGGAAATGGGGCACAGAAGAGATTTCATGGGTGGACTGAAAGGAGATGAAGAAGGGAACATGAGGTATCAGGTAGGGGGAGTGAGGAGGAGAGTACTGCAAGAGATGGCTGGAAAGGGTGTTAATTTAGGGTCAGGTAGAAAAGTGGTGCAAGGGAAACTCCCAAGAGTCCACAAGAATGGCCCCAGCTAAGACTCATAACAAAAGAGGATATGTAGCCTGAACTGGCCACCTCCTGTGACCAGGCAAGACTACCAGTGGAAGATTGAGACACCAACCCAACCACATAATGTTCGACCTACAATGTGTCTGGCCTATGGGATATGCTGGGGTAAAGGTGACACAGAGACTCCAGGAGTAGCCAACCAATCATTGATACAGTCTGAGAACAATACTGTAAGTTTGAGCCACCCCTGACACTGCCTGGAGTGCCAGGACCCAGAGGCTGGATGGCCCAGAGACCTAGCATGGCCCAAACACAGCCAGAGGGAAAAAAATGTCAAAAAAAACAAGATGCCTAAGGATATTCTGCTATACTCATAGATTGGTGTCTATCCCAATAGTCATCAGAGAGGCTTCATCCAGCAACTGGTAGAAGCAGATACAGAGACCAATAGTCAAACATTAGGCCAAGCTGGAGGAATCCTGCTGAAGAGAGAGAGGAAGGATTGTAGGAGCCAGAGGAGTCAAGGACATCACAAGAAAAACACATAATCTACTAACATTGACTCACAGGAGCTCACAGAAACTGAACCAACAGCAGGGAACCTGCATGGAAGTGACCTAATCTCTCTGCATACATGTGACAATAATGTAGCTTGATCTTCTTGTGGGACTCCTAACACTGGGAGCAGGTGCTGTCTCCGACTCTTCTGTTGGGTTTTGGGAGCCTATTCCTCAAACTAGGTTGCCTTGCCCAGCCTTAAGACAAGATGAGGTGCTCAGTCTTACTACAACTTGATGTGCCATGCTTTGTTGATATCCATGGGAGGCCTGCCCTGTCCAGGACATAGATGGAGAAGTGGATTGTGGAGTTGAGAAGGTGGGAGGAGGAGGGAGGGACTGTGATGAGAGAAGAGAGGGGAAACTGCAGCCAGGATGTAAAATAAGTAAATTACTTAATTAAAAAAAGAAGAAAAAAATCAAACTGAAAAATCTCATTTCCCTCCAGCACAGTTTTTATCCCTTCCTGTTCCTTTAGGAAAGACATGGGTTAGATAGGGCAGAAGAATACCGAAAATGGGGTATTTGATTTCCTAAAGTGTCTGTATCCCACTGTGAAAGTGGTAATGGAACAAGCCCTAGATATAGATTCAGAGGTGGAGCATGGCCTTTGTCATAATAAACATTTCACATTACCATCACATATCGGTTATGACAAAGTGTGTATATGAATGTGCATGTGTGCCCCTGTGTGTGTGGTGTGTGTATGTCTGTCTATGTGTGTGTGTGTGTGTGTGTGTGTGTGTGTGTTTGTGTGTAGATCCTGAAGAAACAAGGGGAATTTTGCCACTCAGAGTGTCATGAAGAACGCTGCTTTGAAAGCAAACCTCACAAGCTCGTTTCCAAACTGTTTATTTACAGCTCTGCAGCTATCAATAACAAAGACAATTAGCTGGGTCAAAAGCCCATTTGAGCTGAAGAACTCTATTAGAAAATTAAGGTTTGTGGAAAGTGCCCCTCACCAGCCTTTCTCACATGAAATTGATGTAGAGCCTTTTGGGCTTTGTTAAAATACTAAAAGGATTAATAGCTTTCATGTTAGATAATATTGCCCACAAACAGTGCCAAGTTTAAGACCCCACCCCCACCCCTGGTGTGAATGAGGGCTGTTGCCTTGATTCATTTTAGACAATGGATGGCGTTGCATCTAGAGAGGATCTGGGGTGAGGGCTTGACTGTTCTTGGGGGCACCCATTGTGAAGCCCAGCAATGGTGTGGAATTTGCTGTCCAACTCCAACTAATAAGTCAAAGTGTGGCTTCAGCTGCATCTCTGAATAAACAGCAAGTTTCTTCATTAACTGATCAAATACAAAGCTCAAATGTCACTGCCGTGATCTTTTGTGTAGGAAAATAATAGATGCTAACTAATATTCAGGGCTTTAGAAGGTGCTGGTAAGCATGGCAGCCCACAAGCCCTTTCTGCACCAACTTCATGCAGTAATGGTGTACTCACGATGGAGTCTGCATTTGATTAGAGCAGGGTTCAGCTCCAGAGAAGAAATGAATCCCTGGAGTCCAGTAATCCTCAGTGGAGCTTGACAGGAACATCCTAGTGTGGTATTCTGCTTCTCTTATGCTAATGGTGTGACATCTCCATGGATTCCTTCCCTCTGTCTTTCCCTCTCTCACTCATCTCCTCCTCTCCCTGTCCTTCTCTCTCCTCTTCCTCTGATACAGAAGAAATCCAGGTGTCCCCTCCTGGGCTTGTCTCATTAATTTAAAACAAAAATTTAAATAGGCTCAAATGGGAATTCAAGGCCAATTCTATTGGTGTTTTAAAAACAACAACACGAAGCAAACAACAACAAAATAAAACAACTACTCAGGGCTGTCCAGAGATCAGAGACCAGAACGGGAAAAGAGCCATTTTATTTAAGCTGCCATGGAGGACAGACACACGGGTGACAAACAACCACACACCAGGAAGGGGGCTTTAGAGAAACAGCGAGGAAGCCCAGGATGCTGCAGAAGTCCAAGTGTAAGGGCAAGGGAGCTTAGACAAGAGACGGAAAGAAGAAAGGCAGGACTTCTTACACATTTCTGAATAGTTCAGGGAAGAAGGCAGACTGGCAAGCTTAATAGTTGTGGCCTGGAATCTGATGCATTAGGGCTGGCGGTTCTTAGGAGGAAAATCATAGTATCACATTAAGGAATTAATTATAGCATCTATCTCTTTAGCGTGGCTTAAGTTGACCCTGCCATCCTAGGGTGTTCCCTTGGCCAAGTGATCAACCTGCCCCAACTGGAATGTTAGGTTTCTACCCAGGCCAGTGATTCTACTCTCTCAGCCACAGGTTTTCCTCAATGGAACTTTAGTGCTGCTCTAACACCTCCCTCTCTCCCTCTAGCCTATCTCCCTTTCTCTTCCTTCCCTTCCTTTATTTCTCAGAATTGTACAGCTGTTTGTTTATAGGTATTTTCTTTGAGAAATACTTTGAATTCCCAATGAATTCATTGAATGTTTATCTCCAATTCAGATTTTTTATGCTAAATTTGTATTTTTATTCATCTTTTGGGATCTCTCTATCACGAAACCTTTTTTTTTTTTTTTTTTTTTTTATTAACAGTTCCAGTATTGGTTACATTACCATCTCTTCAAACATCCTCACTGTAAGGAGTCTTTCTCTGTCCTACCAGCTAGCTCCCAAATAATGACATGGAGACATCTTATTAATTATGAAAGCTCAGCCTATAGCTTAGGCTTGTTCCTAACTAGCTCTTATATCTTAAATTAAATTAAATTAAAATTTTATTAAGCTATGTTCTACCATGTGGCTTTTACCTCTATGGCACTTTTGTGTGCCCAACTCATTCTGTATCTGGCTGTCTTCTCAGCCTTTCTTCTTCCCAGAGGGCTCTATCCCCAAAAGTCCTTCCTAACTATCCCCTCTGTCTGTCTAACTAATAGCCAATCAGGTCTTTATTAAACCAGTCATAGTGACACATCTTCACATAGCATAAAGTAATATTTCACAGCACTCTCTTCTTTTTTGTGTGTATATTATTCTGCCTCCATTTTCTGCTCACCACCATCCTAAATTGTAACTATGGAAGGTCACTTAGTCCTCTCTCACATTTTCACAACCTTCTGTAAATAGCTCATATCATGCCTAATACATAAAAGTAGGCAGTCTGGGTTTATATGCCACCTCCACCATCCTGTATTCTCTACCAAGTTGTATATAATCCCTAGCTTTGTTTTCCTAGACTGTAAAATATCCAACACATTGATATCTGCCTCTTTGAAGTATAGGGTTAAAAGAAGACACTCAATGAAAACAAGTCACCTGGTATCTGGCTTATTGATATAAGGATGTGAACTAGTTTATTTTCTTCTGTCTTTCAAATGTTTTATCCATTTTGTGCCTAGGTCTGCTCCGATATTGCCTTCAAGTTCTATCATTTCTGTGCAATATCTAGTCTGTGATCCCAAGCCCCAACATATTCACAACTCTTTCATTAATAATATTCCTTCCACTACTACCTTTCCAAAAGCTAATAATTGGAACATTTGTTGTGTTAATATGTATACTAGTGACAAGTGATGAACGCAGATGAAACAGTGGCAATTTTGAATCTGCCATATCTCCTACCAGTTAACTTCATGTTCTAGACAGAGGCTCTCAGGTGATTCATAGACCACTCTTCCCTTCATTCTTCCCTTAGACCACTGAGACCATTTAGACCAGCTTCAACAGCACCCACTCTACAGTCTTCTCAGCTTTCTAGCCATAATGCATGGTGGTGGTTTGCTTCCAAGGAGGTTGTAAAGGTAAGATTGTACAAAAGAGAGAAGGTGGCGTCTGTCCTCTAGGGATCCTGTTCTGGCATAGCCATGTTCTGCTTCTGGAGACCCACTATATATGTTTTTCTCAACAGCCATAAAGTCTTCATATTCATCACATAAACATCGTTCTTCAATTCATCACCAATTATACTAAATTAGACTAATTTGCTAATATGGTAAATTGTATCTTTTATCACAACTGATCTGCAACTTGAAAAAAAATCAATGTTAAGGCACATTTAGAAACTCCAATATCCTTATATTATTCTCAGACATTTGAATGGTTAACTATCACTCTTCACCAAGAGTTGGGCTATTTTCAACTTCCTGAAGATTTTCTGTACACATTGAGTCTTCTTGACAACTCTCAGTGGCATACAGGGCAAATATTATTATCTCTACTTTTGTGATGAAGAAATTGAGGCGTGGGAGATTAAAAGATTTTTCAAGGTTTCAGCTCTGGCTGGTGAATAGCAAGTCTAAGAAACCACAGCCTCTGATTCATAGTCTACTGTTCTCTCTACCACCCACTTCACACGTCTCTTGCCGTATGCAGTACTCTCAAAGAGCATTGATAAAAACTGGGCATGTTAGTAAAATTCAAAAACATTTTAACAAATATTTATGCATCTTTAAATTGTGCCTCTATTTCATAATAATAAAAAAATTGCATCATCAATTTACTAAATTTGGAAAATGAAAATCTATGAAAGGAAAAAATAGAGCATGATTTTGCCATGTAATTATATTTTGGTTAATTTCCTTTCAATATTTTTTCTGTACTTGATTCATTTTATTTACATTATCATGCTCACAGTTACATCAATATTTTATTTTTCTCCTTTCAAGTAGTTTTTTTAATTTTAGAAACACAGAATTACTAATATTATTACTATAGTATAATAATATTCTGTTTATAAGTTTATTTTAATATAATTAGTAACATTTAATTTTGGTCATTTTCTGTAAATTTTTACTATCTTTTATATCTTTTAATTACTTAACTCCTCTTAATACTGAGTACCATATCTCTAAATAAGAATATGATAAATATACATTCATCTATAACATATGCTGAGGTAACAAAATTCAAACTTGCATTTATAGAGAATGACCTTGATCTACAAAGCATATCAAGCAGGCGTTAATTCACCCCAGGCAGGATAAATCACAAAGACATGAAAACCTCATTTATTTGACCCACTGAGAGACCAGAAGTACCCAGCATTCCCCTTGCTCCAGCTACTGTGAATCTGGGAGGAATTCAAAAACGAAACTCCGAATTGGGTTCATATTTTAAATTCACTTTCTTTATGGTATGTAGAAATCTCAGAATAGTTCATTCTGGCTTGCTTAATATTAATTAAAACAGATACATTTATATAAGTGCATTATATCCTTTCCATGAGTTCTGTAAGAGTAGAGACACAGTATTTCCAAGTTTTAATAAACCCACAGAAGTGATAAACAGTTAGTCAAATAATGTCAGACTATAAAGGACTTTACTATGAAGGAATTCAAGGTATGTTGAGCTAGAGGCTGAGGGCTGGGTTTTGCTAGCTGATTGTCCTAAAGAAAATGTCCTGATCTCTCTTGCTTCATTAGTCCAGTCTGCTCATTGCAACAGTACTTGCTTTGTAAGATGATAGTGAAAATTAAAAGTGGTTATTTCTATAAAGTACCTAGAATAATGCTGGACTGATTCTAAGTCTGGAATGACTATTAGCTAGAATTAGTTTTATCACTTATTTTATGAAAACAGGGACTAAAGAGCAGGATTAATAACCTAGGCTCAACTATTTTGATATTAAGCCAAACTTAAAAGGTATTCCCCATTTGGATTTTGGTAAAAATCACCCCAATGAAGTTTTGCTTTCTATTTTTTAAATTTGATATCTTCAAATGACATCCTTCCCTGAATTCTCAAACCCTTGTGTATTACAGAGGAAATTGAATCAATAAATTCCTGATTCACTTACCTTAACTCATCAAACCACCATTAGAGTTATTTCATGTCTGGGGAAGTCCTACGTGCTTCCGTGTGCATTGTAAATAGCTTCTCCTTCTAAACCAATACATTTTCCAGACAGCCATAAATAGCAATGAAATACCAAATGATAGGTGCAACCCTGAACTCCGAATGGTTGAAAATCAAGGAAGCCTGTTGTGTGAAATCTTGATTTTCTCAGAATGACTTAACCCTCAATTATCAGAGATAAGCACTTCCGGCTCAGCACACCTATGTTTATCTACAAGTAGCATTTATTGAATGTCTCCTATGTGCCTATTCTTTCAAAAGGGAAGTATAAGCTGCCTTTCATCAGTTCCGAACTTAGTATCATGGATAGCTACTGAATCAACACTGACATTTTCAGCTGGCAAGAGAAGACTCTGAAAGACAGAGGGGTTCATCAGGGCCTCTGCTTAATCACATGGTTTTTCACTCTGGATCTTGTAGGCAACTTCTCTATATGTTGGGTCTTGCCACAATAATCACACCTGAAATTTAATTCCATGTTTTAGCTATCAGCTAGGACTTCAACCTGGGTTTGACCTGCTTTATATCAGAGCATGGCTCAAGGCTCTGACTTACCATTTCTTTAGCTTTAACATGGACTACTAGATGCAGAATGTACACTCCTAGAGACAAAATCTATACTGGTATAATAGATGTAGAAACAGCAGCAAGCATTGTAAGCTGTAGAAGAAATGGAATGGATGGAGATGGAAGGACCACAGCAATTTCACAGAATACTCCTGATGTTGGTGTTTCTGGGTCGTGTTTGTTGGAGTCAGAAGAACCACAGTTCTAAACATAGCCATATTAAGAGACATAGAAGCTTTTCAAAAAGTATGAATTGACTGCCCCCTGAGTAATAGAGTAATATGGACTGTGAAATATATACATATATGTGTGTGTGTGTGTACATGTATATATATATATGATATCCATATACGTATATATGTGATATTTATATATATATATATATATATATATATATATATGAACTTGGAGATTTTTTACAAGCATTTGAAACCATATCTAGCTTTCCTAAGACTCCATTTCCTCAGCTGTGAAATTGGGATCTAACTCATTGGACTTTTATAAGAAATAAATGAATTTTAGTATTGACTCATTCAGAACTTATTAAATATTCAATTAGTGTTAACTGTTGAGTCTATATTTTATTTGATTTAGAGTAATAGCATGTCTAAATGGATATAGAACTAGAAAGACACACTGGCAATGGGATGTCCTTAAGAGTGTGTGCATGTGTGTGTGTGTGTGTGTGTGTGTGTGTGTGCGTGTGTATGTGTGTGATGTTTATAGAAGTTTATAAAAAGATGTTTGTTCTTGAATTTGCTCTTTTTGTTTGTTTGCTTTTATTTTGAGATAGAATTTCACTATGCAGCCTTGACTGATATGGAACTCACTATGTATACCAGGCTGGCCTCAAAGTTACAGAGATCCACCTGTCTCTACCTTTGAGTGCCTGAATTAAGGTATGTACTACCTCACCTTCCTTAAATTTTTACTTCTTAAGTTGGGGACAAGTAGACAAAATCATGGTTAAATTGTAATCAGGAGAAAATGTAAACAAAGACATAAGTAAACAAATCAAGGGAAGAAATGCAGGACCAAGCCAGAAAGTCCACTTAGAAGCAGCATTCTGGCTAAGGTTGGCCTTTCAACCTGCATGCAACAGAGAAACTGAGCTCTGCTAACAGTCAAGTAAAACATCAAGGAGGAGGCAGAACCAGAGCAGGCAGTGCCTGGTGGAACTGTGCTCAAAATCTATCAAAAACAAATAAAACCGTCTCCCTTTAAAAGCTGAAATGAACAGTAGAAGGTCAAGAAAGATAGAGACTCTGCTAACTCTGGGCCAGATATCAGCTCCTGTGGCAATGGGGGCTCCTGTTGAATTAGGAAGGATTCAGGGTAGACACAATGGCTCTTATTTAGACCTTTTATTTCTTTTTTTATATAATGTTTTATTAAAAGAATATTTTCTTTCCTTTTACATACTAACCCTTGTTCCCCCTCCCTCCTCTTCTTCCGCTCCCCTTACCTCCCCCCCACACCCCACTCCCATCCCCTCCTCACAGAGTAAGGCATCCCTTGAGTAGTCAACACAGGCTGTTATACCATGTTGGTGCCAGACCTAGCCACTCCCTCCTGCATCAAGGCTGAGTAAGGCATGGCACCTTAGGGAATGGGGGTCTAAAAAGCCAGTTTGTGTACCCGGGGTAAGTCCTGGTCCCATTGCCAAGGGACTCACAAACACATCAAGCCACACAACTTTCACCCACATTCAGAGGACCTAGTTTGGTCTCATGAAGACTCCCCAGCTGTCAGGCCAGACTTCATGAGCTCTCGTTAGCTTGGGTCAGCTATTTCTATAGTTTTTCCCATCATGATTCTGAACCTCAAAATTACTATACAGGAAGATCCATTGGAACAGTGTTGTGATTGATACAGAGGAAAGCAACAAGTGAATGTAGAGTACCATTCCAGACAGTGGAGACAGCAGGAATGGGTCAGGGGAATTGTCACAAATTCACATAACTTCTTAGTGATAGAAAACTCCATGGGGCTTAAATGCAAGTGGACATTAGGAGATTGTGAGAGAAATCACAAGAGGGGGATGTGGTCAGACTATGGAAGAAATTGTATGACCTTATAAGGATCAGAAATTTTTTTGTAATAGACTCATATTTTGGTAACTAATTGGTACTTGAATTATCCACTGTAATAATTTTTCCATAATTGCATATTACTATTTGCTTTTGGCTTTTTTCTTTAGTGTGATATTTAAAAGACCTAGTGTTTTCATTTGATGATATATTTCTTATCATCATAAATTTATTTATAAAATCACAGATAGATACAAAAGCTCCATTTTTCTTAATACAAATGATAACACATACAATTATTGTGGGTTTGTATCTTTTTGAGACAGAGTCTCATCCCATGTAGCACAGACTGACTTCGGATTCACTAAATATCTGAGAATAACATTGAATTTCTAATACTCCTGCCTTCAGTTCCCAAGTCCCAAGTCTCATATAGGTATAAGAGCCAAAGATCTTGCTTGTTCATTTTGCATTTTTATGAAAAGGGGGCTTATTTTGGCCCACTCCTTTTGAAGTTTCAGTCCATGGTCACTTGGATCTTTTACTTGGGGTGTGTAGGGCTGCACTGTGGAGCAAGATAGCTCACTTTATAATAAGAGACCTGAACACAGAGACCCATGTTCCACAATTTCCTAGCACAAAATAACCCAAGGAAACCCTGCACAGCCCATCTCTTAAACTCTCTACCATGTTCAGGAAGTGCGTCGCTGGGGATAAAATGTTTAACCCCTGGCCCAAAGTGGGATATTCTACCTTTAAACTAAAGAGAGGCCATTGGATATGGCATGGAACTCACATCTGCATACTAAGGATAGACCCGCCAAGTGTCAGAACCTGAAAACAAAGTTGAGTGAACCACAGTCCTTAAACTTTAGCATGTTTTCCATTCTCACAATGAGAAAGCAATTGTTTTGAAGCCATTGTGGGTTGCTATGGCAAAGCTACAGGTTTCTTCCAACCAGGTTGGATGGAGAATGTTTGTATGTGTGCAGGTCAAACACTACATAGGACATACTAGACCATGAATTGAATGTTTCTAATTCTTAACTCAGTGCAGTTTGAGATAAGAACTTTTATGTATGTCAAGAACTAAAAGAAAAAACTATATAGTTGATTTTTATTATCAGCACTACAGGGCAAATCAAAACGTTAATAAATTCTTGTGAGCAGAGAAGCCAGTTTGAAGGTATAAGTTCACATATCTTCAAGAGAGCTAACTCACATGGTAGTATGCTTTCATCGGTAGCTCAAAAACACAATCAGAGACAACAGATATGGTGGTTGCTAGAATGCAGAGCTTTCCGGAAACCTGCATTCACCAGAAAAAAAAAAAAAGTCTAGTAAGGACATAACTTACATTACAACATGCTGGATAGATTGCCTCTGTGAACAGCCACACATAAGAAATGGACAGTTCCTAATAAATGTTCGTTAACTGACAAAATAAATCTTTCGGGTCAAGAATGCCTCTTGCTGATTATTATGCACAAATGGGCTTTAATCCTTTTCAAATTGTATCTGCATGTCCGAAATAAATTAAGAGAAATGATAAGATGGAGATGCCCAGATAAGCCAACTTAAGTTAGAATGTGCTTCACACCTTCCTTGCCTTGGAATCTGCATTGATTTCACTAAACTTTAGCACTTGCTAAGCCAAAGCCTTAGGTTCTCTCTTTGTATCTGTTCTCTTTCCTATTTCTATTCCATAGGACTGATTTGCTCATTCTATTCCTTGTACTTCACTTCCTCTTTGTCCAGAGTCTCTGAACTCTTTTTGGCTCAGATTTTAATAATGCACAACCTACTCAACAAGCTACCTCATTCGGTGGGGCGTATTGCATCCTCAAGACATTTACGAAAACAGCCAGCAAATACTCGGTTGTAATTAGGTCAAATAATGCTAGAAAATTTCTTTTGTTGACTGAGCCTATAGACTCATCATGGTCTCTTAGCGCTTTGTTTTTTCTTGGCACAAAGATAATTACTTCTATTACCATCCCCAAATAGCAATGCTTTTCTTCTCCAGTCTTTGTGTGGAGCTGTCTATTAGCTCACTGACACAAGAGTTTCTAATACGTTGTTTTGGTCCATAATTTATTTACTCGATAAATTTCAGCTGAGCTGCAAGCATTTAGATTCTAGCTTAGGTCAGCTATTTTCTATCCAGATTCCTTATCTTTTTAGTTAAATGTATTAGAAGTTCTGATACATCTGAGGCTGTGTATGCACAGATGTCTATTTAAAAGCACATGTCCATAAATTGATAGGCCATTCTTTTTAAATACTGATTAGTGCTGCATTAGTCTGCGAGTGATCTGCTACTCTTCAGTGTTTTCACTACAGCAATCTACCATCAATTCTCAGCCAAATGCTCATTCATATCCTTATAGTTCAGAGTTCAGCAAGTAAACAGTTTAAATTTCCTGAAGAGCCCAGTGATTTCTACAATATACTCTCATAGAATAGAACAATACCAGTTGTAAAGTTTGTTTTTTTTGTTTTGTTTTATTTTGATACATGGTCTCTCTGGTAGGTCTGACCATTTTTGAACTTGCTCTGTAGACCAGGCTGATCTCGAACTCAGAAAGCCACTGCTTCTGCCTCCCGAGTGCTGGAATTAAAGGTGTGTGCCAACACCACCCAGACTCCAGCTGTAAAGTTTAATCCAACAAATCTTCTGGTACACTAGCCAGGGCAGTCACTTAATTTTGATGGCCATGTAAATAGACTCCCTCCCATCAACATTATAAAACATTCAGTTGCTATTGAACACAAACTAAAATTCTTTTCCATCAGTGGGGTTATCTGCCATTCTCTTCATTCTTTGAAGGTGCAAAAGTTTGTTTTATTTTGTTTTTGTTTGTTTTCTCTGTTTTTAAAATATCTTTTGGGTCTACAATAAACAGTAGACAGTTGCTGTTTTTCCACTAAACACATTCTTACAAATAATCATAATAATATACATCAATGAATTACCTTATTAACCACCTTGTCAGAACTTAAGATTCTCAGCTACTCAGCACCAGAATGTAATCCTAATAGATCTAAATCAAATCCCACATTCCAACTGCTGTCTTCAATGTGTGACTGGAATGAACAAGGAATGAATCCTGTCAGGCCAATGAAGTGCAAGGAGATATGTATGGGGCATGTCTGGGGATACTGTTTCCAATTTCTCTCTCCATTGGCAACATAACAGAAGTTTTATTGATACTGCACTGAATGAGAAAGTGCATGGTTAGGAAGAGATGAATTACCTCTGTTTAAATCCTGCCTTTTCTGCTTTGTATGACCTTGGGAAAGCTGTTTAATATCTCTGTTTCTTGTTTCTCATATGTAAAATGGGTATAATAGGAATTTCTACATATGGAGTTTTAGTTCAAGTCATGTAAACCTGCACTTCTTAAGCACTAAAAACAGAGCTTGGAAGAAAATAAGTCTTTTCAGAAAATAAATGCAGCTCTAAAAAGGGTCAGAACCTGAAAATATGAAAACATGGACTTCAACAGCATAACCCTTCTGAAGCCAGCCCTAAGCAGCTACTTTTGAGCTATGAGTCATCATTATAGTTTTGTTGATTAAACCAGGTTCACGTGAACACTCTGTTTCTATGTTGAGATAGTCTTCATTTTAATAAAGACAACACAGAATTTTTGCTTTTGAATATAAAGATAAAGAAGACAGGGATACTGCCTCACATTCAACACATACTTATTAAATATCTATTATAAATACAGCAACCAGCAATTACTGAAGGTAAAGTGAGACGGATTTATACAAATAACTGTAATGAATGGTATAAAGTTTCTAAGATGGCCACTGGCAAGTTACCCAGAAAAGTCCCATAGAGATTAGGTTTTTCATTTAGTATTTGTCTTAGTTACTTAGTCACTCTGATAAAGTACTCAGACAAAATGTAGGAAGGGGTTTATTTTGGATCACAGTTCATGGATGCAGTCTAGCAGGGCTGTGAAGTCATGACACTGGAATATTGAGCAGCTGGTCACATTACCTCCACACTCTGGAAGCCTAGGGAGAGTAATGACAGCACTCAGCTCACTTCCACCTCTTTAGACTCAGTCTCAGTGTCCCAAGATGGAGAATGGTGCCACCCAAATTTAAGGTGATACTTTTCGAATCAACTAACCTGTCTAGATAATCTCTCAGAAGCATGCCCAGGGGCTAACCTAATGTAGATAATATTTTACAAATGTGCCCAGAGGTGTGTCCCCTAAATGATTCTAGATTCTAAAATTAATATTATCCTGTCAAGGTAATATTAGTCATCACAGTATTCTTGAGACTGTGCCGTTTCCAAGAATAAGAATGTAAGATTTTTTGTAAATTCTGTGCTTCCATTCATTTATCAAATATAAAAGTTCATTGAGTTCTTAGAAGTGTCAGAAATAGTTTTAAAAAGTTAGATATTGACCAATTTAGACATTATACTCATTCCCACAGAGCAGCAGTGGTCAGGAAGTTCTTAACTAAAGAGCCATATATACTATAAGGGGCTAGGAGTATGACTCCATAATATAATACAGCCTTAACATATTCAGGGTCCTGAGTTTAGTATCCAGAATACACACACACACACACACACACACACACACACACACACACACACACACAAACGTATGCACATTATTTAAATACAATTAATTGTGAGAAGTGCTTTGAAGAGAAACTTCACACAATTTCAAAGATATTAAACAAAGAAAATGTGGAGTCAGTACAGATTTTTGTATTTATGCATAAGGAATTGCTTTATCAAAAAGACTCCTGATTGCTCAGCTGGTCATCATAGGAGTCAGAACACAAACCCAGTTGTCTTGGATTCTTCCCTCCTGCTTTATTCTCTCCAGTGAGCATCATGTTCATGGGTGGAACTGTTCATTTCAGTTTACAATGATCCTAGGTGGATTATAGTTCCTAATAAAACACTAGTCTCAAAGTAAATACCACATGTCTTTCTAAGCAAACTAAAGTCACTGCTGTTTAATGTTTATGTCAGGGTCAGTGAGATGGCTCAATGGTTGTCATGTAATCTTAGCCACCAAAGGTTGATCCTCAGAACCTACATAAAGGTAGAGAGTATCAAGTCTATAGGTTGTCATCTGGCCTCCACTCTGTGCATGGCTCATTTGTCCACACACAGAAATACATACAATAATAACAACAACAATGATGATGGTAGTAGTATGTCAGTAACAACCTTCTTGTAGTAAGGTGGGAGTATTGTCCAGTTAATGTTAAGATATTTTACGGGTAAGTAAAGAAGGTTTGAACTCGAAGAGGGAGAAAAACATCTGTAATATATTTTCAGTACTAAATTAATGTCATATCCAGTTGTGCTGGACAGATTCCTTGCCTTTCCTTGACAAACTGACAAAGAATGAAAACTAACTCAAATTATACTACTAGAGTCACATATGGCTTAACTGGACTCTTAGGTTGAAGTTTTGACATGTGGCTATTTTGTAGAAACAAATGATCATTAAAGAGAACAGAGCAGTCAACACAAACAGGAGGCTATTAGCATGTGTCACCACTGGCTTCTGGTAGAAACAGCCTAATAGGCAACAAATAATAAAAGTTACTGTTTTGAAACTAGCTCAATTAATGGCTTTTGTTGTTGTTGTTGTTTCTCATGGGTCAAAGCAAACTATTTTGGTCTTGTTTTCCCTGCATTCCAACACTGACCACTATTCCCTACAGGCAGAGTTGAGGTCCCTTGATTCGCTTCAGCTCACTTCTGTGAAGAGAACTCATTAAAAAAATGTCCTTACACTTTTACCACCTTCTTTGCAAAGTGCATTTTGTTTTTATTGCATTTTTCATGCTTAAGGTATCTCAAAGCAATTTACAGTAATGAGTTTCGAATCTAGATTGACAGTGGCTCTGTAGGCAATCATGTTAGCCATTTCTGATTCAAGGAAAGCTAATTCTAAGTCCTGGAATTAAAATCTCTCCTGTCAAAAGAGGCAGTCTCCTGGGAGATAGCATGTTTCTTTCTGCTGTCCCAGTCTCTCTTGCTCACACTCTTGCTCTTTCACTGATCTCCCTTTCCTTTCTTCCTCTCCAAACTAACTTTGACAGAACTGACAGCTATCAGGTGGCTATAAAAGGATGGCATGTATGTCATTCTCACAGTGACATTTTCTTCTGCTGGGTTGGGGCCTTGTACATGCTATGAACACATTTATGATTTAAAATATAATTTAGAGAGTGCTTGGATCATTTTGGAAATGTGTTAAAATAAAGAACAAGGTTACAATGGGTCTGCCTCTCAGTGTCTGCAGTCCCGAGCTTGTGTCAAAAAGCCTACTTATTTGATGTCATCTTCCACATGAATTCTGTTCTTGGATTAGTAATCCCTCCTAAATGTTCTTGGGTAGCACCCTAAATCCATATGATTTTGTAATGTAAGTTGTATTTAGTATTTGTCTATGTCCTTGAGTAATGGTAAACATTACAGCAGCCTTCTCTAATGTGACATTATTGTATCCTAGTATTTACTGTCTTGTCTGACTTATAATGGTTTGTAGGTAATATAATTAAGAAGAAAGAGGAAAGAAAACATGAAACTGATAAAAGAGATCCAAAGTGGAAGAGAAGGGAAAAGAAGTGAAGGGTGATAAGAAAAGAAATTAAATAGCTTCCTGCACATGCTGGAACAAACTGGGATTGGTCTGATTCCATGGAGATAATCTAGACTGTTGGGGTTCTTAAACTATTTCTGTTTACTTAGTTCACTGTTTCTGTAACAGTACCCTATTGACTGGGAGGGTTTATGCACCACAGAGACTACTAATTGCTCACAATTCTGGAAGTTGGGAAATCCAAGAACAAGATGCTGTCTCATTTTGTGCCTGTTGAGGGTCTGGTTCCTGGTTCACAGAGGCCGTTCTCAGTGTGTTCTCATTTGGAGAAAGTGGAAGGGCTGAGGGAGCTATTTGGGTACCTTTATTAGAGACACTAATCTCTGCCTTCATTATCTAATCATTTACCAAAAGGCTGTTCCCCTAATACAATCCCTGTTGAGATCAGGTTTTCTGTGAATCTGATAATGGTATTCATCTTCTTCCTGATAAAGGGATTGCATGCATTTAATCCCAGCCCTCAGCAGGCAGAGGCAGGCAGACCTCTGTGAGTTTGAGGCCAGCCTGGTCTACAGTGGGAGTTTCGGGACAGCCAAGGCTACATAGAGAAATCCTGTCTTAAAAAAACAAAACAAAACAAAAAAAGAGCTGAAGAGATGGCTTAGCATCTGAGGGTACTTGCTGCACTTCCAGAAGTCCTGAGTTTAATTCCCAGCAACCACTTGGTGGCTCACAACCATCTATAATGGGATCTGATGCCCTCTTCTGCCCTGAAGGCATACATGCAGATAGACTACTCATACACATAAAATAGATAAGTAAATCTTCAAAAAAAAAAAAAAAAAGATTGAGTATACTTATTCTCATATTTTCACAGCTAGTAATTTTTTTTTTAAAGAGGGAACTGGGTTGGCCATTTTCTAGTAGGTGAGAGGAGAATTGCCACCAGTAAGAGCTTGTCTTTCAGGAGGTCGCTATACTCAGAAATCACAAAGTTGAAAGACTTTCTGCCTCCATTTAAAGAGCAAAACAATAACTGACATATTTGACCTAGAGTGATATAAACTGATGAAACTAAAGTCAGAAAAAAATTTAACAACTCGCTATAACAGATGTCAGTCACTTGTAGAGCTACTTGATGTCAGTGGGTGTTTCTTTACTCAGCACTCAAGACCCAGGTCCTATTTAAGGCTTCTGTTCATTATGGTAGTGTTACTTCTAAGTTATACATGCTCATGTCAGCCAATCGAATGAGGAAAAAACACATGGAGAAAGAATAGTCATTTATTAAGCTCTTTTTCTGGGAAATGACACATATTACCTCTGCTCACACCCACTAGACAAAATTAGTCATGTGACTCTGCTGTGCTTCCCTCCCAGACCAGCTTTCCTCTATTCTCTAGAAGAGAAACCCCAACATTAGCTATCATATGTCTGACACAAGTATTGTTGTAGGAGTGGCATAGTTTATTTACATAGATCTGGTCATTTTTAGTAATTCAAGCAGTTTTTAACAACCAATTCCAATACTGTAAAAATAGTAAAAAAAAATGTGAACTGGCAATTATATTTACAACTTACCTTGCACCCAGTAATTATTTCCTTACTTCAAAAGCAAACTTACAATTATTAACATTTTCCTATTGTTTGATTTTCATTAATACACATTTTAAATTTTATGTCAAAATAATCTGTTAAACTTTTCAAGACTTCATGAAAAAATGTGAAAAATGACTTTCCTGTGTGAACAACACACTTGTTTCTTGCTAGGAATAAGCAGGGTTTTTTCTAGAGATAAAACATACATCAGGGAAGAAAAAAACACCAATGATATTCTAATATCAGCCACAAATACAGAACTTGACAAAATTCTTCCTTCACAAAAATCCAGTCAAAATATTTCACATACATATACAAGGCCTTAGATTCAATTTACATGACTACAAAATGAACTTATAAAGTAATCCAATAAGTTGTACATAGAGAAAATATGTCATTATCCAATTTATAATTCTCCATATTGTTCTAAAGACATAAAGGAAATCCATTTTGCCAAATCTTGTGTAGAAAAAAAGCAACTTCTCATCCTATTATATTTATTTTAAAAGAACATGTCATGCTTTGTAGATGAATGAATAATACCAATTCTCTTTGCTAGTGTAAATTAAGTATTTATCAAAATGTTCAGGAATTAGATATTTTATGTCAAAGACACCAGTAGAAAACAGCTGTTTTGTCATGTGAAGTGTCCTGGAATCTATGACCTAAAGGTTGATGTTCTGTGGTGCTGATTTTAAAACTCCTATGGATTGCAACAGTCAGGGCACTGAGATTTTCCACTTTTCACAGTTATGGAGGCATAGTGCCAAAAGCAAATAAATTTTAGGCACATGGGGAAAGGATTTCATGCTGAAGTTCTTAAGGATGGGGATGCAGTGGTGCTGCATCACAGTTCCTCAGTTCTTTCTCTACTTAGTGTTGCTTTAAGGGAGTCGATCCTAGAAAAAGAAAGTTTTTTTTACAGTAGTTTTTTCAGTAACAGCAGAGGAAATCTTAACTGTCTGTTCAAAGCTGTTTTAGAAACTGATAAATCTGTGCCTTTCCTCCTGGGAAACTAATGGAGTGAAGGAATTCAAATTTCAACAGGTAATGTTTTATGCTTGTGACAGATGGACAAACCCGTGGTTCATGATATTCTCTCCAGATGCTGCAGGGATTCTTCAAGATGCCAGAAGTTTAGGATCCATGATAGGAAAGTGAAAAACCTGGAGAAAGTGGTCCTTTTTGTGTATTTACTTTAGTGGCCACTTTTTTTCCACCATTTGGGGGGTATACGTGATTTGACTCTTTAATGCTTGATCAGAAATACTCCTTGGAGAGCTTGGGAGGTAGAACACCTTGGATAGTGACCTCTTGACTCTTTCATTGGATCCCTGTCACTATTTACCTCTATTCATGGCATTCACTCTGGTTGCATACCAGCGTCTTTAGTAATGACAACTTACTTAAATCTATGCTGTTGCTACTGTTGAACCTCCAGAACCAGAAGTAAATTAGATCAATGGCTTGAATATTAGTAAAATAAAACAACAGCAAGTGGCAAAGCAGCTGTTGTTTCTGAATTGATACATCCTCATCAGATCATGGAAAAAAAATCACAGGACACTAAATCAGTAGATCTCCCTTGAATGCCCTTTCACAACAACTGTGAAGTAAGGAACCACTATATCTAGCATCTTTTGCTTTCTGACAACTTAAGCCTGCATCCTTGGAATGCTCCTGGCAGCTTTCCATGGGAAATATAATGTACAGTGCCATTATAAATTGTAACCAAACAGAAAGATGGGTATATGATGACTCTTCTGGAACATGCTGTTATACTGGAATACACAGTACATTTTTGAGCATTGTATAGTCCTAGAAATATGTGCAGTAAGGGGTGGATGGCATAATGTGATAGCAACATGAACAGAAAACGAAGCAACTCTGGAATTAGGCATAATATAAAACTATCTACAGGTACTTCCAGACCTCAATAATTCCTTGTCAGTTTCTCCCATCAATAGCCTACATGTTGAAAGGGGGTATCTAGGCAGCCTCGCTTTAACATCACATGGGTTTATAGTCATCTAATCTCTAGGCAGTGCCATCTGTGGACTATCTCCTGTCCTGGACATCTCTTTCTAGTCCCTTCTCTCAAATGTCTAGTTCTGAAGAAAAACCAGATATTAAGTAACAGTACTTTCTTGGTAAATGGAGATGTTAAAGTGGAAGTGAGGAAGAAAATATCTGAAGTTAGTGTGGTGAAATAAGAAGAAATGAAAAATAAGATTTGAAAAAAAAATCATGAAATAATTCTCAATGTTGGGAAGTTCCACATTGGCAGATTCAACTAATAGGTAATCAAAATTTGAGGGAGAAGAAATGAAACTGCATTGCAAACTGCAGATTTTGTCATTATTCCCTGAGCAACACAATGTACCAACTCATTTCTCAGCATTAACATTGTATTAGCGCACTGAGGAACTTAAAGCTAACTTGAGTACACTAGGAAAGATTCATGGGTTCTATAGAAATAATACACCGCTTAATAGAATGGAAACAAGCATGGGAAGTTTTTGATTTTGCCAGGGTTCTGGAACCAATCCCCAGGCATCAAGGGTCAACTACACTTCACTAAAGACTCCAGGAGGCAAGGTTTGTAAAACAGCATACAGCATGTTTAACAGTAAAGAGAGGTGAAGCATGGCCTCTGTGCTTAGCAGCCAGCATTTGGAGTGACTAAAGCTTGGATAGTATGTGGGGAAAGAGTGAGAACTGAGGTTGGACAGTAGCCAGATCACGAACCACAACTCTGAAAGAGCTGAAGACAACATATAGTAAATCTAACTGAATTTTGAAGTACTTCCAAAATTTATCAAGCACTCTGAAATGCTGGCTAGCTCTCAAAAATGAACCTTGGCTGAAATCATGTCACTAGTGATATTTTTCTCTGAAAACTATTTAAGAACTTAGAAAAGAAATTGTGAGGTACTTTAAGGCCTTCAGGCTCTCAAAGTCTCAAAAACACATCCTTCTTAGAGAGTACTCCCAGTTTTTCTCTTTTTTCTCAGAGAAAAAGAGAGACCCTGAAAGCAATAATTCAATGAAAATTTACAAAGAACAGAATGGAAATGGCCATTGCAGTAAGTTGATCAAATATATTAAGGCAGGTTTTCAAATGTCATGCTTGTGGAAATTAAAATAAATGAAGAGTAACTTACATAATTATTTGAAATGTTAACCAAAATATCCTATTAAATGAAAATGTGGATTGAGAAATAATATGTACAATGTCTTTTAGAGTGTAATCCCAAATATAATTATAGCTTTCTCTAAGGAGTATGCCAGAGCAAGGCAGAGGGTATGACATTGTTCACCTCAGATGTTTATTTACTTTACAATGGACTTATATTACTTTACTATTGTAAACTTTATCCAAAATTTTAATGGACTAGCAAGGAAAAGCAGAAATGGTAAAGGTAACATATTCACAGAACCATATACATAGAATACCTTTGATGATATCACCTCAGCTTAATTAATGATTTTTTTTTGCTTGATTTAATGCTTGGATAACTTAATCCAGTTGTCTGGTTGTTTTGGATCCAAAGAAAATAAATCTTTCCCCCCTTTTTGTCAAACAGTTTTATTGTGCTTTTCTGAGTTTTCTGAGCCATTTTTCATACCAAAAACTTCACTGACAGAAGACTGCTCAGTTTTTCTAATCCACCCTTCAAATAATAAGGAAATTATGATCAAGATGTAAGAATAGATTTCGATGAGACTGAGACTCTGGCCAAGTTAATGGGTTGGATGGAGAAGAAGAAAGCTTCCTTGAATACTCAGTGGATTCAATCACTTTATATTTTCTAAATTAACATTGTGTGTTATTTATCTCATTATGGCAACAAATTACCTTTACAAGTAACTTAAGAGGGAGAGTTTGTTTTGGGTTACAGTTTTAGGGGATACAATCCATCATGGCTGAAGGCATGGCAGGCAGCTGAAACAGGAGGAGTGGGTCAGGAAGTAGTGATGAAAGCTTATGCCCGGCTCACTCTTTTGTAATTTCATCAAGAATCCTTGCCCATGGAATGGTACTACCCATAATTAAGATGTTTCAACCTAGTCTACATATTCCCTCACAGACATGCATAGAGATTTGTTTCCACAGTGATTTTAAATCCCAGCAAGTTGACAGCCAAGATTAGCTGTCACATGCTCCTAACAAAGTTTGAAATATTATTTGTAAATTTGCTTTAAAAACAAATATTAATAATTAATTAAGATGATTGTAAATGACAAGTGTAGAGACTATAAATGTATCTACCTAGTCCAGTGGTTCTCAAGCTTCCTAATGCTACAATACTTTAATACAGTTCTTCATATTATGCTGACCACCAACCATAAAATTGCTTTTGTTGCTACTTCACAACTGTAATTTTGCTACTGTTATGAATCATAATTTAAATATCTGTGTTTTCCAATTGTCTTAGGTGATCCCTGTGAAAGGGTCATTTGACCCCCCCCCAAAGGGGTCATAACCCACAGGATGAGAACCATTGATATAGTAAAAAACACATAGGTAACCATATCCATAAATATAAAAACTGATCCTAACCAGAATCATAACAAATATCAGCCTAAGGTACTTCATTATTTAAAATAGAGGAAATCTTTGGAAATATATTGATCCTATTATACTCTTTGCCTTTTTGCCTGCTTGACTTCTCTCCTTTGGCTGCTTGAGTTCAATATAAAAAGTTGTACTGAACTGTATCAAAATAGGGTACTTATGCACAAATACTCATATGTTAGATGTGGATTTTCTGGACAAACCTCTTTGCTGCCAAGAATCCCCTCAGGTCCCTTTAGGCTGCATCCTAAGGGACCCATATCAGATGACCATGACTCCCCTTCCCTGCTTTTCATGTTTCATTTGTCTGCTTTTAATAGTTGCAGCCAATTTGGATTTGAAATGGTTCAGTTCACTGAAGAGATTAAAGAATAATTTTGTTTACTCTTAATTCAAATTAACCCCAGAGCAGAGTTGGTTATCCTGGGCCTGGAACCTTGCTCCAGAAAAGAAAGAGAACTCTATTTTCAGATTTTGAAAACCATAAAGCCACTGATCTTGAGCATTCTCCCTCTTTCATTTATATCTTCTCCTTATCCAGTTCATCAGTATGCATGAACTCAGAGCTGTCAGTGGTTAAACTTGAGGCACTGGGGTGGGGCATTAGGTTGTGTCATTGGGTGCAGTGGTGGCTTAGTAGTGTGTGGGGATTGGGAACTTGCTGAGTGAACAGGAAATACACTTAGAAAGATGCTAGAAATGTCCTCAGTTATTTGGGGACAATAACTGTTCCGTGATAATTTTTGAGGCTTGTTTTTAGTTTCTTTCTGTTGCTGCAACAAAACACTCTGAAAAAACACAATTTAGAGGCAGAAGAGTTTTATTTGGTTCATCTTTCCAGGTTACAGTCCATCCTTTAGGGAACTTAGGAGAGATACTCAAGCAAGAACTTTAAGCAAAAACCATGAAGGAAGGTCATTGCTGGCTTACTCTGGGACTCATGCTGGACTAGCATTGTTTTTTAGCCTAAGCACACAGGGATTGTACCCACATTGGACTGGGCTCTCAGACAGGCCCACATGCCAACCTTATCTAAATAATCCCTCAAATGAGACTCCCTTCTCAAGTGATTCTAAGCTGTATCAAGTTGAAAGTTAAAGCTAAATAGGACAAGGCTAAAGTCTTTAGGGCAGGGAAGACCAACTCTAGTAATATCTATATAGTTTCTAGATGTAGATCATATTCTGAAGCTGAACATAAGAAGTAATTCAAGCTAAATTCCCTCACATGCTAAGAAGACAAAGGAAAGATATTCACGGCATCTCTCAAGAGTCATCATCAAATAATAGAGACAATCAGAGTGGTTGACATGTTTCGTCCCTCTCTTCAGATGATGAAATATCTTTTTTATTCTTTATCACTAAAAGAAAAAGAGGACATGGAAGAGAGAAAAAAATTAACAACTAATATCCTATCTTTGCTAACCTAGTGCCTTTATTAGAGTTAAACTAGAGACATCTATAGCCTTTCATGGCCTTGCTTCAGTGTTTCATCGTACAGTTATTCTATAAACCAGATGTGGCTATTTCTTTTATGTTATTCTAGCCCTATAATTGACCCAATACCATTAAAAGAAAAAAGATCAAACCAAGCAAAGGCAAATAAAACTATGATAATGACAGGACAGTTTAAGTAGCCAGTAACATATTTATAGCAAGTACTTTATAAAACACTGGCCACACAAGACTTGAAATTGAGAGTTATTTTAAATATTCTAGTCTGTTATACTTGACATGGTAAGTGATTATTTCCACTGGCTTTGTCAGGATACATTTCTCCCATTTAGACACATATTCACAGGTTTCGAACTTTCAGCAAGAAAAAGGTAAAGCTGATTGCCAGTGAGATGGTAAGGGTTTGGTCAACCATGACTACCAAGATGAAGCATTTATAAAAATCATATAATGGCTTCAAGAGTATATAATAAAGGCATGGAGGGTTTGTCCACCTTTCCTCATACTTTAACTTAAGCGTTCATTCAACAGTATTTTTTTTTTGTAATATCCTTGCTACTGAACCAGTAAACACAAATATATTGGGTTCTGGGAATAGATCTATCATATTAATTGTAGTCAATGAAGAAAGAGGTTGTGGGAACTCCAACTTATATACACTACTTTGTTGGACTGATAGTTGTGGCTAATGTCTGAAGTGAAAGAAACCGGTGGGTCTGAACTCTCAGTGTGCTATCTAGACCTGTTCTCAGAAGGATACCCTCAGAACTGAATAGGAGAGCACCTGCTAATGTTGCCTGCTGCAACACTGCTTATTTATGAAGAAAAATCCTCACATACCTGGCATGTGAAGTGCGCTGTGACAGTCAAGAGGAAAAAAACTGAGTTTGAGTTTATTTATACCATTCCCTTTAGAAATTGGTTTCTATTCATCTCCATGCTATACTTCTGTAAATGGAATTTCTTTTCTGTAAAAGTTTAAATGTGTGTTTTTATTATATTGAAGTTGTATTTTGAATGGATTTAACTACATTCCCTAGGCATGCTGAGACAAGATAGAAATTCTTTTTGAGGGAGAGATTATCATTTTAAACTGATGTTTAAACGTTAAGAGTAGAAAAAAGAATAATAATAGCCATGAAGAGGAAAAGATATGCCAAGCACTTACAGGTAATGCACCGAAAACATACAACCATGTTGGCATCATTCAGTTTTTAACTTGGTGAAGAATAGCCATCTAGACAATAAGTATTTCTAAGCTAAAAACTCATGGAGGAAAGAGATAACCCTATTCAGCTGGGGAGGTGTTCTTCCTATGCAGTAAAAAAATAGCCTCCAAAACCAAAGGTCTAATGCCACAAACAACAAAATCAAAGAAAGCAGACCTGTAACACAGTTAATTAAAACATTAAAAACCTTGTTTCCTGAGATAATGTAGGTGGTTATTTTATTAATTGTTATGGAGGAATGCAAATGAATATCAAATCTGTGAAAGGCCAGAGTATAATTTCACCAAAGTCCTGTTGCAAGATATGTATTTACACTGTGTGAAGATGTGTCATTGTGATTGATTTAATAAAGAGATGAACAGCTAATACCTAGGCAGGAGGAATAGGTGGGACTTTCAGGGAGAGAGAGGAAATGGAGAAGAATCTAGGCACACAGGAGATGCCAGCAAGACATGGACATTGGATATACAAAACAAAGGAGAGGTAAAAAGCCATGTGGCACAATGTAGACTAATAGAAACAAGTTAATTGAAGTTATAAGAGCAAGTTGGGAACAAGCCTAAGCTAAAGGCCAAGATTTCATAATTAATAACTCTCCATGTCATTATTTGGGGGCTAGTGCCCCAAAAGAAAGTCTGACAAGAAAGACCTGCTACAGTAGCCAACTTGGTGAGATCAACAATTCTATCAGGCTTCTGTAGAGGTAAGGGGCATCAACCACTAAGTCCTACCCTATCGTGTATGGCAACCTCAAGAAAGATACATTGTGGAATCTCCCTTTCATTCAACCATTCACTTCTTATATAATCTAGCATTCCAAAAAACATCTATAGCTGGGGGAGACATTAGTATCTAGGATCTTAAGAAAAGTTCTGCTGACCTTGTCTTACCTCCTTTACCTCCATTACCATTATTATGGCTCTGGCTCCCACTGTACTTTTATGCTCTAGTTTCCATGGTTACAGAGTAAAGTTATAGGATCTTGTTATAACTTGAGGAAAAAACACCACACAACAGTAGTCATGAAAATGACAAAGTTTGAATAACGAAGGCACAACTTTTTCAGAAAAAAATACAAAGAGCATACAACTCCAATAAATATAAATTTATTTACCTTTTAAGTTTTAATCTTTCCTACTGTATGAATAAATTCTGTATTGTCAAATAAGTTTAAAAAGAAAACAAAATATATGAAAAAAGAGGAAATGCTTATGTATTATTCCTGCTTGAGTAATAAGGCCTTGGGTGGATACATTTTAATTTGTTCCCTAGTGGAAAGGATCCTTTCTGCCCAAATTCAATATTCTCTCTGGTTTTCTAGAAATCTTCACTACTAACCGCATCCTTGGGGTAAAAAGGTTTTGAGGTCTGTGACTCAATGTGGACTTGTCCCTGGAGACAATTCTATCAGGTAAAAATTGGGCCTAACTTTGAGGTCAATCACTATCATATCTATGGACTCAAAGTGTCCATAGCAAGGAAGATAGATTTGAGTACATGCTTATTATATCAATGGTGCCTTTTGTTTCTGAGCCTCCAGAAAAATAATGTAAATAAAAAAGTATGAAAACTTTGTATGCATGTTAACTCACATGTTAACACACAGCCAAGACCCATGTATCTTTGTATCAGTCCCTTTGCCTCAGCATGATTATTTACATGTATACTGTGAGCATCTCTTCCAGAAAAAAAAAAAAAATGGTAATACCACTTTTAGGAGATATTGACTGCCTGAGCCTCCACACTGAAGCCTTTTACCTTCCCCTTCCTGAAACAACAGCACATTTCCAAATAGCTCTATGTCCCACTTTGTAATTACATTTAAGTGGATAAAAATAATTGATATAGGGAGACTGAAGGGTCTTGTGTTTTCTATTCTTAGGAAGATTAATGCATTTTTAGTTTCTTTTTTTCAAAAGAAATCTAGATGTTTGGGTTTAGAGCATCACAATAGATGGTGGGGTTTTATTTCCATTCATTTTTCCAAAGGATTGAAAATATCATTCAAATAATTTTCTTCTTACTGAATTTTCTTGGTCTCAGTTTTTCTCAAACACGTATTTTGGGGTCTTTACTAGTTAATAGTGTCTCTTTACTACTAATCACATTCCCTGATACATATTAAATTTGACTTGATATACTGAGCGATTGAAACCAGTGACCTTAGAATGAATATAATCCAATCTAATCCTCATGCTAGCTGCATATTAATAGCCTGATGGATTTAATTCATCTTTAAGCTGAAACCTTAGAGATGCTTTTCTTTTTGTTTTCCTGAGCTCTTCTTTTCAAATTCCAGACAACTATCTAGAAGCAGGCCACCGAATATGTCATCAAAACCACTTTATAAATATTCCTTGTATAATGAAAGAAACCAAGAATACAGCATAGAAGAGTATTTTGAACATTCCTGGAAAAAATGAAGATCCTTCATCTTAGTATTTTAGCAATTCTTGTTCAAAGGTACTGTATTTGGCGTTTTCACATATGATGGACACGAGGTGTGGAACTTACTACAGAGATGAACAATATGTGATCCTATCTTGGCAGAGAAACACTAACACTACATAAATTTAAAACAAGACATATGAGTTTTGCTCCATGTGCATGGGGAGAGCTATGTGGCCCTCTATTTTCCTTCTATTATATTCTGAAGTATCTGCATATACAAAAGCCAGAGTCACTAGGTGTCCTGATGTTACCCTGAGGTTGCAAGACACAAAGGAAAAACCAAAGAGCCTACAGTGTTAAAGAAAAACAGTCAGAGCTCCCCTGCTTCCATTTGAGGGCACTGTCCTCCCTCCTAACTTCTCATCTGAGCTACATATTTGTCTTTCTTTTAAAGCTAGAGTAATTCTGTGTTTTCCACAATTTTCTTTTAAATCGGATTCTTTGACAAAAATAGACTCAAAATCTCAAATTTGCTCTTCAGTTAGCTTAATTACTTCTCTGGAATTGTCAAAGCCATTATGAAGTTCAGGGCATCGAGGCCAGGTGGGTGCATGCCAGATGACCTAATCTGGAGTGGGGGGCAGATTCTTTGTCCCTTCGGGGGCCACCTACAAACAGCCTTCTTTTTCCCGAAGCTCTGAGTTGTTATGTGTGTTCTCTGGGACTCTTGGTAGTTTAGAAATGAAACAGAGTACTTCTCAGATCCATGTCCACAAATTATACAGAAAAATGCACACTTGCAAAATCATCTCACAAACATGGTGCCAGGTAAACTCCCAGGAATCCACAAGCATGACCCCAGCTAAGACCCCTAGCAATAATGGAGAGAGTGCCTGAACAAGCCATCTACTATAATCAGGTTGGTGACTATCCTCCTAATTGTCATCAGAGAACCTTTATCCAGTAACTGATAGGAGCAGATACAGAGATCCACAACCAAGCACTGGGCCTTGAAGAAAGGGAGGAGGGATTATAATAGCCAGGGAGATCAAGGTCATGACCAGGGAACCTTCAGAGACAGTTGACCTCAGGGACTCTGGCCCAACAGTTAGGGAGCCTGCATGGGACCAGCCTAGGCCCTCTGCATGTGTGTGACTGGTTGTGTAGCTTGGTCTGTTTATAAGGCTTCTAGCGGTGAGATCAGGACTTGTCCCTGGCACTTAGGTGGCTTTTGGGAACCTATTCCGCATGCTGGATTACCTTACCCAGCATTTATGAAGGGGAGGAGCTCGGTCCTACCTCATCTTGATGTGCTATGCTTTGTTCAAGCCCATGGGAGGCTTGCCTCTTTCTGAATGGAGACAGAGGTGCAGTGGGTGGATGGGGAGGTGGGGTAGATGGGAGTACAGGGGACTGGAGGAGAGGAGGGAGGGAAAACTGTGGTCCATATTTAAAATAAATGAAAAAAAGTTAATTAAATAAAATAAAATTTAAAAAAAACAAACACCAAAATCATCTCACAACAGGCATAATATGCTTCAGAACTAAATTTGTGTTATATATTACATGTGCTTTTTCTTGACTATTTAACATAAAAGATCATAGTCACAGTTTTTTCAATATTTCTATGGATTACTGTCTTTAATTCATAATTTTAAAAATATTTCATTTTAGTGCTAGTATGTGCTAAGTTAATATAATGCTTGTACTGTCAAATTTCATAGGTCCCCTGAATTCTATCCACGTTTCATTTAGGCGCTGCTGTTCCTGACCTTTAGAAAAGAAATAGCCTGATCCACATGGAAGGCAGTCTTAGCACTTCATTGATGAAGTATGCATTTACAATATTCATGCCCCACTGAATTAGTTTCAACACATGTAAATTAGAATCATTCTCAAAATTTACAGTTATGTTCAAAATTCCTTTAGTTATCTTTTCCTTACTAATTATTATGTTGGCTGGGGACTTTCTAGAAACCATCTTTCCAAGAAAAAAAGCTTCTTATAATTCAGAGAAGGCAATTCCAACTTTACAAAACTACTTTTTCTATCACACATAATAATAATTTGAAGGTGTCATAACTCTTGCTTACTAGCTGGTATTACCAATCTTGGCTAGAGCAAAACTTAGGTAAAATTTGTTATCGCTTAAAATACCCAATGTAAGCATCCTAATTTTTGTTTGTTAGTTCAAACCTCAACTTGGATTCTCTAAAAATTACTGAAGACTTCATTCACACTTAATTAACAACTCAGGGAACAACAGAGCACATTGTTTTAAGATTTAGCAGAGTCCTCTATAAAACCTCTGTGTTTAGTCTAAGAAGAAAAATTGTGTATGTTAAAGTCATAGTTACCCTCTGCCTGCTTCTCAAACCCCACTTGCCAGTCTGCTCTGTTTAGGGCCATTCTAGTGATTTTCCATCGTCAACTTTAAAAAATATTCATAAATTCTTATACTAAGTAAGACTTGATGTACAAAAAAAATAATAGTCTGATAGTTGTTGTTTAAAATTAGGTCAGTTAAGCAAAGAGAAATATGGAAGGGGTTATTAACCACAGGAATATACAGAGAAAGAAAGAGGTGGGGGAGTTATTTGACCTTGGATACTATTCATGCAAAAGTTCTCCAAGATCTAATTATTTATAAAAGTGAATGCATATTCACAGCATAGTTCATTTAAAATTTGCTCAGGCATCTTTCCCTGTTTTCTTAAGCACAGTTTTTCTACTAATTGAATTCACATTGTTAGTTGAGGCTGTGTGAAACTGTTAGAGTCCCCTTGGAGGTTCATTTGACCAAGTTTTCATCATTTCCTGCAATGGCTGAGCCTCATTAATGGTTGCTACTCTCAGTTTCTAAAGAAACTGACCTGAATTTTAACCTAGAACTTATCAATCTGCGATAATGAACATGTGAAAGTATCTTCTAGGCATTAGCATTAAGGCTATCATTAGAGACAGGAACTGTATCATCAGAAATTATTACAGCAAAAAAGGAAGATCAGGGCAACAGATGGGTAAAAGAGAAAACTGTTGTTTGGGGGAAATCATAAAAGATTGGTTAAGATAGATACATTCAACTTTTTAGCTTACTTTTGAAAAAGAGTGTGGGTTCAGTTAATTTAACTTTTATATTAAGGGTAGGAGCAAATCTGCTCTAAAAGCTAAACCATATAGTGCAATTAAGTGTTATCAATATCTGTTTAGTTCCATAATGATTTTTAAAATATTTTTCTATTAAAATTATGTGCACTGTATTTTTCTTAGTCTAATAAAGAATACTCAGGAAAACTTCCAGTTTTACCATCATCCCAATAAAGAGGCAGCCTAGAGAATGGAAAAAAAATCTTTATCACTTATACATCTGACAGAGAGTTGGTGTCAAGAATATACAAAGAACTCAAAAAATTAACACCAAGAAAAAAAAAAACGTTAGTTAACAATTGAGGCGTGGCATGAAACTTGTGATGCCTATTCCTGATTATCCACTTAACACACCTAGAGACAGAGGTCCTACTTGGAGAACTGCCTCCATATTGGTCCATCGGCACAGCTGCCTGGCATTTCCCTGATGGATGAGAGTCAAGCCTATGTGGGCAGTGCCATCTCTGAGCAGATGGGCCTTATCTTTATAAGGAAAGTAGCTTAGCAAAAGCAGGACTGCAAGCCAGTAAGCAGTGGTCCTCCCTAGTCCCTGCTCAGTTCATACCTTGAGTTTCTGCTTGACTTCCCTCAATGATGGGCTATGACCTACGAGCCAAGTAAACCCCCTCCTTGCCTGTGCTGCTTTTGTTCAGTGTTTTGTTACAGCAATGGAAGTCAAACTAGGAGGACAGAACTAGATAGCAGGAGCTTGGGATGTTGCTGTGATTAACCTGATCATGTTTTGAGCAGGAAGGATTGTGGAGAGACTTTGGAGCTTTGAGCCAGGAAAAGACCATTGGGTGCTCAGATTAATGAGCTGTTATGGGAGTTTGGAAGATAATGCTGTGACAAGTGTAGATGGTGGAGGCATGGCTTGTGAAGTTTCAGAAAGAAGTCTGTGAATCCCTCGAAGACTCTCTTGGATTTTTATGTAATATTTTTAGAATCTGTGTTTCCTGGTCAGTTAGGGTTGAAGAATCAACTGTGATAAACAAGGGAATGGTACCACTTAAATGAAATCTTTGCTTTACTAGGACAATGGGTGCTGGTTAACTGAGGCTCAAAAATGAGCTATGGTTGATAAGAGACCAGCACCATTGAGGTGAAATCTTCTTGGAGGTATTTCCACTAGTTCTGAATATAGACGCTATGGTCCAGACAGGGCAAAATCTGTATATCGCCGGGCGGTGGTGGCGCACGCCTTTAATCCCAGCACTCGGGAGGCAGAGCCAGGCGGATCTCTGTGAGTTCGAGGCCAGCCTGGACTACCAAGTGAGTTCCAGGAAAGGCGCAAAGCTACACAGAGAAACCCTGTCTCGAAAAACTAAAAAAAAAAAAAAAAAAAAAAAAAATCTGTATATCAAGCTAGTAGCTGAACTCAGTAATGTGTAAAGATCTCTCACGTGGTATTGATTTTGAAGGGAGGAAAAGCTCAAGGCCAGAAGTTAAAGGTTATCCTTAATGTGGCAGGGTTGAAGCCCCATCAGAGAGGCCAGGAGGCCATAAGTGAAGGTGCAACCTAGGTTGCTGTGGAGGTCCCAGAACTAAAGGGATCATGAAAAGAACCTGAAGCCTGGTGCTGTGAAAAGGAGGGAGAGGCCATTGTAAAGGTCACAGCTGAAGTGGAGACCCCATCATATTGAATATTACAGGATTATTGGATGACCACCAAGGGCAGTGACAGTCCTGTTAATGGAGCTCAGTGGAGCCTACCAGACAATCTATGTGATGTGGATGGCAGAGCTGGAGAAGTCTGACTGCCCAAGACTTTGGATCCCATAAGATCATGAGCGAGTCCCAGACGCTAGATATTGACTAGGATTTACACAGTTTGAGTTTAGTTCTATAACTATGTCCTGGTTCTTCCTTTAAAAATAAGGAAATATATAAAAAAAATAAGGAAATATGTAACTTATCTTTGATTTTATACGAGCCTGCAATTGAGAGACTTTGGACTTTTTTTTTTTTTTTTAATTTTTATTTTGCAATACAATTCAGTTCTACATATCAGCCACAGATTCCCTTGTTCTCCCCCCTCCCGCCCCCCTCACCTTCCCCCCAGCCCGCCCCCCATTCCAATCTCCTCCAGGGCAAAGCCTTCCCCACAGACTGAGATCAACCTGGTGGACTCAGTCCAGGTAGGTCCAGTCCCCTCCTCCCATGCTGAGCCAAGGGACCCTGCATAGGCCCCAGGTTTCAAACAGCCAACTCATGCAATGAGCACAGGACCCGGTCCCACTGCCTGGATGCCTCCCAAACAGATCAGGCCAATCAACTGTCTCACCCACTCAGAGGGCCTGATCCAGTTGGTGACCCCTCAGCCATTGGTTCATATTTCATGTGTTTCCGTTTGTTTGGCTATTTGTCTCTGTGCTTTATCCGACCTTGGTCTCAACAATTCTCTCTAAGAATGGATAAACAAAATGTGGTACATATACACAATGGAATACTACTCAGCAGAGAAAAACAATGACATCATGAGGTTTGCAGACAAATGGATGGATCTAGAAAAAATCATCCTGAGTGAGGTATCCCAGACTCAGAAAGACAAACATGGTATGTACTCACTCATAACAGGATACTAGATGTGGAACAAGGATGACTGGACTGCTACTCACATCACCAGGCAGGCTACCTGGAAAACAGGACCCCAAGAAAGACACAGGGATTGCCCAACGACAGAGAAATGGAATGAGATCTACATGAACAGCCTGGACAGGAGTGGGGGTAGTGAAGGGCGAGGGTCGAGGGAAAGAGAGCTTGGGTGAGTGGGAGATCCCAGCTGGATCAAAAACAGAGAGGGAGAACAAGGAATAGGAGACCATGGTAAATGAAGACCACATGAGAATAGGAAGAAACAAAGTGCTAGAGAGGCCCACAGAAATCCACAAAGATACCCCCACAACAGACTGCTGGCAATGGTCGAGCGACAATCCGAACTGACCTACTCTGGTGTTGGGATGGCCAAACACCCTAATTGTCGTGCTAGAAACCTCATCCAACTACTGATGGACCTGGAGGCAGAGATCCATGACTAGGCCCCAGGTGGATCTCTGGGAGTCCAATTAGCGAGAATGAGGAGGGTTTATATGAGAGACTTTGGACTTTTAAAGAATCATTAAACCTTTAAAGCATTGAAATTTTTTAAAGACTTTCAGAACTTTTTTAAAACATTTTTAAGTTGGAAAAACATTTCTTTTCATCCAGTGTATTTTAATCATGTATATTCCTCCCTCAGTTCCTACCAGATCAGCTCTATCTCACAACCCACCCAACTTTTTTTCCTCTCTAAAACAAGCAAAACAAGAAATACATAATACATACAAAATATCCCCACAAAATGGAAAATAGTCAATTTTTATTGATAAGATCAATAATACAAAAAAATGCTCAAACAAAGCAAAATGAGACAAAATTTCTGTAAAATCTATTGAGTTCATTTGTGTTAGCCAGTTTTTCCTGGGCATGGGGCCTGCCTCAGGGGATAGTTAATACATTCAGTGAGACACTATGGTAGGAAAATGATTTTTCCTTTGCCAGGAAGTATCAGTTGCAGATAGCTTCTTGGTTAGTGGTGAGAAGTTGTGTCCACTTCCCCCTCTCAGTGCTGGACCCCCTCTGTCTTGAACCTGTGCACATCTTGAACCTACTACCACAGTCTCTGAGGCACACAAACATATCACTTTGAGTCACACTCTTTCCTTGCTTCTTTGTTCCCAAGAACTAATGTTAATATCGTAATATGAAACACTGATTTATATGTCCATCAGTCCTGCTATGCTTGAAAGATACTGCTTTCTTGGAATCATCCATCACCTCTGGCAATTGCCATTTACTTGTCCACTTAGGTCTTAGAGCCTTGAGGGGAGGGTGAAGATATCTCATTTAGAGTTGACTGATCCAAAATCCCTTACTCTCTGCACATTGTCCAGTTGTTGTGGGCTTCTGTGTTAATTCTCAGCAACTGCAAGAAAAACCTTCTCTGATGAAGCCTGAGGGAGGTATTGAAAGTTGTACTGTATTTTCTATTATAATATTAACATGAGGTCTTGGGAACAAACAATAAAGGGAAGGGTATGGCTTAAAGTCACATGTTGGTTTGATAAGTTGATAAAGGATAGACTGGTGATGGTTATTATTGGTTGTGAATTTGACATACCTGGAAAGAGGAAGCCTCACCTGAGGAATTGCCTCAATCAGATTGACCCATAAGAACATATGTGGGACAGTGTTTTGACTGCTAGCTGATAGAGGATGTCCAAGTCCAAGTAGGCAGTGCCATTCCTGGGTAGATAGGCCTGATCTGTAAGAAAAAGGTAGCTAAGCAGAAGTAGGAGAACACGTCAATCATCAGCATTCCTGTACAGTCTCTGCCTCAGTTCCAACCTATAGGTTTCTAACCTCAATTCCCTCAGTAATAATGTACTATGATGTAGACGTGTAAGATGATATGAATCCCTTCTTCCCCATCTTGGTTTGGATAAATGGTCTATCATAGAAATAGAATGTAAACTAGAAAAGGAAACAAAATTCTCAAAAAAAGAAAATAAATATTTTTAAAATCCTCAACATCTTCAGCCATCGGGGAAATTCAAATTAAAACTACATTGAGATTTCTAGTTATCCTGGGCAGAATGGCTAAGACTAATAAAACAAAAGACAACAAATGCTGTCATGGATATGGGGAAAGGGGAACACACATTCGTTATTGGTAAGAGTGCAGCCCCTATGCAAATTAGTATTACCTTTCCACAAAATATTAGAAACAGATCTACCATGCTTTACAGCCATTCTATTCCTGGACCTATTTCAATAACTGTCTCTATGCCCTCCCACAAACATACTTGCTTCTCCATGATCATTACCACTCGATTCACAAGAGCCAGGAAACAGAAAAAGCCTAGACATCCATAACCTGATAAATGGATAATGAAATGTGGTTCATATACCTAATAGAATATTGGGTATTTATTCAGCTGTAAAGAAAAATGAAATTCGCAGGTAAATGGATGGGGGCTGGAGATGATCACCATGGGTGAGGTAACCCAGACCCAGAAAGACAAATGTATCCTCTTCTTTCTGAGATGTGAATGTTGACTTCAAATCTTTAGATCCATAGGTTTCATTTGGAATACCAATACAGGCCAGGAAACTAATAAGGGGCTATGAGTGGGATTTAAGGAAGGGGATAAAAACAGTTAGTAAAAGGGGAAAGGGGAATAACAGACCAGGAAGGGCCAGATGAAGGGAGGACTTGAAGGACAGCCTAAAGGGAGAGTGTAGGGAAGGAGAACTGATAACCTTGGAAAATGCCATATGAAAATGAAGAGCTACAGTACTTCCTAAAAAAAAAAGAAAGAAAAAAAAACGCTTCCTAAGATATTCTCTCTCTCTCTTTATGCCTGTCTCTGTCTCTCTTTCTCTGTCTCTCTCTTTCTCATTTATAATTAAGCAGGCCAAGGACAGTAATTTTAGTATGCAATATGTTTTGTTTGTTTGTTTGTTTGTTTTAATTTCAAAATGAAGTGGTCAGAGGCTTGCTACTCTGATTTCAGGAAGCCTAGGGGCAGAATCAATTTTTACTCCCTGCTTTCACAAGTTTATAAAAGACTACTCTCTGCTGGTCACCACCAATGAACTATATTTCCTTGGCTGTACAGGCTGTATCATCTCCTCAACAGTCCTGTTTTTCTGTGTCTCATATAGTTCAACAGGATACCAATGGCTCAGCAGAGCCCAGAAAGACAAATGCATTTCCACTTTTCCCTGTCACATGGAAGATACCGAAATAGTTCAATACAATTCCAAATACACTCAAAAATAACTTCCAGATTGATAAGGCCTGTCATACAAACATCTCAGAACTGAAAGATAAAGCTGGTCACCAAACAGCAGCCATTTAAAAAAAAGTGATTTTAAAGGAACCAAAACAGCTCAAAGGGATCCCCAAACTAAAAGGAAGCAACAGCCAAAGTGTGCAGATTAGGTAGAAACTTACCAAGGGTCAGACCAAGTATTCATCTCTCTGCTTCACCAAATAAATGTGGAGACCAGCTGCTGCCAGCTGAAGTAGAAAGATAAGAAAAGTCCCTGCAATAAAGAGATTGCAGCAGCTGCATGGGACATTCAATCTTCCTCTCCTTCCAGGGACAGCTTACTGAGAACGGCTGACACCCCCAATGTGTCTTTTTTCCCAGTCATAGCATGCCAAAGTTGTTATCAGCATTGTGAGGATCAAAGCCTGAGCCCTTGTATCAGCTAAGCCACCTGTCTGCAGTCGACCAACTAAAGAGACAAGTAACTCTGAAAAACAGAGGCAGGGGTTTTTATTCAGGGTGACCACTTTGGGAAGAAGAACAAATGAAGGGGCCCGGTGATGCCCAAGTCCATATTTAAGGTCCTAATCTGAGATTATTGTTTAAATTGATGGTAAGAAGCAACACAAATAAGCAGTCCTGATCATGTGATCATGGTGTGAGTGTGTCATGTCCCCGGCCCACTCAGTGACTAGTTCTTGTCCGGCTTCACTCTCTCCTGGAAGGTAGTCTGACAAGTTGTCAAAAACATTTGAAATCTTTTTTTGGGAATCAAACTCCTCTGGCTGGAACCAGCCTTCAGTCTTTTCTTCTCTCAGCATGAGATTCTGGGAAAAATTCTCATTCCTTGGGCAACCATTGTTTCAATAGTCTGATAGCTGAAGGAAGAAATACAAAGGAGTCTTTAGTACCTTGCTCCTGCCAGGATGGATTCACCACCTTAAATTATGTAGTTAGCCCTAGGTTGTTGTGTCCTGTTTCTTTCAACAATTTCCCAAATTTGATATAGTACCTAAGAGGTTCTATTTTGGCCAACATTAGCTGACCCTTCTTGCTGTGGGATGTCTTTCTGTACATGGTGAATATGTGTTGCTCTCAATGGTTGATAAATAAAGCTGTTTGGCCAATGGTGAAGCAGAATACAGTTGGGCGGTATATTCACATTGAAGACAGAGCCAAAGAAGGGTGGAATCAGGAGAGATGTCTGCCCTCTACCCAAGGAGCAACACGCCTGCAGACTGGTAATGCCAGAGCCACATGGCGATACATAGATTAATAGAAATGGGTTAATTTAAGATGAAAGAGCTAGCTAGCAAGAAGCCTGAGCCATAGGCCATACAGTTTGTAATTAATATAAGCATCTGTGTGTTTACTTGGGACTAAGTGGCTGCAGGACTGGGCAAGATACAGGAAAAGTTCCAGCTACAACTTTCTTATGCTGTCTTCTTGACAGCTTATTTGTATTTATTCTGTGAAAGATATCCTGTGTCATGTCATGTATTTACTCTTTCTGTCAACTGTTCAATTTCACCTTTTATTAATCATGCAGTAGTATGTAATAGATATCATGTTTTAACCTATCATAAAGGGAGTGGTATAGACCTACTTGAGAAAGTTGTTATTTTTGTCTCAATGAACACCGTGGAGGTTTCCATGAGAAGAGTGATGAAAGACTTCAGGGTTAGGTTGTCCCCATTGTCCTATGTCTGACACCAGAGTGAGGCTCACTGGGTTGGTTTTCACATGCTACTTCTGCACTAAGTTTTAAATATTTGCGTACATTAGACAGAAGCAAAAGAGTTCTGCTTCTAGAATTGCTTACCCCCAAAGATAATGATTTCACAGAGAAGGCTGTCTATTCATGCCAATCACATTTCTTATTAATTAGAAAAGCAATAGAGCTTCCTTGAACTGGCCACCTGATGGCTGAGGACTTCATTACATTGTCAGAGGACTTACTGCAATTAAACTTCCACCCTGTTGCACCTACATTTGTGGTCTTGTTCTGGATTTATAGCTGCTGCTTCAGAACTGAAAACAATCTGGCTTCAGATAAAATGTATATGTAACTTCAAAAAAAATCCTTATTACTTTCCCATTTTACAATAATACAGATTTTAAATTATTTTAGAATACTTGAAATTTGGGGATTGAAGACGCATAGAGTAAGTTTCCCTGATATTGCCATTGGCCGTTTGTGTTCACATTAGGTTTGCTTCTCCACTGTACCGTGAGTTCAAAATCATTCCTGTCCTATAAATAAAATCAGCAAGTGCCACTGGGACATGAGTGTAAGCAGGACAACAAAAACTAGCACAATGGAGGCTGGAGAATTTTATTTTGTATTTATCTTTCTCAAAATAAACTTCACAGTAGAAAAGGAAGAGTGGTGTGAAATTTGCCTCCCTTTCTTTTCTTTGGGAAATACTTCAGTCCAGAGATGCATTTAATTATTGATGGCAGAGCATTTAGAGTAAAGGAAAGTGCTTCAGAGACAATGGGGATGTGCTCTGGTTAAGGACTCACTGGACCTAAGGGGTCAATTATCTCTTGTAGCAATATCTTTTCTACATATTACTGTGTAAATTAGGAAATAAACTCAACCATGAGCGGCTATTGTTTACAAAAGAAAGGCAATCAAAAGATATAACTAGCATTTTACTTCATCTCCGTGGTTCTAGTATCATCCAAGTTTCCTTTGCAGCACCCAGCTCAAAGTTCAGTATGTGACTATTGGGGAATATTCAAGTTTTCAGTGAGCCAATGTGCAAGCTCCCACAACAGTAACCCACTTATTCCAATATCTTCTTACATGGGAAACACACAGGATGGGAATGCTACCTACTTCATGGCTCCAAGGGAGGCTGCCCATCAGAATGCTGTGGGGAAGTTTTGGGAGTTTAGTGTTTTTAACAATTCACAGCCCCTTAAAGAAGCAGAACACAGGGAATATGTAAAAAGCACCTCCCACTTTCCAATTATATTTGAAGATCCTTAAAATAAAGCATACTTTCTTTTTCTTTGTTTGTTTTTTTCGAGGCAGGGTTTCTCTGTGTAGCTTTGGAGCCTGTCCTGGAACTCGCTCTGTAGCCCAGGCTGGCCTCGAACTCACAGATATCCGCCTGCCTCTGCCTCCCAACTGCTTGGGATTAAAGGTGTGTGCCACCACCACCCAGCATAAAGCATACTTTCTATGGGTCCAAGGATATTAAAGGTTTACTATTTTTATTTATTCTTTAACTTTGATTAGTTTATTCTTATGTGGTAAATCATAAATCACCTACCTCAATAGATAAACTCTACCTACTAATGTCCCAACCTCAGAATTAATATGACGGTCTGACATCTAACATATGCCTTCCATATTGTTTTAGCTAGTTATACTGGTTTATTTGAACATAATTAAGTCACTGTAAATCTTTTTTTCCTCAATGCTGTTAGTCAAGATAGGATTATACATGCTTTAAATAGCATATTTTACAGTTAATTAAAATATTCTAGTGAGAGAGAATATATTTTTAAAATATGGTTTAATTTATGTAGTATAATGTAATAAGAATTATAATATGTAAAGTAAGGAATAAAAGGTGATGGCAAGCTTCAACATTTTTTGAGGAGTCCTTTCTAATAAGAATCATAATAATTGAGACATTCACTGGTGTTTTTTCATTGTTTTGTTTTGTTTTTTTAAAGACAGGGTTTCTCTATGTAGCCCTGAATATTCTAGAACTTGTTTTGTAGAACAGGGTGGCCTTATGCTCAGAGATCTGCATGTCTCTGGGATTAAACTTATGCATCACCTGCAGAGATCCATGGCTAGGCCCCGGGTGGATCTCTGGGAGTCCAATTAGCGAGAATGAGGAGGGTTTATATGAGCGAGAATTGTTGAGACCAAGGTTGGATAAAGCACAGGGACAAATAGTCAAATGAATGGAAACACCTGAACTATGAACCAATGGCTGAGGGGTCACCAATTGGATCAGGCCCTCTGAATGGGTGAGACAGTTGATTGGCTTGATCCGTTTGGGAGGCATCCAGGCAGTGGGACCGGGTTCTGTGCTCATTGCATGAGTCGACTGTTTGAAACCTGGGGCCTATGCAGGATTGCTTGGCTCGGCCTGGGAGGAGGGGACTGGACCTACCTGGACTGAGTCTACCAGGTTGATCTCAGTCCATGGGGGAGGCTTTGCCCTGGAGGAGGTGGGAATGGGGAGTGGGCTGGGGGGAAGGTGAGGGGGGCGGAAGGGGGGAAAACAAGGGAATCTGTGGCTGATATGTAGAACTGAATTGTATTGCAAAATAAAAATAAAAAAAAATTAAAAAAAATAAAGTTATGCATCACCACATCCAGTTTCACTGGTAATTTTTAGAACATTAATGTACATTTTTTTATTTATAATATTACTTAAGCAATGACAGCAGTATAATTTCAGAAAGCTCTATTATCAGCAAGGGGGTCAATGTGGCTGCAAATGCGCAGAGTGATAGGAACCCAGAGGTAGAACTTCCTGGAGGGTTGACCTGGTACCCACTGATAAAGAATTTGGATTCTGTTCTTCAGAGATGGGTTCTGTTGGTTTTAACTCTTTGAGGAAAAGTCATGAAGCACAACAAAACACTTTATCAGAGCAGAGTTTTATTAGAAGGGAGAGGGGAGGGACAGAAGAGAGCACGGCCAGGCCTGTTGGAAAGACACATGAGGAGGAAGAAGAGATGGGGGAGGAGGAGAGAGCAGAAGAGGGGAGGAGTCTGTGACCAGCTTTTTAAGGATTCCCCTGCACATGCACATGTGGGCTTACTTAGCTACATCATGCATGCGCAGATTGCATAACCACACTATAAGCATTATGCAATCACACAGCTCACAGATTATGTAGGATGTAAGACCTCTTACTTGGCTACTGAACTGTGCAATGTGAGGTCATATAGGTAGAGGAGTGGCTGGAATCCTAACAGGCTCACTGTGTAAAAGGACTTGAGTTTATATCTAAGGACTCCTGTAAAATTCAGGGAGTGGCTGTGTTCATGACTATATAACCCCTTCACTGTTTGGAGTGGAGACAGAAGAATCACTAGGTCTTGCTGTCCACTAGCAATTTTGTTTCATAGGCCTCTTAAGTATAGTAATTTAAACTTAATACATAATGTTAGCCATCACAAGATACACCCCAGGTCTCTTGCTTTATCTGTTGCCATTCTTTTCAGCTTCTAAATCAATCTCACCTTCCCTCTTCTGACTTTCTCTATCCTCTTCTGCATGCTCTTTTGTCGTACTTTCAGAGCCTACTGACTGCTTATTTTTTTACTACTGCTTTTCACCAAATGACTTGCTGTTTCTTACTTAGAAATCCACATTTACAACAGGAACTATAGACTCTGTGTATAATTCTTTAACTTAATCCTTCCTCTCTGGACTTCAGTTTTCTCATTTGTACAGCAAGAAGTCAGGTTACATCAGTGGATGGTAAGACACAGGGATCCCTGGATGCTTGTTCTGCTTCAAGCCTTCAGATCTGATTGTATTGATAGCACCACTGTTATTGTAAATTATCATGTTTAGATAAGATGCCATTAAGCAAGTGTCTATGTGTAAACATGGAAGTGCCTTAGAATCACCTTTTGGTGACTTTCTAACTGTGAAGTATTTGGACTGTAGAAATGCAGTCAGAAGTAACTGTGGTTTAAGTCCCAAAACTAATTTCATTATTATGTACTGTCTTGATTCCTGATAAAGTCAACAATGCTTCAACAGGCTCAATCTCCAGCTCTTATCCCTACTCTACTTCCACAAATCAGATCACTGAAGGCTGAGCCATCCTCCTTATCTGAGGGACCAACAATAGTCTGCCTTATCCCAGAATAAAAAGTTCTAATTCCTTAACAGTCTGTGGAATTACTTTAAACCAGTCAATCATACCCTCTCATGAAAATCAAGGTCATTTTATCTTCTCACTACTGGAATGTCTCTTACTCAGAGCCCTGCTTGCTCACTCTATCACTAAGTACACTCCCTGTGTATCATCCTACCTCAACTTACAGAAACACATGACTGTGGTGTGTTGACAACTTTACTGGATTTAGAGTCACCACTGAAACACACCACCAGGTATGTCTATTAGAATATTTCTGGAATTCTCATCCTGAATTAGCACCACCCAATAGTTGGGACTCCTTGACTGAATAAAGGGAGAAATGGAGCTGAGCACCAACATTCAAGTCTCCCAGCTTCCTGACTATGTACACAATGTGACCAGCTGCTTCCCACTCCTGCCGTCACGTCAAGGTTTCTCTATCCTAATACATTGTACCTCTAAACAGTAAGCAAAAATAAACCCTTCCTTTCTTATGTTGCATTTGGCTGTTCTTTTTTTTTTTTCAACAATAACTAATGCAGAAACTGATATTGAGGCATAGGGGATATTGCTATCATCTGACCAGGTAGCTCATAGGCTGTTGGAAGTGGTTTTCAGGAAGAATGAGAAAGAATTTGGAACTCTAGGTTAGAAAGGCCCTAACACAACATAAAGAGTTTAGTGGACCATTCTGAAGTGAATGGTACACCAGAAAGCTGAGAGAACTGTGGACAACCAAAGGCCTAGCTCATGAAATTTCAGAGGTGAATAATGACTCTATCAAGAACTAAAATAGAAGTCATTCATGCTATTTCATCAAGGAATCTGGCTTCATTCTTCCCATGACCTGAGAGCGGGGGGGGGGGGGGGGGGTGACGGCAAATTAAAAAGTAATTGACTGATTTGTTTAGTGGAATAAATTTCAGGACATGGTAGCCTCCAGCTGTGTTGTGGTTACTGTTCAGTGCTCACATCCAGGTTTGCAGTTTGTAGAACAACAGACAAGGCAAAAAGTATGAAAAATGTGCAGTTTGGTGTGGAAAGGAGCATGATTTCAAAGTTACAGGCTGGAAGAACAGGAAAGAGTTTGTAATTATTAAAGACATTGACATCATTAAAGAGAAATCTCCTGTTCAGCAATAGGAGTCTTAAGGCAAGACTCCACACATCAGAGGCTCCAGCTTGTGGAAATATAAATTAATTGGATTTTCTTATTGTCATTTTGAAACAGTGTCTCATTGAGCTCATGCTGGTTCTGATTGTATTATGTAGCTAAGGATGTCTTTGAAATCCTGATTCTCCTGCATGCAGCTCTAACTCTTAAATGCTGGGATTACAGGCATGTGTGGCTATTCCTGGAAGTTTGAAAGGACAGGGCTTGAACTGAGAATACTGCTGCTAAAAATACTGCTAAGGAACGTTCTCTCAAAATTAACCTTCAAGGCATGTACCTATGCTGCAACTGTGATCCAGAGGGGTAATGCAACATCTCTAGTTGGGAGCAGGAGTTGATAACATTGTCCATGTGATGCTAATTTACAGGCATAAAAGATAAAAGGGTGAGAGAGGTCATAGATGCCTACACCAAGATACCAGAAAGCTGCTGAGGCCAAGCAATGTATGGCAACCTCAGGTTCCTTGCAAGCAGGCCTTGGAAGGCCACAGCATGAAGCTGGAAAGGTGAAACATAAACTTAACTGGGAACACCAGGGTACTGGTGATGCTTGCACTATGGGGCATCGATTGAAAAGAGGCTGCCTTCCTGGAGCAGTGCTGGCCTAGCAGAGTGGATAGTATGATACCAGAGGTAGCACTGTAAAAATGAAATTACTCAAGGATGCTAGATTCCAGATTATTCTATCACAAACTCTAGATTCCAAATACAGAGCTGCATGGTTTTGTGTTTTTGTTTGCTGAGTCTTGCTTTGGTACTGTCTTTCCTGACTATCTCCTAGTCCTCCATTTTAAGAAGGGAGTGTTTACACTGTCATTGTGTATTAGAAGTATGTAACTTGTTTTTGTTTTGGTTTGGTTTGGTTTTAATGGGCTTATGGTCATTCTATTCATCATGAATCTCAAAGGAGACTTTGAACTTATGAACAGTGTTAAATTAAGACTACAGGGACTGTCTGAGGTGAACTAAATGCATTTTACATTATGAGATGAAAATGAGAGCTTCAGGACATAGGGAGAATGTTGTGATTTAAAGTAACACGTTTATGTGACCAAGAATGAAGTTGGGATAGTTGATCTTCATTGTCTATGAGTCCCCAGTCCCCTATCAGCCATTGTGCACCCATGGTGGTCTCAGGATGTGACGGAGCTGAGAAGAAGGATCTTGGGCAAGAACGCCCCCCTGAGACTGTTTTGGAGGACAGCTCCTTAAGTAATGGGGCTCACTTATATAACTGGAATCTTGGGGGAGTAGAGGACAAACAAACAATGGAGGAAATGCACCCAATTAGCATAAGTAGACCTGATTGAAGACAGGCAAAAGTTAATGATGAAGCAATTCAAATACCAAAGCACTTGGGAGGAAGTGCTAGAGCGGAGGTAGGGACTTTCCAAGCCTATCAGTTAGGTTAACAGGTTGATGGTCACACGATTTCCGAGAAGCCAAATCTCTGGTGGGGAAACAGAAGCTTAACTAACTCTAACATGACATGGCCTTTGTCTATGGAGTTGAATGAGCCCAGGCCTGATTTGGATGGGGAGCAATCTCACTCCTGCTGTGCTCTCTGAGAGCCATCCAGGGTATGGGCAACTCTCTACTTTCCCTCATCTGGCTTGGGAACCCACAATCGTCAACTTGACTGGATTTAGAACCACCACAGAAATACACATCTGGTTATATTTGGAATGGTTTAACTTAGGAGGGAACGCCCACCCTTAATCAACAAAGACCCTAATGGGTGGGGGTCTTTGACTGATGAAAAGGAGAAATCAAACTAACACCATTTGTCTCAGCAGCCTGAGTTAGACACAAGAAAACCAGCTGCCTCCCACACTTCTGCTATGACTTTCCCACCAGAATGCATTGTGCTCTCAAACTCTGATTCAGAATAAGCATTTCTAGTCTTACATTGCTTTTGTTAGGTATTTCCTTATAGTGTAATATCAGCTAGCCTGGGCATGACTGACGATCTGAGCACCATCCAGGCAGGCAGCTACAAAAACAAGGAGCCAAAACTGATTGCTGTATACCCCTGAAAATATGGAGGGACTCAGCATAGCTAAGCATGGACTAAATTAAAAACTGTTGTATTAAGTGCCTATGTTCCAGATACTGGGCTTCAAATAGAAGTTGAAAAAAATTGTCTTAGTTCTGTACCTAATATTTTAAACTCTCTCTCTCTCTCTCTCTCTCTCTCTCTCTCTCTCTCTCTCTCTCTCTCTCTCTCTCTCTCTCTCTCTCTCTCGGTGGGGGGGGGGGGTGGGGTTTCAAGACAGCATTTCTCTGTGTAGTTTTGGTGCCTGTCCTGGATCTTGCTCTGTAGACCAGGCTGGCCTCGAACTCACAGAGATCTGCCTGGCTCTGCCTCCCGAGTGCTGGGATTAAAGGCATGCACCACCGCAGCCCGGTTACATTTTAAAATCTTTAACATAACCTTCCAATGCTAACAATCCTCTCTCGTGCTGATTTAGCCGCTTCCTTAGTTGCTATCAGACGGTGACATCCTACGCACAGCAGTTCTTTGTTGTCAAAGTACAAGAGGAGAAGGGCTCCCCTGTGCATTGCAGGATGTTTAGCAGTGGCGTTGGCCTCCTCCCAGTTGTGACTCCCCAGTCATCACAGCCACAAATGCTTTCAGATTGTGCCAAATGTATCCTGGGGGGACAAATAGCACTCAGTTGAGTATTGCTGCAGTATAGTCATAGACTTGAAGTTAAATACTTGGCCTAAAATAGGCAAGCTATTTCTTTTAGGCTACCTTACAATGCAAAGGAAGGGGGGGGGGGTTTAACCCTTCCTGACGTATTCTTAGAGAAGCATGTCCTACTCTGTGGGCCGGGAAGGAGGACAGAATATCATTCCCACACTAATGCAACAAAACTGGCATCTGGCTCTAAGCCCACCGCTCACAATGTGTAAAACTCCATCTCCCATTACCAAATAACTGAGACTGTGCTCCCCACAGAGGATGTCCTTAGTGAAGTACAGGTCTGAGTGAAAGAGCAATGAGCCTAGGGAAGGGTCAGAAGGTCTGTCTTTGCTGTTATTAAGAAAAGGCAGAACTGGGCTTAACCACATGGGCCACCTGGAGACTAGATTAAGGGAACTTAAATATATACTAATAGGAATTTCTGAGTCCAGGAACTAGAGCAAGCTTGCTCTTCTGCCAATCTGTGAAGACTTGTGCTCAACTCATGGTGAGCTATGTTCTGTGGCCAGCAGCCAGGACACTTTTGGTGAGGCCAGGGGCATGAAAGGAACATATGTCCACTCAACAGACTCCTGCCTCCTCATTAAGAGGCAGAAATAGCGTGTTAGCTCTTCGGACCTTGAAAAGGTGGCCTCAGGCTCTCAAGACTTTAATTACTGCAAAGTTCAATGATGACATCCTCTATGATGACTTGCTAAAAAGGAGAGAGGATGGAAAGCTACCTAGAGTCCCATGGTGGCAGGCAACCTGTTGGTTTCTGTACATGTGAAGGGACTCCCTTGCGTATGGCTATCTAAACGGTCGGTGCTGCTTCACGCCTTGTTTGCCGAAATCCTGCTTTCCTCAAGCAGATGATTACAAAAGAGAAAAACTCAGCCATCTATAAAATGTTGGAGAAAGGACACCTCATGTCTCCATAGGGTCTACGGCTTTTCTATCCCTCCAAATATGCTAACTTTTATTCTGTGTTTGTCCTTCAGCTGATCAGCAGATGCCCTCAGGTAAGATACCACAGATACACAGACAAGGAGTGCTCAATATCCCAGGAACAGTCATGAAAACTTAATATTTAAGATGCAAATAGGATTGCCCTTTTTTCAATTATTAAGTTAGAGCATATAATAAAGAAACCAGGTTAGAATTCCTCTTCCCAATCTTTCAGGCCCTTCCCACCAAGATCCTGAATTGACTCACTTTCCTTTAAGACTACCGATGCTGTTTTACTTAAAATTCATTTAGTTGTGAAGCTAGTGAGAACCCTTGCTTGGCTATATTCTTCAAAAAATAATAAATTCATTGTAACATATATGTGTGTGAGGTAGAGTGTCTGAAAGATCAAAGTTTCATATATAATCATGTGTTGTTATCGTATTTTTATAGAAGAAAGCAGCTTTCATTCTCTTGGGGAACTGTTCGCTTCTTGATGAAGGATTTTAGATTAGCGGAGTCAAGGCAGGGTGACATACTATATAAGATTCCCAGTGCAGCCTTGTAGCTGACAGCAAAATTGCTGGGTTGATCAGTGATGTGTTTCTGATAGCGTGTATTTTGTTTAACTGTTATTGCTTAAATGTGTGCATGCAAATGTACAGAATTTGAGTCACTTGGAGTTCTGTGCTTTGAGGGTGTATTTACTCCTCTTTAAGGATAAGTAATTTTTATTATTTTAGAGTTGGTCTTCTATAGTGTAATGGGTTCCATTTATGTGAGGCATTTGCTATGGGTGAGCAACATGGGCTCAAGGCCCTCCCTGGGTAGAAGGGAGGTTTGAGGAGGATCTTATTGCTTGAGCAGTCTCCTTCCTCAGATAAAATAAAGGAAACAGTCTCCTGCCTTAGAATTTATCTTTGTTTACTGCTATTGCTGCATATGAGTCTTTGAAGGATGCCTGGGGATCTATGCATTTTTCAAAACGTTGAATATGGATGGGATATGTTTCCATGACATCTAGTTTTTAAAGAGTTCGTGGTGTTTTTCCAGTTGTAAAATTTGATCAAGTGCTAATTCTACTGGATTTTTAATTTTTTTTTTTGTATTTTGCTTTCTCTTTTTTTCCTACCTGTATTTCCAAACTTTTGTTAATTTGTGTTCTATGGATAGGTTCTACGACAGTTTTTCAATATATCTCAACTTATTTTATTTAATAATAGTTTTATTGTATTAAATGGTCCCCACATATACTTAAAGTGATATCCATACATTTCTCTCTGTGTTCTAGTTTCTGGACAAGTGAAAATGTGTAAATTGAAATTCCCTGGGCAAGGAGCCACATTTCTGTCAAAGTTTCTTCAGTATTGACTGATTGATTAGAACATTGTGATCATGGACAGTTGAAATATAAAGATCCACACCCAAATTACTTAGTGCTCTCTTTAGCACTCTTAAGATCCATTTATTGTCCCCTCCCTCTTGTGTCTGACATTACATCCTTGGATGATCAGGCAACATCATTTGGAATGAAGTAACTTGGAGACTATAAGCTTCTACCAATTCAAAATCTAAGAATGTCATCAGATAGCATCAGGGGCCTGTGACAATTTTTCCCACATTACTCTAAGCCACAACCTTATGTTCCCACCAGTTTGGAAATACACTGTGTTATATGACTTTCTTTTGTTCTGTGACACATAGTTTTTATTAAATGGCTTTTACATTGGAACATGGTATTGGGATCAACCTGGATTCATGTTGCTGGGATATAGTCACTCATATTTGAAATGAGAATTATGTTTTGTGTTCACAGACTTTAGGGAAATCACTTTATAACTCTGATTTTCTTTATTTGAATAAAACAAGTTAATTCCTTGTTCATATTTTGATAAATCTCTGTCTTAGTTAGGGTTTCTATTGCTATGAAGAGACACCATGACCACAGCAACTCTTACAAAGGAAAACATTTAATTGGGATGGCTCCCTTACAGTTTGGAGGTTCAGTCCATTATCATCATAGTGGGGCATGGTGGCATATAGGCAGACATGGTGCTGGAGAAGTAGCTAAAAGTCCTACATCATGCAGGCAACAGGAAGAGGTCTGTGATGCTGAGCGAAGCTTAAGCAAAAGAAACCTCAAAGCCTGCCCCCACAGTGACACACTTCCTTCAACAAGGCCACACCTATTTCAGCAAGACCATATCACCCAATAGTGCCACGCCCTATGAGGTTCTGGGGTTCTCATTCAAACTACCACATTCCGCTCACTAGCCCTATAGGTTTGTAACAATACCATAATGCAAAATGTATTGAGTCCACCTTTAAAAGTTCACATAGTCTATCACAGTCTCAACACTTTTTCAAAGTCCAAAATTCAGTTTCTTCATGTAATCTCTTAACTGCAATCCACTATAAAGTCAAAGTCAAAGAGCTGATCACATACTTTGAACATAGAATAATAGCACAGGAAATACATTACCATTCCAAAACTTAGGGAAGGGAGCATAGTGAAGAAATACTGGAGCAAAGAAAGATCAAAAACCAGCTGGGCAAACTCAAAACTCTGAATCTCTCTCTATGTCTGATGTCAAAACACTCCAGGTTTCCAACTCCATTCAGCTCTGTTGATAGTACACTCTTTTGTAACATACTTCTCTCCCTTAGGCTGGTTCCATTCCCTGCTAGCAGCTTTTCTTAGTAGGTATCCCATGGCTATGGCAACTCTAACATCTTGGAGTCTCCAAGATGATCCAGGCTTCAACTTCACAGTTTCACCCAATGACCTCTCTACTAGACCTCCATTCAGGGACACCCCAATACATGCCTAGCTTTAGCAGCTTTCCTTGGTCTCAGGGGCAAATTCCATAGTCTCTTTCCTCTATCCTTCATTCCAGAACCATGTGGCTGAAACTGCCTAGTTCTGTTGCTTACTGGGGCTGGAACAATGACATCTTTACCAGCTTTCTGTCCCTCACTGCCTAAGCTTTGCTGTGCTGAAACTTACTCTGTAGACAAGGATGGCCTCAAACTCAGAGATTTGTGAGCCTCTGCCTTCCGAGTGCTGGGATTAAAGGTGTGCACCACAACACCTAGCTCTAAGCTTTTCTTTAGTTCCTTTTTTCAAGTTGGAAACTCAGTGAGAATCTTGCCCTGAGGTGACCACTCCCTTATTCCATTTCTTAATCTGTTTATCTCCTTGAACACAGAATTTAGCTCTACTCTACTTCCCGGGTGTCCCTTTCCTCAATCTGTACATTTTGTATTTTTATTTGCTAGGCTTGCTCCTTTTCATTATAAATCTTCATTAGAGTTACCACTAATAATCACACACTATGGTCTATACTAGGCTGTCTTGAGATTTTCTTTGCCAATGGAATTAATTCAAAACTCTTTGCTTTAGCCTCAGGCAGACTCTTCAGACAAGGGCAAAAAGTAGCCACATTATTCACCCAAATATCACAAATATGATCTCTAGGCAACACACTAAAACTCTTCTCCTCTGAAATCTCTTGAGGTAGCCCCCCAAAGTTCATCAAATCACACTCAGCACCATTGTCTTCCATGTTCACACTAGTTTGGCCCATTATGCATCATTTATAGCATTCAACTACTTTTCTAATCCACAGTCCCAAAGTCCATATTCCTTCAAACAAAAGCATGGTAAGGCCTATCAAAATAATACCCCACTTCTGGTACCACTTTCTGCCTTAGTTAGAATTTGTATTGCTATGAAGAAATACCATGACCATAACAACTCTTACAAAGAAAAGCATTTAATTGGGGCAGCTTGCTTACAGCTCAGAGTTTCAGTCTATTATCATCATGGTGGGACATGGCAACATGCAGGCAGACATGGTGTTGGAGAAGTAGCTGAAAGTCCTACATCTTGCAGGCAACAGGAAATAGTATAAGACACTGGGCAGTATCTTGAGTATATATGAGACCTTAAAGTCTGCTTCCACAGTGACACACTTACTTCCTTCAATAAGGCCACACCTTCTTTAACAAGGCCACAGCTCCCAATAGTGCCACTCTCTATCAGCTTATGGGGCCAATTACATTCAAACTACCATAGTTTCTGCATGAGGCAAATCTTCCTTTTAGCCCTATTTCTGTGAGACATTCCATGTCTATAACAAAGTGTATATAGTAGCAATCAAAAACCCAGAGCTCAGAACACTCTGACACAAACTACATGTTCAATAAATACTTGTTGCAAACAAGAAAAAAGGAATTAACAAAACTCCAGCCTCAGAAAAAGAAACATACTCTGAAATATTCTGCCCTAAGTCTGGAGGTATATTGATTAATGCAATTGAGTAAAAACAGAGTTCAAATGCCTAACTTTTAACAATGGCTCTCTAACATCACCATCTTTGTCTCAATTTTTTTATTGTCATAATTTAATTTTACTGTGATCATTTCAGGAATTTATTATATTTAAACTGATCAAAACCAGTTTAAACCTCCATTGTACTTTGCATTAAAATCATATAAATGCTATCACTGTTCTCTCGGTTTCACTTATTCACCCTGCCTGTGGTAGTATTCAAAGAAAAACAAAGCCCTGCAATTTTTTTTAGAGGTTTACTGTGACTACATCTTCCTGGTCCTATTTCACCCTTAATCTGAAGTTATTCAATACTAGACTGTCATTACAAAAGCAGGGTAGAGAAGCAAACATTATAATAGACATATGGTTTTGTGCAGAATTATATATTTAGTGATGTGATGATTTTCAAAATATAAATGACAAATTTTCACTGAAAATAATCAAAGATTATGGTTCCTACCACCTGAAAAATATCACTACTTCCTTATCAAGCCAAGAAGTTGGTCTAATGCATTAAAAAACAGATTAAATTAACAAGTATAACTTTAAATCAGGCAATACAGTAGTCAACCACGTGGCATAATATGACCTTGAAAAAAATCTTTGCACTAATATTGACTGCAATTATGGTTTTCCTAATGAGTCAAAGTTGACTTCACAATGCAAGTATTGTTATGCATGTTTGTCAAGAGCAGGATTTGGAATAAAGGTTCATAATGTCATGTTATGTATTGAACTTTCTTAGAGTAAGGTACCTAAAGGGTAATTGGCTCCATTGGAATGCATCAGAAAGAATCTTTTTGCTTTGAGGAGAGAATATATTTTGAAATAATATAACTTCTTACTGTTAAATAGACTACTTTATTGAGCAAATATTTATTGAGAGTCTGGTTTGTGACACTTACTTATTCGTATGCTATAAATATAGCAGAAATCACAGCATAGGAAACTGCTTATTGTCAGGTAGCAGACTGCATGAACTTTGTAAATCACTATAAGGACTTTTACTATGAATGAAATGGACACTATTGCTGAATTTGAAGGAGAAATAACATGAATGATTTGTTTTTAAATCACACAGCAAACAAATGTGGTAAAGAAACACAAGAAGGAAAATTCAAATGGGACAACAGACTAGAACTGAAGGTTTGACAATGGATGTGGGATAATGTAGTTCAATTCAGGATAAACAGAATTTTTTTAAGGCAAAGTCTACTAGCTTTGCTATGAAATAAATGTGTAATGTGAAAGACAGATCAAGGCTGACACGCAGGGTTTTGAACTAAGGAATGCAAACATATTAAGTTCTGTTGACAACAATGGATAGCACCATGGAAGAGAATTTGCAAGAAAAGACTACAAGTTAACTTTGGAAACTTCTGGGCTTGAGATACTGGTTAGACTCAAATATTATGCTGAGTAAGATTTTTATAGATTATTTACAGAACAAATACTGGTTTAGCACTTACTGTATGCTGGACCCTATCCATAGAGTAGATGAAAAAAATCACATTTTCAATTTAGGGCTTATGTGAAAGTTTGACATTATATAAGCACTCTTGCAAATATATAAAGGAAAGACAATAAAATGAAAGTTGCCACCATGCTAAGTGATGAGAAAATACAAACACTGTGGCTGTGGCCAAGATTGACAAGTTTGGAAAGGTTTGTGAAGTATCAATTTGCTACAACATAGACTCACCTGGGGAGAGAGCATCAATTGAGGACTTGTTGAGTTCGGGTTGGTCTGTGGGTATGACTGTGAGGATCATCTTGATTATTAGATGTGGGAAGATCTAGCCAATCGTGTGTGGCACCATTCCATGATGTGGGCCTGGACTGAATAAGAGTAGAGAGAACTAGCTGAGTACTTATCAGGCAGGCAGCATGGCTTCATTCTTTTCCCCCTACTCTTAACTGTCAGTATGATGGGACTAGTTGCTTGAATGCTTACCTGGACTTCACCTATCATGGACTGTAAGCTGGAGTCATAAGATAGATAAACCCTTTTCTCCCTTCTGTTACTTTAGTCATGGAATTTGTCACAGCAACAGATAATAGGGCACTTCTGAAGAAGTGAAGCAACTGAGATGAGATATTAAAAATAACAACTAAAATGTATGACATTCTAGGTGAAAACAAATATGTAGGGTGAGCAAAGAAGGCCCTAGGGTGTGAGGAAAATGCAGGAATTTGTAAAAAAAAAAAATGGGTAGCAAAGAACAACTCATTGGATGGGAAATATGAGAAAGGAATCCTTCAAAATAAAATTTCGGATTTTTCTGCTTCTATATTGGTGAAGGGAACTGATCAATCTTAATATAGTACAGAAAAGGAAAAAGCAGTAAGACTGCCATCACCAACATCACAAAGTCCTCACATCAGTGGGGCATAGCACCAGCACTGATGTTTGAATTCTGCATGCCATATTTATTGGCACTTTGTCTTAAATTACTTCCCTGTCACCTTTCATTACAAAAGAATGTACTTACATTGACACCCAGGAAATATAGGATGGCTCCTCACCAGAAATTACTTTTTAAAAATGCCATACTCAGCTTGTTTGATGATTATTACCTTATGGGAATCACATTTCACTGTCACTTATTGTCTTAGCAAAATTGAATTCTGACAAAAAAAATGAGTGAGCGGGACCTGAAGGGGACCACCATTCCTAAGTGGATTTAGTAACTAGCAAAGTAAAAGGTCTTAAACTCCAGGCTATGTCAGAAATTTTCTATGCCTTTCTGTCCTATAGTGGCTCTATTAAGACATAAAAAGAGATTAAAACATGATTGATTGGGTTGAATGGAAGTGTTTACATTGTTCTCAAGATTTCCTGTGACAAAGCTGTTTCCAATCTCTCCAGTGTTTATAGAAGGCATGAATCTGCAGCCACAAATTATCATCATGATTTCAACCATGAGGATTCCTTTGATTTCAGGAAGTCATCACTTGTGCATCTAAGCAGCAGATGAGTATTGGCTGAAGGAGACATCAACTCCAGGATGGAAATTAGAACTTTCTGTTGTCCTGAGCTCATTTGCTCACATGTCTATCCTTCACTGTCTGTTTTCTCTGCTTTATAACTGGGAGAATGAACACAGCCAGATACTAAGGTATCTTGGATTGGCACTCATTATGGTGTGATCATACTTTAAGTGTCTCTACTTGCCTAAAAGATAGAAAACCAATATGAAATGTAAGCCCTAGACATGATTTCATCTTTTCAGTACTTACTTTTGTTAGCACAGAAAAACTTTTACAGAAGTCTCAGGACACCTGTTGGCGTTAATCTCAGGACACCAAGGATAAAGGGGATCAAAGTCAGCATCTCTAAGTTCTAGAAAATATACTGCATCTATCTATTTACTAAAGCCCATGAAGCAAATGCCTCAAGGATTAAATTATCTCAAGCCTACATTAATTTTTAGGTTTTCTCTCATACTTGAGTTTGAAATATTTCAATATGCATTACTATACTAATTTCATTATTCTCCCACCCTTAATTAGATATTTTTACAATCCATAGTATTTTTATAGATTTGAAAGTGTCTTTGTATACTACCAGTCCTATAATCCAAGCTTTAATAACAGAAAAATGTCTTAGTTTGTAATATTATTTAACTGATGTGAGATTTAGTTATTTCATTTCTAGAATAATACTAGATACTGAATAATTTTGAAAGTCATACTTTTGTACACGGTAAACTTGTCTATTCAAATTTCTCATTGACAGTGCTAACAAAGAACTACAGATGAATAGCTTCAGGGCAGAAGACATTGGAAGATATGGGTTTGGTTGAATGGTAGATATAGAAGACATCTTGCAAAACATTTCAGGGACTCTTTCAGAAAAGAGTTCATGATTTCCTCTAAAGTCCTGGGCACTAGGATATAATCCAAGGAGCCACTGGGATTACTATGCTTCAATACTGTACGAGCACTTAGAATACTTTTATTACATTTTTCTGTGGTGAGGGAGTCATGTGTTTATTACTCAATGATCAGAAGGCAGAAACAAGCTTAAATAATCATGTGGATAGTCAATAATATACAATGAATTTCAAACCATGAGAGCGAGGTAGCAGGGACTGATAGAAGAAGCAGGAGATGGAGGGTAGTTTGCTTCTGTGGAGGAAACAAAGCTGAAATTGGTATGAGTGGGAAACATCCACTGAAAGTCTCCTTTAATGTACCACATAGTGTCTCCAGATGGAAAGCTCACCACTGTGTGTGGAGGACATGAGGAAAGCATTCTTATTCAAAAGAATAAAAGATTCTAAAAGCAAGATTCTGTTTCTGATTCTCAAATTTCTATTGATATTTTTCCTGACTATTATTATTTCCATTTAAATTATTGAATTATTATCTATTCCTTTAATTCTTCCTTATAACTTTCATTGAAATAAAACTTGAATTTAATCACCATAAGAGTTCAGGCTTATCTTAAGCCACAGTATTTATTCCTAATAACTAAATTGCAACATTCACTCTGTCCTCAGGCATAAACTATGGAGGAAGGTCATACGATGTCCTGTGGAGAGAGAATATGAACACTCTAATCTATCCCTAGTGAAAGACATAAACAATATGATTTAATTTACCTCTTCCCTAAAAGGGAACAAACACTCTAATAAATGAGAGTTTTCTTTCTCTTACCTGCATAGTATCTTCCTTATGCCTCTGCCATTTAGGAACTTGAACAATCTGCCCATGAGCTTCTTTGAACTTTCTAAAGTTCTTAGCTATAAAATATCTTACCCTAGATTAGAACTGTATCTTACTGAATTCTATCTGATGTTGAGTTTCAATAAGCTCGTCTCTCATTTTCAGTTTGTATTACTTTATAGGTAAACCAAGTCATACTGCTGAGTCTGGTGTTAACCCAGGCACAACGGAGATGACAACAGCTAGCTTGCTGAGTGGCTCCAGGAACTTAGAAAGGTGGTACACAACAGAAAATCCCTTAACAAAAAACTGTACCAAGTGTGGAGTTGCTAATAGTAGCAGTGCAAATTGGTGGGTAGTTCATTCATTGAAGAGCTGTAAGGAGATATACAGCTCGAGGCAGATGTTTGTGACAGGTGGAGAAAGCAGAGGATTGTAATTTTACATGTGGAATCTGCAGTAAATGCTGCCTCTGTCCTTCAAATTGACCAATATTTCAGCACTAAGCATGATGAAATTTTGTGCTAGCAGCAAAGACTACTCCTGCTGTGACAGCTGGAATGGCAAGAAGTCAAGTTCCAGGATGCTAGCTATTGGCTTGTAGGAGTTGATTTTGACAACATGACACCAGAAGTCAGTATGAACAACCAAAAAAAAAAAGGAAGAAAGAAAAAGAAAAAGGAAAGAAAAATTCCCAGAGAACTAGTAGGCCTGGTTAGTTTTCTGCTTAGGGATTTATTCCGTTTTTCTGTCCATTAAATTTTATTGGTCAAAGAATTTCCCAGATGTCCTGCTTTCTCATGAATCTTCATGACTGGTCCAGCATCCCCCTCCTCCCACATCTTCCTATAGCTTAAAAGAAGTCCATCTGTATCTGTTTTCAAGGTGTGCATTGTATGTTACTAATATATAATAATAAATTTTAGGTAAGTGAAGAAATTCTGAGCAGGATTACGAATTTAAAGTGTTATTTTAAAGGTTTAATTTTAATGAATTATCTTTTATAGCAGTATAGTATGATCTTATATAATTGGTACTCATTAGAAAATTCTTGGATTCCTTTTTTTTTAACCATGTCAATAATTGGTTTGGGAAAACTTATGCTGCATTTCCTAACCGATGGCATCAGACAACAATTCTGCAGAAAAAAAAATGCGGCTTTGTTTTTTCTTTACTCAAAGTTCATCTCCCCCAACCGCTGCCCACAGCCTGCCTAAGGAGGACAGAGTGAACATCAGTGGCAAATAGCAATGAAGCCCCAAAGAGCCAGCTCCATGCTCAGGGTTTTTCAGAGTTCTGCAGTGCAGGGAAACTCTTTAGTAGTGAGCTATAGAAATGGTCCCTGGCAGAAAAAGCCTATTTTCCTCTGTAAAAGCAAAGCAAGAGGAGAAAGTTGCCCTTTCCCCCTTTCAACTCTGTCTTCAATGTCCTGCCATCTTAAAGTAGCCCAGGAATCAGGTCAAGGTGAAGAGCCCAGGCTCCCTTCAGAGGGCACAGAGGAAAGACAGAAGAATATTGTCCTTGAACTGCTAAATTAACCTTCACCAGACACGTTCTGCTGGTCCTTGGTCCCATTCTAATCTTTCTGTGTTCTCCCTTTAAGGAAGTAGATAGGAGACTACACAGTCATGCTGGCAGTTTCTGGAGAGTTCAGATTGTGTTTATTTGTATTTTCTTGTACCATCCCTTGCATAGTGGCTTGCCCAGAGTGAGTGTCACTTATTTATGGAAAATAAGGCATGATGTATACTTTCCTTTTCCACTATTTTGAATGGCTTAGTGTTTCTCTTCACACTTTCCAGACTGACCAGGAGTGGACAGCAAATAAGCAGCGACCTGCCTGAGTCTATATAAAATAAAAACCAGGAAAATATTTTACCTGTAAGCGAGTTTGACATAAGCGATGGCAACATCAACTTTTAAGGCAAAGTATGGAAGTCCACTAACCAAATTTTGATTTGCAGAAACAAGTTTGCATAATGGCGACTCTTTAAACAGCCTTTAGTGGGTGCTCATTAAGCATTTTCCATGCCTCCCAAGTGTTCCAAATGAATGATGTTAACACTACGCCTGTGTTGTGGCTAATTTCCTGTTGGACGATTTCTCCAGCCGCATCATCACCACAGTTGCTAGCTCCCACCAGGCAACCTGCTGTGGTGGAAACCTCCTTACCAGGCAGGTGTGGGTGATGGCTTCTTAACAGCTCTAAGTCAGCAGACGGGAAGTGTTAATGCTTCAGAAACTCAGCCATCTGGCCTTGGACTAAGAATGCCAAGAAGGTTCAGAGGGGAAATCAAGAAAGGAGAGAAGGGCAGTGCCGGGGCTCTGGGGAGCCGGAGTTGCTACTGGAGAAGGATCCTGATGTGATTCGGGGTTGGAGATGAAGGCAAGCAGGCAGGCTGCAGTGAGCAGTAGGGCTCGGGTGGGAGGAAACTCTCTGAGCCAGCTTTAGGGCTAAGCTGCTTAGGAAGGATGTAAGGGAACATTCAGTCTCTGGGAGAGAGCCTGAGATCAGGGGCTTGAGCTGAAAATTGGCTCCCTTTCCATCTGAGAACTGGAGGGAATCAAATGAAACGCTAAGTAGAATGTTTATATTTTTTTCACCTTAATTGAAATGCTTGCTGTAGGAAATGTGGGAGATACAGACAATTAGAAAGAAGGAAACACTTGTCTCACCACTGAATTTCTCTGTCATTGTATCTGCCAAACATGGCTTCCACTAACATTAAGTTTTAAGTTACTTCATTGCTTTCTGCAGCATGGTTCCCATAGTACAGTAGAAAGGGGGCTCTTGTATAACTTCGTGGTTCTGATTGCTTTAATTGAATGCCATTTTATAAGCATTTTCCCATTATTTCACATTGCAATTTGTATCAACATAATTAGATACAATATTGCATGACATGGACACTTCATAAAACATCCATTTACCTTGTGCTGTTTCTAGTGTTTAGCGTTTATGCACAATGCAACCATGAACATCTGAATGTAATGATTATCTGATGGTTTGATTATTCCCCAAACAGGTTCATGCAAGTAAATTGTTGAAGTGATTATACATTGCAAAAGCTATGGACACCTTAAACACTCAACTCTTGAAAAACTATGTACCTTTATGGATTAAATATTTCATTCATGATCATTCATGGATATATCCCTTTCCTCCCTTTCATAATTGACATAATATATAATGTCATCTAGAACAACAAAATTTTAGGTTCTCCCTGCTCCCTAGAAACATGGGGAAATTAGACTGTTAACTGTGTTATTTGACTACATGCCAAAATGACTATGTTTTTATAGTTGAAAGAGTCATCACTGTTCCTAGGGCCAACAGAGTATTCAATAGACTTCTGTCCATATTAAACATCACAGAAGAAAGAGTGTAAGAGAGCTTTAGTAAGGGCTGGTAGCTGCCACCAGGTGAGAAGCAGAACATTAAGTGCTCACAGGTGAGCATGAAATAATGCTCTATAGAAGTTTCCTCCAGATTGAAACATTCCATCTTGCAGGAAAGTTCCTTAAACCAGGAGGTAAACAACTGAAAATAGCTTCAGGAAGTCCCTGAAATTGACCAGATTCGTAAGAGTGAACAATAAAGACTGCTGAGAGGCACTCTCAGGGAAGCCAAGCTTTATAAAGAAGGCTCTGAGAGCAGACTAGCTGCCTGGAATATCAACTGGAAAGGACAGTCTCCAACCTGCTGAGCTGCTTGAAGGCTGTGCCGTGGGCTCCAGGTTCCCAGACTTAGTGAGGGGCCATCCATGCTGGGGTGGGCTGTGGTGATGCAGCTGTCTTTGAGTAATTTTCTGCCCCTCATATATATTCCTTTAAGTAACTCCAATAAAATCCCCTTGTTCTACACATTGGACTTTGGTTGTATCTGTAATTTCGTCTGTCATGGGTTCCCTATAAGTAGGTGTGTGTGTGTGTGTGTGTGTGTGTGTGTGCTGTGTCTCCCATAAAAAGTTCAAAGATCTTATTACATAACAGACAAGCAGCAGAGAAGTGGAGCTGACACATCATACAAACCCAACTTTAACACCCAAAGCTTCATTACTCAACGGTTTAGTTGCTTTTAGTTATCACCCTAATTCCACAAGTCATATCATAATAAGCAACATTTTCAAACAAATGTGAACAGATATTTCCCTTTTACTAAAATCTTATTTATTTACCTCACCTGCCACTAGCAAATAGTTAAAGTATATCCTTCAAAATCAATAGTCTATAATGATTCAGAATAAACTCTGCCAGAGAGTACTGACACATAAAAACTCTCTCTTCTTTCCCTATTTCTGTGCTTTCTACATCCTATGGCCATGCTCTTCTGAAGCATCAGAAAACAGAGCTTTCACAGCACTAGTCACACCCTCCCTTTCCATATATGGCCACAGACACTGTGGCCTGACCAGAGGATGGAACCTGATTGATTCAGAATTAGAAATGAGGACAGGCGGTGGTGGCTCACGCCTTCAAACCCAGCACTCAGGAGGCAGAGCCAGGAGGATCTCTGTGAGTTCGAGGCCAGCCTGGTCTACAGAGCGAGATCCAGGAAAGGCGCAAAGCTACACAGAGAAACTCTGTCTCGGGGGAAAAAAAAAAAAAAAAAAGAATTAGAAATGAAAGGGTCACCTGTGATTTCCCAGTCTACTCCTTCCTGCTTCTTCAGCAAAAACATATTCCTTATGCCAGCTATGCTTCTTAGTCTTCTAGTTTATGCTTAGTAAATGTCTTTAAAAACCCATTTTACTTATGTGTATTATATTTTTTAAATGAGAACTTTCTAATCCTTCAAAATCAACTCTAAATGATAGCTCCTATTTCTTACTAAGTTACAGATGGAAGGAGACAGTCATTATTTATCACCTTTGGCACCTTACATAGGGAAGAAACTCTATCCATCTTAAGCTGAATGTCACTCTAAACAATTGGAGACAGTCCCATTGAGACAAAAATTGGCTTCATATAAATGAATCACTTTAAACAAAAAATATGCTAATTATGAGATATTTCTACCATTGTGTTAAACTTGCACAACAGGACAGTCAACAATAAAATCATTTTAATTATTGCATTATATTCCTATGAGCAATTTCATGAGAAAAAGTTCTTGTGAAGTCGGTTAACCCAGATTCGACAAGAAGTTTGAACAAAATGGAAGGTAATCAGCCTTTGTGCATAATGTCATAATGATAGTAATCGAAACCATGCAATCACATAGACATTCTGCTCTCTGTAACTAGCTCTGAATAACCAGTGATTTTCAATGGTAGAAAAGTGGCCATTTCAAATTTCAACACAGAAAAGCATTGTGATATTTACATTTAACCCAGTTATGTTCTCTTGGTGATATTTATAAGGAATAAGGTTCCTATGGAAGAGATTGAGAACAAGGGTTCTTTTTAATATTTCACATTTGTGCAGTGTTTATAAAATCCATTATTCATGCTTTGACCAAACTCTTGGAAATGCTACCACAAGAACACAAGTACCATTAGACATTGTCTCAGCTGTTTCATATTCCTCATTATTGCTGGGAACACAGTGATTGCCAGAGCCAGATTGGATGGAACACAAGATATCCTCAATCCCCTTCATCATAGGATGGTGTTGTCTGGCCCCTACCACTCTTTGAGAATGTCATATGTTCATGGTGCTCATGTTCATGTTTAACACAGTTAACAACAGTGTTCACAGTACCCCAACCTTTCCCTGGGCACTGCTTACCTGACAGACCAGAGAATGATATCAGCATTCTAAGAAAAGTAATGCATGATATGAACAGAGATAAAAGTAGCATTAGAGAAAAAGAGTTAATAACATTTCCTTGGGTCTCAAAGTAGTCCAACTGAAATGTCCTTAATAAAGATTCCAGACTTTATTTAGGCTTTTCATTTGTATGTTTGTCTGTCTTGTTCTGCCTGCATCAAAATCAGGCCTCCTGTAAGCCAGTCAAACACTACCATTAAGCTTCATCGCCAGTCCCCAGGTTCTTCTTAGTCAGATTCCTTATAGTTCTCGAGTCCTACAGCAAAAACATTTACAGTTATGTCTTCCCCTTGACTATTTCAGGGTCCCTCATGCATCAGTCCAGGTGATATTAGTCATTCTAAACACTTGAATTTCTTAAAGGAAACCACTGTCCTTACTGGAAAATTACTGAAAGACTCCAAATTACATGAAGTCTATTCCTATGATATCCTCTTCAACCATCAAAATTTAGAAATATTTATAACTCATAAACTTAGGGGAAAATACATCTGCTTAAAGATGAACAGGCATGCTTCAGACTAGGGCTTCAAAGGAATGCAGAAAAGAAATCAATAAAAACATGGAAAATCTGAATGATCTCAATTAGACCATGGAAAGAACAGCAAAGGGAGAAACTTATGAAGAAAATAAAATTGGAGAAGCCATCAGGAAACATCTGACTGCGTGGGATAGCAATCTATGTACCATGGGTGGGGCTGTGTAATAAACAAAAGGATCTCTGAGTGTTAGGAGCAGTCATCCATCCCAAACAGAAAACATCCAAGGAGCCAGGGAAATAAAAATGAAAATGTGGAACATTGAGGTTCCACCCACAGCAAAGTCATACAAGAAGTGACTGCTCCTTTTAGGACCAGAAACGGGTGTGCAGGTGTAAAAGAAACATGGGGCCAGAAAATGAGAATAAGAGAATTTCAAACAGTTTTTTTAAGCATCAAGCAAATCCTGAGGACTTCTAGAAGCTCTGAGATTATAAAAATCTGTTTTATTTAACCATTCTCCATAAACATTTAAATATGATTAAAATATGTTTCTTAAGTAATGTCGGCTAATATTCTGTAAGCTGGTGTTTCAGAGAGTGTATTTGGGGGAATTAAAATTGACTTATAATCCTTCTGAAGCAATTTAACTCTCAAAGTTCTAGATCCAGAATGCCTGGATGTGGGCCTGCCCTCAAGTTTAGTTCTGATGAGATTGAACTTCTAAATAGAGCATTCTTTCCCTCAAGTTTTTCCTAACTATAAAATAAGGGTCCAAATCTCATGATGTTTTCATAGGTTTAACTGGGGTAAAATCTGAGAAACATTTATCACTGTGTCGAGGGTACTGCAAGTTTTTGATGTCAGCTTGAATCACTGTCATCATTGTCTTCATCCTCGTCCTCCTCATCCTTTTTGTCTTCACCACTAAATTAGTCACATTGAAGAATCAGGACCAGTATAAACCAAAATTTCCCTGTGGTTACAACTTCACAATTCCAATTTCTTAAGCATGTGCCAGCAGGGAAATTATCAAATGTGAGTTACCTAAGGCATACAAGTGCCTCCACTGCAGTCATTGCTAGGGTGTCCCCCAACCAGACTGCAAGGCCCATGGATCAGTAAAGGCTTCAGAGAAGAACCACTCCAGAGACACCTTCAGGAAACAGGATCTGCTTTATTGAACATGAGCAACTACTTAAATAGTGAAAGCCTATCGACTATGACTGGTTATCACATTTCCTTGGATTGGACAGTGAGTGCTCACACTACTGGCATCCCTATGCAGAAGAAGCATATAAAAGGACACATGGGGAGTGCAGACTCATCAGCAGGTTAGCTACTGGCTACTCATGCTGCTTCAGAATTAAGTGTTCTTACTGACTTCTGGGAATACTCAAGATCATGGTGTGCCATGCTTCTTACTTAGAAGCACAGTGTGCCAGGTAGGCTGACCACCAGCTCATACCTGCATTTTCTCCTACAAATGCCAGAAGCTGACATGCTTGTATCTTTCCACAATGACAGACTGAAAAACACAATACAATAACAAGGTACCATTATTACAAAGATAGCGATTTTACTGATAATTCAAATTTCCTTGGTAATCTGACCCTAGTGAACATAGATTATTTTCTTTTATTCCAATCTTAATTACTAATATTAATCCTTATATCACCCAGTAAATCTCTTTCTCCATATATATATATATATATATATATATATATATATATATATATGGTATACACACATACACGTGTGTGTGTGTGTGTGTGTGTGCATATTACAGAAATGGATACAAAAGTTATGATAGCAAAAGAGTTCAAAGATCTCAGAGGTGGACAGATAGAAATGTAAATAGCATCTGTATAGATGAGATAAAGAACACAAATCAGCTGTAGGCAAGAAATCATGGCTGTAGAGTCAGATGGTTGTGAAGTGAGGGCTGGGAGGAAAGATGTCTAGCTGTGAGGTGAAAGCACAGGACAGGTCAATATCTAGAGCAGGCAGCTGATGGGTGGCAGGTCCAGACAGGCAAACAGGCACATGGGAAGACAGCAGTTGAGTAGCCTGCACCAACAGCTGGCTAGGTTCCAGGAATAGCCCAAGTTCTTTGCTATCAATCCTTGCTATATATACTAGGTGTCAGAGGACAGGCAGTGGTGACTACTCCCACTACAGTGGCAGTGCCATGTGGCCCAAATGAGAGCCTTACATTCCTTCCTCAGTCTGGTGTATTTGGTAACTTTCGGGCTTAGATTTTCTGATACAACATTAATACATCCATATGCGCCTATTAAATTCACCCTAATAACTTTGTAGGGCAGCACCCTTTCTACTCCAAGGAGTAAATCCTTCACTGGTTTTCACAGCATGTGTGGCACCAGATAGGTAATGTTCTTTGTGGGTCCACGGAGGCCCACAGTCATCGTCCACCCTCAGAATGGAGTTAACAGTTGTATAATGGAACAGTCTGGAAAACCACTGTTGAACACAATATAAAATAACCTCAGGCAGAGGGGATGGCAACAAAATGGGTTAGTTGAGACTCCATTTTGCCTCTTTTTCTGAAAGTTACTGACCAAGAGCAGAGTGTGGATGATTACACACAACATGCAACCCTTCTAAGCAAATCTAACCCTTTGACACTTGACTTCAACTTTTTTCAGGTACTTTTTCTATCTTCTTACTACCTACTGGCAACTTAGTGTCTTCAATTCTCTTCGATTGGCTTCACTTCTTATCAAAATGTTCAAAAAAAAAGTAAGAACTGACTAGCTTTTCTAAAATGAAAAAGTTTGATGAATAATGTCATAGCTCTCAAAGTCAAATACTTGATAATCTTAAAATCTTTCAGTATGAAAGGAGTATGATACAAATCTTCCCACTTTTGGTTTCTGACAATTATCTATCTATTTTATCTGTCTAAAGAACGATCCTTATAAAGTAGATGGAACACAGCTCAGCAACTGGCATCCTACCTGCATAGAGCTACTCACATACCTCTCTCAAAACACAGCCCCTGGTTACTCCACTCCCCAACCCTTAATAACACTCTAGCAACTCCTAACTACCCTTTTACCATTTTGTGGTCAAACACATTCTGGAGTGTATCCTGGAACTGGTCATGTTGAGTCAGTCCAGCTTCCACAGATTTTAGGTGCATGCACACTATGACAAACTGTTTCCTCTGAGTAGTTTTTAGGGAAAAAAAACTTCTACTTACAGGAAGGAAAGAGGAGCAAGGTAACACCACACAATCAGGGCTTTGTTGGGGAGAAAACAACCTCTGTTTTCATAATCACTCTATCCTCTGCTTCCAGGCTGAAGTATTTACAGGGAAGAAAGAGAGGTGGGAGTGAAAGGAGATTAACAAGTTGCTTTTGGGTCAGATGTTGGTTGAGGGGATGGATAAACATCTTTCTTGGCCGGACATTATTAGGTGGACATGACAAGGTAAAGAGACAAGTGGCTAAGGAAACATTATTGGAGGTTGTTGAAGTGGAGGGTGATAAGGTGGAGGTGATGAGATGAGAGGTAATGAGGTAGGGATAATAAGGTGAGGGGATGATAAGGTGGGGAGACAAGAGTCTAAAGAGACTAGGTACTTTAGTTCTGAAGACCAAAGGTATCGACAGGGAAGTAAACAAGGGAGCTTGAAAGAACTTAACTATAGTTAGAAGATTGGTCACCATTCCACCAAATGGAAGAATTTACAAGACTTGTACCCCTGGCTGTTGCTGTGATAAAACACCATAACCAGGGCAACTTAAGGAAGAATTTATTTTGGTTTACAGTTCCAAGGAGAAAAAAAGTCCATCATGGCAGGGAAGTATGGCAGTAAACAGCAGGCATGGGAGCAGAAGCAGCAGGCTGAGCATTCACAGCTTCACACACAAGCATAAAGCAGAGAGAACAGACTGCAAGTGGTTGAGGCTTTAAACTCAAAGCCCATCCCCTGTGACATACTTCCACCAGCAAGGCCTGACTTCGTAAACCTCCCCCGACACAGTACCCACCAACTTGGAGGTGGGGTGCAAGTGTTTAAATGAGCCTATGGGGGACATTCTTATTCAAACCAACTACACAATCTTATTTTTATGCAGAATTGGGCATGCCTATGATAAAAATCACGTGCATCATAGGGAAGAACATGAACCATAAAAAAAGGAATACATAACCTCAGACTATAGGTCAAAATAGAAAAACACATCTCACCCCTAGCAATCAACTTCTCTTCCCTCTGAAACCATAAAAGGAATTCCTAGGAAATAGCCAAGAGGCTCCTGAGCAAATCCTACTCAAAACCTGCTGGATTGTTGCAATATTTTCAATTTGAGCTTTTTGCTCTGTCTTTGAGTAAAATCCTTTTCTACTTTACTCTCTGTAAGAACTTCTTCAGTTCTTTGAGCATGATGCTGATGGGGAATGTCTTTCTGTATACTGCAAATATGTGTTGCTCTGATTGGTTGATAAGTAAAGCCATTTGGTCTATGGCAAGGCAGCTTAGAGGCAGGTGGGAAATTCACAGAAAGAGGCAGGAAGAAGGCAGAGGGAGACACCAGTGAGCCACCCAAGGAACAACATGTAATGGGACGCAGGTAAAGCCAGGGAACATGCAGCAATACATAGATTAATAGTTACAGGCTAATTTAAGATGTAAAAGCTAGCTAACAAATACTTGAGCCATGGCCATGCAGTTATAATTAATATAAGATAAGCCTCTGTATGTTTACTTGGGGGATGCAAGTGGGAGAGATTTGTCCCAATCGCCAGCAGGCTGGAACACAAGAAGTCTTCGGGCTACAAGATGCCAAGAATCTGGAAATACCAATTACAGACTGATACTGCCAGTAACAACGAAAGTCAGCTCCCATTTATTAGTGATACTGGTAATGTAAATAAGAATATTGAAAAAATATCTAAGTATAAAGTAAAAGAATTTAAAAAACAAAACCCAACTATTTTCTTATTAGCTCAAGCAGTCCAGAAAAACAAAGTCACAAAGCAAAAATAAAACATAGATCCCAATAATTCCTTTCCTCACTAAATAGATAAAATCATGAATTTTTAGCACTGGATTTGTTTTCCCACAGTATATAGCAGTCTTTCTAAAAGAGTGTTTGCCAAAAAAGGCAAAGAGATCTACTGAATTAGTTTCATTGTTATGTTAGCAAAATATTTGAGATATGTTACGTTCTTAGTAAATTACCACTATTCTATTATTGGCAGATTAAACGTCTAAAAAATTGCATCCTATTGTAGGCTAGGTTTTTTTTTTTCAAGATATAACATGGCCATCCCTTTACCATTGGAATAGGACCTTAACCACATGACCATGTCCACTAACTAAGCAGAACAGTATAGACATAACCATGCCTATAGTAATGGTAACAAAGCTGTTGACTCTCCCTGATAGAATGAAGGAGTAAAAGATACGGGATATGAAAGTACAGAAGGGAAAATTCTGAGGCAGAAAAGCATCTTTCTAGTCCTGACTTCTGCAGGTCTCCAAGTTAAATCAACTCACAAATCCAAAGACTTGAAGTCAGGCTCCACACGGGAGAATGAAGAAGCAGCATTTGTCCTTCTGAGACTGGATGACCTCACTCAGTATAATATTTTTTAGTTCAATCTATTTACCTACTGATTCACAATTCTATTTATCTCTCAGTGAAATAAAATTTTATTGTGTATCGGTTTTACATTTTCATTATTCGTTCATCAGTTGATGATATCAAAGCTGTTTCCATTTCTTGGTTATGGTGAACTGAGCAGCAATGAACATGGATAAGGAACTGTCTCTGTAGTAGGATATAGAGTCTTTGGGATAGTATACCTAGGTCATATGCTAACTCTCACTTTAGGTTTTTGAGGACATGCTACACTAATTTCCTTGGTGGTTGTACAAGTTTGCACACTCACCAATAGGGAGAAGATTCTTCTTTCTCTATGTCTTTGACAGCATTTGTTTTGATTTCTTGATGATAGCCATTTTCACTTGGGTGAGAAGAAATCTCAAGTAGTTTTAATTTTCATTTCTTTGATGCTAATGATGTTAAAACTTTTTAAAATGTTTATTTGCCATCTGTGTCTCTTCTTTGATAACTCCCTATTCAGATCTATAGCCCATGTTTTCTTTGCATTGTTCTTTTTATCTGTTCTTTTAGCTCTTTGTGTATTCTAGACATTCATCTTCCATTAGATGTATTAGCTGGCAGAAATTTTCTCCCATAATGTAGGCTGTCTGTTCATTTTATTGACTTTTTTTAAAAAAAAGTCCTTGTCTATGCCTATATTTTGCAATTTACCCCCTACCTTTTTCTTCTAGAAATTTTAGAGTTTCAGGTTTTATAAAGAGGCCTTTGGTCCATTTAGAGTTAAATTGTGTGCAGAGTGGGAAAAGAGAAAGCAGGGGTTTTTTTTCCTTACATGTAACTATCTAGTTTTCCCATTTGTTGAAGATACTGTCTTTCTCCAGCGTGAGTTTTGGTCATATTCTTAAAAATTCAAGTGGCTATAGTTGCAGGCATCTGTATCTGCATCCTCTTTGTTATCCCATTTCACGGTGTGCCTATTTTGTGCAAACACTAGGCTGTTTTTATTACTATGACTCTGTAGTATATAGCTAGACATTGGGTATAATAATACCATCAGCATTATCTTTTGTTCTCAGAATAGCTTTGCTTGTCTGGGATCTTTTGCATGATTCACTATTTTGAGGTGATCCATGCTCCTGTTAGTAACTCCTCACTCATACCCTGTAAGTAAGCACAATTCATTTATCAGCTCATCCTGTTGGACCTTGGTGGAGCTGTTACTTGGGTTGTTTATAGCGTCTAGTCTAATGTGAAGAGATGTTTGTTCTGATCTCCCTAATAAAAGTTACCATAATAACATTTTTTGAAGATCAAAGGATAAAAAGCAAGCCTATAGAAGGACTTTTTCTACTCTCCAAAAGCTAACACTAAGGCAGCCATAGTGGAAACTTGGAATATAAAGAGGGGGGAGAGATAGTAAGTTGAGTTAAAAGAAGGAAGAAAGATGTCAGAGATAGCACCAAAGTTATTGTTTTGGATATTTTACTAAAGCTGTTTAAAAAATCCAAAGAGTTACCAGAGTCATGTGGCTGCTCAGAGGATCTGAGCAAGCCTTAGGAAGGGGACATATGGAGATAATGCCTCAGAGGACAGCATGGGTGATGGTTTTTACAGCCATAGTATATGAAAGGAGGATAGAGAGCACTGAAGGTAACCATGTGACAAAAATCCACAATGTTGTACAATTTACAGGGCAAATGAATAAGAGCCAGCTAAAATTCATTTTTCTCCTGGTAGAAAGTGCTAACAGTACACTTCAAATTCCAGTTTCTAATGCTTATTCCACTACAAAATATGTTTGCATTCTGTCTTGTTACCAAAAGGCAGAGTTTTAATACTACACATCGTTGATTACTTGGAGTCAGGGCACCTCAGCTAGTTCAATGTGTTTCTACATGCTCTGTGACCCCTTTATTACCCTCTGCCTCTTTGACTTACTATCCAACTACACTTCATGATTCATTTGGGTTTTGCAACAAATCCATCCTGACAAGTCCACAAATACTCCTAGACTTAGTGCAAAATCATGGAGGTGAACTAACCTCCCAAATTCTAGCTTTGAGTTTGGGGGTGCTCTTTCAGGTGTATAGGAAGAAGGCATCCAAAGCAAGAGGAATATAATCAGAGGGGACAATGCCTGGAAAGGTAGCTGGCGCTGTCTGACAGAGCCCAGACAGCTGTTCACACTCACATGAATGACAAGTGCAGGTCTCAGAGTTCCTGGGAGGGTGGCACACAGCAGAAAGCTCACAGCTTGATCTGCAGATGCCAATTTGAGCTTGCAGCCTGCTATGTGTTTTGATTTGAGAACTCAGCAGACTAGATGGGAAAGTCATAAATGGGCAGATGAATATGGAACACAAAACATCCTGTTTATGAGAAGTGATCACCTGCCTTTTGAGAGGTGTGTTTTTCAGAGGTGACAGAAGTTAAATGATGGAGATGTTCAGTTTTCCATTTAATGCTACGCAGGCATTACCATTTGGAGAAACTAGTACTAAGAATTAAAGGCTTCTGTATCTGTCTTATTCTGACTTAGTTTTCTTGGGGGAACTGTTATGGAAATAGAAACCTAGCCTCCAAGCAGGATTTGGGGGTCATGTCAAGCAGCCAGGTGTATCATCAAGGAAAAAGGAACTGACAGCTGGAGCATTCTGCTTCAGAAATTCCCAACAGCGATAATGAGCAGGTCAGTGGCACACCTGCTGCAAGGAGGCTGCTGCTTCTCATCAGGTGCTTGGTCCACTAGGGCCAAAGAAATGTCTTTGATATAATCCAAAGAGCCTTCAAAAGTATAATTAATAAAAAAGCACCAATTCAATTGTTCTATGGATCTAAGACCCACTGTGGGAGTTTGTTAATAAAAACATACTCTAAGCCCCTTAGACTTCTGTTCAGCTGGATTGGGATCTTAGGAGTGTGCATTTTCAATAAACTCTTAGGTGGCTTCAAGAATTATAGACACATGGAGTTAGGGAAGGATGTGGGGAGGGAAGTGGACCTGCCTTTCTTCTCACAGATATTAATTTAACCCTTACTATATGCCAAGTTCTTACATATCAGGGATACTACAGCAGAGTTCTTCCTTATTTTGGCTGTAGAAGATTGCTACAAATGGTAGGTTCAAGCAAGACAAACATGTTTTCTTACAGTTCCATTGACCAGATGTCCATAGTCTAGGTTATTTCTGGAGTACCTGTAAAGGACTTGTTCCATTAATCTCTCTTAGATTCCTGTGGATTTAATGATCTGTAGTGTCCATTGGCTTGTTGACAGTATCTTCCAGTATCTTTCTCATTATTCCCATCTCCTTCTGCTCTGTGTATACTTCTTTGTTTTGTAAAAATTCATTCCTTATACATGTAGTACTCAGTCCTCTTTGGCACAATAGAGCATCAACCCTTACTTCAAATACTCTGCAATGACCCTCTTTCCAAACACGCACACATTCTGAGCTTCTTGGTGGAGATGTAACTTGAGAAAAGGACAACATTTGCCCACTGTAAATGCTAAGAAAAATTGCATTGTTTATAGACCAGTTGGGGAGAAAGACATTAATGAAGTGATCACACAAAGAAATATAAAGTTTTAGTCTGGGTCACACAAGGAAATATAAAGTTTTAGTCTGGGTAAATGGCTCAAGTAGTAAAGTGTTCACTGCACATTATGAAGACCTGAGTTCAATTCCTAGCATCTGAATAAAATGGCATTCACTTGTAATCCTAGTCCTAGGTGAAAAAAAAAAAGTTTCTCCCTAGGACATTCTAGACAGCCATCCTATTTGAATTGGCACTCTCCAAGCTAATGCAGACCTTGTCTCAAAAACCAAATGAAACAAAACCCAACAAACAAAAATCACTACGACCACAGCAACAAAGAAAAGGTAGATGACATCTGAAGAATGACATCTGAATTGACCTCTGACTTCCATATGCACACACAAACACATGCATGTACTCTCAACCACGTGTACACTCATATAAACATACACAGGTACATGCTCACATGCATACCCATGTGCAATCACAGGAATATGAACACACACACGTGTACTCACGCCAACATGTACACATGAGAAACATAAGCACTCAACTGAGAAAATATAACTCATCAGAGCTTATTGTGTCATGAGAAAGCTGTGCAATCCGTCATTGAAGATCTAATTTATTTGCTATTTCTATTCATTTTTCTAATTATTCTTTTACTTACTGAAGAGACTATAATAGAAAATACACTGATGAGTTGTTACTTGCTGTGTAAGCTTACTGTGGAGTTGCCTGTGGGAGTGAAGCAGCCCCCCTGCAGTTCAAACCAAGTACATTCATCCCAAAGTGTCCTCCAAGGCCCCGAATCTAGGGATGCGAGAAGAGAAAGAAAAGCAACCCACCACAGAGTAAAAACATCGTGCTGTTGCGAACAGAAGGTAAGTAAATAGCTTGAGTAAAAACATCATTCCCTGAGAACAACTAGAGAGAAATCCTTTCCCACAAAAGTCTTTATTGTTTACGGCATGGTATTAAAAGGCCTGCAGTGGGAACAGGAACTCAACGGCTTATGCATGGAGAGAACCCTTGCTCTGCCTGGAATTCTCTTAATTGGGTATTCCAGCATGACCCTTTCAGCAGGGCTTCCCCAGTCATGTCTGCCGATGCTATAAGCACCCAATTTGATGGTGTGTGGCTATTTGCTGAGTCTATTCATCTGCTATTTGCTATTTGTTATTTTACTTTTGCTTGCTAATACCTCATAATCTGATTCTTCTAAAACCTATACTATGGTTACTATAGAACATCTCCATATGGAGCAATGTCAAACATAGGAAAAATAAGGTATAATCTCCTGCCTTCAAGACTGGCATTCATTTGAGTGATAGGACAGACGTGTTAGTGGAATGTAAGAGAATAATGAAGCATCACACTATGTAGCAATGTAAATGCAGTAAGTTCAAAGATGGGCCATATGCTGAGGATAATGGCAGATCTGTATTTGGGGGCCAGAGAGAGAAGATTCTAGTAATAGCAGTATGGGGGTTAAAGCAGTCATCCTAACACACTGTGGCTGACTTCTATGCAGACCAAGTGCATAGCATTCATTTACATGTCTGTAGCTCTGTTTCAGTTAATAGTCTAGTCACTAGGAGACTTATCTATTTGGCATATTCAATGGTACCTTCCTTAAACTGTCAGTAGTATTGAAATAAGGCCTCACACAGAATAATTAATGTATGCTGAATTACTTAAGTAAAACAGGTCTTGTGAAAATAAACTTCTCTCCAGCCATAAGAATAAGAAGAAAGTGTTGATAATGGAAAAAGGCTACTTCCAGTTATTCACATCATCACCTTTAAAGTACATAAATATTTGATTTACTGTGTCCATTGATTTAAATCCACCCATCGTTTATTGAGCACTTAATATGTTCCAGAACTCTGCTAATCATTTACTTCTACTATCCAAACAAGTATTCTGTGGAAAGGCATTATTATCTTCATTTTACAAAAAGAATATTCTGGAATTTTAAGGTAAAATCCTTAACACCTCCAAGTCTGTGCTAAGATCACAGGCCTGTATATAGGAATGGAGGTAATTTTCAGCATGCATCAAGTCAGGAGTCCTGTCTAATTTGGGATCATAGTTATGCCTAAAGGCATCTAGTAAAGCCACCAGGCATCTCACCTCTACCTTGGAAACCCTGTTGTTTTCTCATCCCTCCATCCATTCTGGATTAGAATCCTTTTCTTTGTCTTAGCTTCCGCTCTATTTTCCCTTTGGGTCTGTCTTCTATAGCTTTCAACTACACACTTGCCTCATTTAGAAGCCTCTCTCAGGCCATCTTTGTCAGTCCTGGGATAACCCTGGCTCATTCCTCTTCTGATTTTAAGTGGGAATTTGTAATCCCCAGGCTCCAGATGCCCTGGTGATGAATTGCAGGAGTGCTTCAATGCTGCACACTGGGAACCTGTGAGGAATTGTTTCTTAAGGAGATTTAGGGTCACAAGAGCAGACCACATATGCCAAGAGCACTAAATAACCTGAAGGCAACAAAAGCCCTGTTTTGATTGCTGCTTTTTGAAATAACAGTCTCAGTTAACCATGAATTGCTTTTCAGTGAACCAGACTGACCACTGTTTGGCCTGACTGTCGAACAATAAGCCTGCCTATTGAAACTATCCACAGAGAAGTCTTCCCCTGAAACTAAACTGGCCATTTCTTTCCTGGGTGGTTTAATATGGCCTGTTTTTGTTATGCTAATGTAGCTTCTGTCATGGCTGAGGGGGCTTACCTCAGCTAAGATGTGTGGGAGCTGCATTCTGTAAACCAATTAATAATATTTGCTGGAGTGGAGACGCCATCAATCTATTTGGCAACTAACCACCCTTAAGCCCATCATGGACTAAGGAAAGATGAATAGTGAGCGGTCAATTTTGGGAGGAGGAAAAAAAATGCAGCATTCAAGCATCAGTAGTTACCTGGTGCTAATGTAAGGAAATTAACTACTCTGCAAGAAAATGACACGGACACCCTATCTCCTTAGCTGTCCAAAGGAAAGGGATTCTATAGATTCCAAAATTATTTTCTCCTCCACAGGACCACTTGTAGGTCATGTACCTGCTCAGATCAGAAATGGTTAAATACACTCACATTCTCGCTAAACATATGCATTGGGACAAGCATTTTGGAAAATTTCATTTATAACTTTGCCTTCAAAAATATATGATTATAAGTCACTAGTTTAATTGATAATTGGCTTCAATTCAAAAATAATTGCACATTTTCCATGGGAATGTAAATTGTTCTTAACCTTAATGCAATATAATAATGAGTAAGACTGACATAATGTTTTATTTTGCAGACATATAAATGAACACTTAAAATTTTCAGTTTTGCTATCTTCTTCATTTGAAGCCATCTTTTAAAACAATCTAATCATTTCAATAGGACCTTGAGAAGGTTTTAGCCTCAGGCATGTTCCATGGGTGCAGTGAACACAGTAGTCCTGACAAGTGCCCTGATTTCTCTTAGCTTGATAAGCCCAGTCACTATGATATTTCTAATAAATGGTCTTGCTTCTTTTATAATATTTTTCAATCTCCTGATAGAACTGGACACTCAATAACTTTCCTATGTCAAGTAAACCTACTGAAAGTCAAGCCCAATATAGCATACAATGTATATATGTGCATAAAACAGTTCTCATCTAAGCAATTTATTGGCTGATAACTATGTGGGTGGCATGACTAATACGTACATATATGTATAATTTCTCTCTTTCTATATAAATATCTCTATGCTCTGTAAGTACAGTTTATTAAGAAGGGAAGAAAGGAAAGTGTAAAGAGATGGAGACTAAGGAAGAAAACAGGAAAATAGGACATGATAACACACAGTTGTTCATCACTGTGCTGTGAGAGAACCCAGGGTTCTACCTCAATCCCTACTCAATACAACTTTGGCAACTCTGATACTGAAGATCTCCGAACTTGGATTTCATCATTCATGAATATAACTAAAAATAACCCTATTCCAGACAATTCTTTCAATAATTAAAAGATTCACTATATTAAGAACAGAGCCTGACAGGTGATGAATGCTCAGTTAATACTATTTTAATTGAATCTGCTTGGAAATTGAACCTTAATTTGGATCTCTTATGAGCCCCAGGACTGAGCAACATACGTAGGGTCAGTGGAGGCTCAAATAAATGACCAAGTTTGTCTAGAATCTTACAAATGTTTTAATCCACATAGTGGAAAACTGACAAGTTTAGGACTTAAGCTGAGACTCTGAATTCTTATTACTCAAATTCTTATTTTGTTTCTGTTTCTTTGAAGCCAACACTTTTTAATAGCCCCCACACACATACACACACACTTTGAAAATACAAAACATTAAACAAAGGGGAGAAAGCACCGTCTGTAATTTAGAAATCTTTGAGGTCACAGAATCTACAAAGTTTCTAAATTGTGGCCAATATTCTTCTATCTCCCAGTATGGAGCAGATTTTCAGGCCACAATTACAGCATTCCTTTCATGTCCTTCATTAAAGGATTTTTGCATGATAGCAACTCCAGATTCATTTCTGTGCTCTCTCTTGGCCAGTATCATATCTGGCAGCATTATCAGTTAAATATTCATTGGTCAAATTAGAATTCAACCAAGTGCCTTCCCATTTAAAGTGGCAGGGTGAATATAGTGATCATTTGTCAATGTCCCTTTCTGAATTGTTAGTGAGACAGGCTTGCATGCAGTATTTGAGACAGACAGAAAATGAGGTTTCAGTTGCTATGGTTACAGCTAGCTTAGGGGTAGTTGTTTGCAAGTTATCTTTGTTTTCAGACTCTCCTACAAGAGCACGTATGAGCCACAACACATACTTGTACATACTTAGTTGTGTGCTGAGTCCTGCTATTCACAGTAAGGTGCCCATTTCAAATATTCTACCCCAAAGTCACCATTAGTGACTCGATTATTGTTAAACTGTTCATCATGATTTTTCTCACTGACAACTGCAATTTCATATATATCATAAAAGAGATGTCACACACTGTTAAAGGGACCTGTAATGACTATTATCCTCATAATTAGGTCTTGGAATTAATAACAATTTTGCCTATGCTGAAACCTATTTTTCAAAATTACAGTTTATTTTCTTACTCTTAAGAGTATCTGTTTAGAAACTCAAATGGTTCCACAACAACAAAAAAGAACCATAGAAAACTAGTTACAACAGGCTATTAAGCTTCTTGGTTACTTAAACATTTTACTAAGTTCCTAATTGTAAGTAATAGAGAGAAAAGGGCCAAATGGATGAGAATCTCATATTAAAGTAAGTGTAGCTTCCTAGATTCACTAGGAGGGTTACAATATTACTCTCACCTGTTTCTGGAAACCATGCCCTAAGTGACTATAGAATCAATCTTTCGTTGCTATTGTTTGTTGCTTTTTGAAAAGGTGTTGCCTTAGGAAACTAAGGCTGCCTCCCATCCACAATCCTCCTATAGCAGTTTCTCAGTATGAGACCACAGACTTGCCTCATCATGTCTGGCTTACATAAATCATGAAAACCATAGCTATCATGGAAGCTGTAGAGTCTACCACTTACATGTTGGACTCCTGAGAATTGGAAATGCACCTATACTGCAACCATTGTGACCCACACTCCAGGACCAAAATTCTGTTCATATATTCAGCCTTTGATATGAGGTCTGTCTCTGATTCTAAATGGGTCCTATCACTGGACCTAACATAAGAAGTGAGGCTGGGAAACAAGATTCAGGTTCCCCAACACATGCATGTCCTGGAGAAGACAGGACATAAAGTCAAAAACACAAAGAAGCTGCAAGATTGGAAAGCACACTAAGTACCATGTAAGCACCTGCTGCATATCTACATGACTTTTTTCCTGCAAAATCTGACCTAATGTCTATTCACCAAGGAGAGTGCACCAATGGCACAATAAAGAAAAGGCTCCATTGAAGTCAATTATGCAATGAGTATATTGGGCTTACCTACAGGTACATGGACAAAGAGTTACTTACAAGAGCATAAGATGCCCCCCTGAAATAACTACATCACTGAAGAGCCACACCCCAGAAAGGATGACGACTTCCTGAAAACTGCATTGGTAGAGTTCCTCCTTCAGTTAGCTTTCCCCTTCCAGAGTCTTCAAGTACTTCCCAAGACCTTGTTTAGCCAGGGCAGAATTACATACAACTAGTACAGGCAGGAAAGCACAGGAGAGTGAGTCCCTACAATCTTGGGTAAGGGTCTAATGACTCTTCCTTCTCCTTCCATAAGGGAACTTATCTGCCGAAGGGCTTCTGTGAGTGGCCACAGCCACTGTGATTAGGATAGAAATAGCCATATTATACCCTGAGGACAGTGTTTCCCCAAAATGTGCATACAAAGGTTTTTAATTAAAAGTCCATTAAACAAATCAGTTAATGTAAACACAAAACTCTTCCTGCTGCTTGCTGATACCAGCTTTGCACCGTAATTGTCATGTCCATCTTCTCTCAAGTTCTCACAGCATCTCCAGAAGCACATCAGTGGTAGCATTCTACAAAATGTCTCAGAAGTAGACAGGCATGTGCTTGCTTTTCTCATTTAAAAATCTAGACAATGTAAGCCGAGCGGTGGTGGCACAAGCCTTTAATTCCAGCACTCGGGAGGCAGAGGTAGGCGGATCTCTGTGAGTCCAAGGCCAGCCTGGGAAAGGTGCCAAAGCTACACAGAGAAACCCTGTCTTGAAAAACCAAAAAAAGAAAAAAACAAAACAAAACAAGACAATGTGGGCCATAATGTAGCTCAGTGAATACAATGCTTGCCTAGGGTGCACAAGGACATAGGTTCAATTCCCAGGACCATAAGTCATAGCTCCAAGCCAGTCTAGGCTAGATGAGACCTTGTGTTACAAACAAAAAAGAAGGGAGAGAGAGAGAGACAGAGACAGAGACAGAGAGAGACAGAGAGACAGACGGAAGGAAGGGAGGAAGGGAGGGAGGGAGGGAGGGAGAGAGGGAGGGAGGGAGGGAGGGAGGGAGGGAGGGAGGGAGGGAGAAGCAAGTAGGCAGGTAGGTAAAGGCAGGCAGAAAGTAGGTAGTCAAGCAAGCCAGCTTTCTTCCTCTTCCGCTTTCTGGTACTATCTGCAGTCTACTGTTGCCACATCTCTCTTCTATTTTTCTGTTAACTCTTTTTAGTCATTCTTTGGCTACCACCAACTTACAGAATGGCTCTTGAATTCAAGATAAACTTCCTAATGCTAAATCCAATTAATAGTCAACTCCCATTGCCTGTAATGCTTGAGCAATGGTAGCATTCAACAAACTGCTCACTTTTCCTTGAACAACATATTACTTTGGCTTCACAGTGATAATCCTTTTCTGGATTCCCACAGCTTCTTTCCTATCTAATATACTCTCTTATCCTGATTTGTGGAATGAATTTGTGTAAAAAGAATCTACACACTGAAATAGCTTAGGAATACTCTAGTCTAAATGATGCACACATGTGTGCAGTGATCTGAAAATATCTCTCCTAGAAGTCTAGTAAGTATTTGAACGTATAAGACCCAGAACAACTCTCAGTATGTGCCTTTTATACTTCTCTCTCTTTTTTCAACAACTCAGTCCAATGGTATTTAGTAAATCCTTGCCTCTCTTTTTTCACACCTAATAACCAATCTGTTAGCAATATCTGTTGAGTCCATTATGAACTGGATTCTAGAACAGAGCTTTCTTTTATGGTCTTCACAGGCATCAGAACACTCCAGGCACCATTTGTATTCCCATGGACTAGAGCAGCAGCATCTTACGTCTCTGTTCCCATCTTTGTATCACAGCATATTTTCCACATGGTGGTGAAACTAATCTTTTTTAAATGTAATGATTTGTCCTTTCTAATAAAACTCATCATCTTGGGAATAAACCCTGATGAATAAAATTTTGCTCTTCTCGGATGTCATCTTTTAACATTCCATCTCACATGATCACTTTCTTGTAGTCACATTACCTTCAAAGCACAGGAGAAATGTGTACACAAAGCCACAAACCAAGAGCTGAGCATGGTTACTCGCGCTGTAACTCAGCACTTAACAAGCTAAGGCAACAGCGTTGCCAGGAGTTCAAAGCCACATTAAGCTATAATAGTGAATTCCAAGCCAGTCTCGGGTACAGTCTGGGAACCAACACCAAAGAAAGAAAATGAAGTTTCAAAGTAATAGTGAGAATCCAGGTGGAAGGAATCACAGAAGTGATGACAGAAAAGGTGACAGTTGTGCTGTGCTTTTAGAATTGATACAAAGTTGAAAAGCAGAGATAAGAAGATGGGAAGTGAGGTTGCAAATATAATATCAGTTCAAAGAATCTGAGCCTCTGCTCTGTCCTGCAGACTAGACAGTATAAAAATGATTCCTGAGAGAGGGAGAATTAACCTCTCTCAGGGGTGAGCATCCTAATTGGTTACCCAGTTCAAGGTCGTCATCCCTGAGACCATATACCCACAACCAAGAAAAGTGGACTCAGCAGCTTATAATTACATATTTGTTCGTGTGTGTGTGTGTGTGTGTGTGTGTGTGTGTGTGTGTGTGTGTAAGTAGCAATAATAATCAAAGTAAAGGTACATGGGAGAAGTTGGAGGAATAGGATACTGGGGCTGTAGGGAGGAAACAGAAAAGGGATGAAGTAATTATATTTTAATTAAAAATATTTTCAAAACTGAGCACAGAAAGGAGAGCCTTACATAACTGGGTACGTGTTCATGGGGTCCTGGGAATCCTAATCTCTTTAATGTAAATAAACCATCATCTATATCATTGAAGGGGTAAAGACAATGTGATACCTGACAGGCAAAGTCAGTGTTAATGCACAGCTACTCATTTTTCTTTTACCTTCAACCTTCTGCCTCTCTTACACCATATCCAATGTTCAATGAATCAAATCAATTCTTAAGTGGTTATATTAATGAATGACTATATAAAATATATCAAGTACAATGTCAGCATAGGGATTTTAAAAAAGCCTTTAAGATTATGAAGAGAATTGTTTCCCTTAGACTCAACTGACATGCTTACTAGGGGTGTTAGGTCTAAAAGGAACACAGAAATATAGAATGTAGAGGACAGGACTGACCTGACATGAAAGCATCACTTGTTCTCTGCAGGTATTCCTCACCAGAGTTACCTTCCAATGTCCTTCCAGCTTCTGTTATCCCACACTCACCTTCTTGAGGAGCCATTGCAATTAAGATTCACTATGGACTTGTGTGGATGGTTGACACCATTGGAAGGAAATTCCATAGGTATCTATGGAAAAGTTTCACTTCTCACATGCATTTTAGCATTGGATTCACAAAAACAGAAATAAATCCACTGGATTTTGAGTGGTAGGTATCAATAAAACCAGGATAATGATACCCAACACACACACACACATACACACAGTGAAATGGTTTGGTGTGTGTGGTAGCTTTAATGAAAACAGCCCCAGTAGATTCATAGGATAGTGTCCACACTTCCACACACTAGGAGGAAGTGTGCCATTGGTGGGTAGGCTTTGAGGTTTCAAATGTACAAGCCAGAACTACTGTCACTCTCTCTTCCTGTCACCTGAGGATCCAGATGTGGAACTCAAAGCTACCTCTCCAGCACCATGTCTGCTTATGTGCAACCATGCTTCTCTCCATGACGATAATAGACTAAGCCTCTGAACTGTAAACCAGCCTCAATTAAATGCTTTCCTTAATAAGAGTTGCCATGGTCATGGTGTCTCTTCATGGCAATAAAAACCCTGAGACAGTATGCACAGCAGAATTTCAAAAGTGTATATTGAGTATTTAAAGGATCAGTAGATTTTTACCTACCTACTGTTCGGGTAAAAATCTTACCAACATAAAGCTTGCGAAAATATTCTAAAACATTTTGTTTTTTTGTTTTGTTTTGTTTTGTTTTGTTTTGTTTTGTTTTGTTTTTTTGAGACAGGGTTTCTCTGTGTAGCTTTGTGCCTTTCCTGGAACTCACTAAGTAGACCAGGCTGGCCTCGAACTCACAGAGATCCGCCTGGCTCTGCCTCCCGAGTGCTGGGAATAAAGGTGTGCACCACCACTGCCCGGCCTAAAACATTTTATATAGAAGAAGAAAATAAGACACTAGGCTGAATATATGCCTCAGCAATGCTAATTCTACAAGTGATGTTAAAGCTATGATTTGACTAGAAATACTCTAGCTAAAGAGTAACTTATGAAGTTGAACACAGAGGCCAACAAAGAAAATGGGATCCTGGTGCCCTTCTCACACCTCAATCATCTGTTTGCATTAGGCTGGAAATAAGTAAAGGAAGGCAGCCTTGAACCATCAGCAGCAATTAGGAGCACCCTACTGTGTGCAGAATGGTGAACAAGAGAGAAACTAGCAGAAGACCTGGGTAAATGTGTGAAAAATCCCATGTATAGAGTATGTGGAGAGGAAAAGAAATATGGGAAGTCTCCTTTCATATTTGTCCCATCTCCTGAATTCTTTCCTAACGTGTGTGTGTGTGTGTGTGTGTGTGTGTGTGTGTGTGTGTGTGTGTATGTATGTGTGTGTGTGCCTTAAAAGTCACAAGATGATGTCATGGCCCATAGCATGAGTTACAGGCAGCTGTAAGCCACATGATGTGGCCTTTGGGAGTTGAGCACTGGAAGTAGCAAGCACTCTGAACCACTGAATCTCCTCTCTAGCCCTCCCACTTCCTTGATGTTTTTGTGGCATCCTGGGTGAGTCCAGGCAGGAAGCTGGGCAGAGGCTTGGCCCATGAAAATACGCACTACCTTTTATTTAAGGATCTATTGAAAAATCTTACAAGGGGTCAGAAGGAGTGGCCCCTATGTTTTAAGGGGGAAAACTTAGCCGGTGATGACTTCTAACATACATTCTTTTTGTGGCAGAAGAATGACAGAGATGGGAACACTAGTCAATTTATTCTTTCACAGCCTTACAAAATGCTCCCTACCTACTGTTCCACATCCAAGAGCTGTCAACATATTTTTTTCACAGTTATGTTTCAATTGAACCTTCTCCTTTTCCAAACGATACTTAAACAGACATGTCCATTGAAAGGACTCTAGCCAGCATGGGTCTGGCAAATACGGCCCTGGTAGGCCTTGCCCTTCTCTAATAGAGGATTTATTAAGGCAACTCCACATAGTTAAAAAGGAGGTTTATTTTGGGGTGACTTACAACAAGTAAAGGGATTGGTTGCAGGATCTGGGAGAGGTGAAGTGTAGTCCAGCGGTGTTCTTTGGAGAACTCTGCTTGGTCTACATCCAGCATCCAGGATCGCCAGGAACCAAGAAAGTGGCACATCCAGATCTCTGGTCTTAAGGGCTCCCATCTCTGCCCCACTTCTGGGGCAAGCCATAGGTAGGTGTGACAGTTACCAGAAGCCTCACTGGGGGTAGTACTTCCAGGTCACAGCTGGAACAGCTACCCACTACACTTCTCCCCAGTTTTATCTGCCTTCTAAAAACATCTTGGATTATATTCCTAAAGGTTGCCACCAAGATCTATTCCCTTATTTGGTCGATCTCTCCTCCTGAGGCTGACTACCAAGGTCCATCTATCAAAGTCTTGAAGTCCACAAATCAAAAGCCCCTTTGGCTCACCTAATTAACATGCCCAATTAAAATTAAACACCTCAACCTAACACAGAGTTTCCCAATTTTAGCTTTATAAATAGCCATTTTCCTGTGGGCCATGTTTGTCTCCCTTCTATCCAGACACAATCCTTGATCCCACACCAGGACAAATTCCCCTTCCCCTCCCCCTCCCCCTTTCTCCCTTCCCCTTCTTCTCTCCTCTTCTGCCTCTCCTTCTTTCTGCTGTCTTTTTCTTCCGTATCCCTGTCCTCTGTCCCTTGGGGGCAAATGAATCTCCTTTGTGCTAAGAACTCTGTCTAGTGGTGTCTTGAGCTAACATCAAGGTTCCTTATACCCATGAGTTTACAAACTGGTCTGCATTGACCAGTCTCAATGGTCAAGACAAGTTCAAGGGAACCAGCTGAGAACATAGGCAAAAACAGTGTGCGACAAGTGAATTACAGAAGTGATAATGCAAAATTGACTTGATATTGACTATTAATTCTCCTGGGTTTTAAAGAAGCTTTTCCACACAAATATAATGTAGCAAGAGAAAGAATCATCCTGTTTCACATAGATGCATTTCTTTAATTGCTAGAGAAGAATTAGAATAATTCCCTTAAAGTAAAATTCTAGCTCTGTACCTTTGTCATCTTGGCTATATATTTACAAGTTTGTTTCTGGGCTAAGCATTTATAGCAAATATCAGATGAGCATGCCTATAGTGAGAATAATAATAGCTGTGCTGCTGTCCCCAGTGGAAGCCCCTTGATAAATGTCAGTGAAGTGATCTTTTCCTTCCCAGGGAGGAGGTGATATTCTGAACTTGCCACTGTGATCATTAATACTTAACAAGACCTTCCCTTCTTTTATCAAGGACAGCCCTAGGGACCATTCTCAAAGCTTTGTAATGGAGAATGAAATTAACCTTTGGTTGAGAAGCTCCCAGGTCTATTTGAGAATTCATTATGTAAGTACTGGCTAGTGAAGGAGTTCCTATAATCTCTTTGGCAAACAAAATGGCTTAATTCAATATTTGAGGTGTTAACATATTTTTTCACAGTTGTGGTTCAATTGAACCTTCCCCTTTTCCAAATGATACCTAAACAGACAAACCCATGAGTCTACAAACTGGTCTGCACTGACCAGTCTCAATGTTCAAGACAAGTTCAAGGGAACCAGCTGAGAACATAGGCAAAAGCAGTGTGTGACAAGTGAAATGCAGAAGTGACAATGTCAGGCAGGAATACTCTTCTTCCACAGCAGATTTAATAAGATTCATGCCACATAACTACTGTCTCTTATCAGACATTAGGCTATATGGATGTATTAAGTAACGTGGATGGGATAGGAAAATTTGTAAACTCTTTTTAGACTTGCAGAAACTGAAATCTTATCTTTGGTGTGGCCAATCAGTTCTTCTGATTAGCTTATTTGTGGTGGTATTGTATTCCCCAAATATTGTGTACCCTAATAAATTCATCTGGGGTCAGAGAACAGACCGCCACTAGACACAAAGGCAAAAAAATGGTGGCACTCAAGCCTTTTTAATCTTAGCATTCCAGAGACAGAAATCCATCTGGATCTCTGTGAGTTCAAGGCCACATTGGAAACAGTCAGGCATGGTGACACACACCTTTAATCCCAGAAAGCAAATCTTTAATCCCAGAGAGTGGTGGTAGAAGGCAGAAAGGTATATAAGGCGTGAGGACCAGAAACTAGAAGCATTTGGCTGGTTAAGCATTTGGCTGGTTAAGCTTTCAGGCTTCTAGCAGCACAGTTCAGCTGAGAGCCATTCGGATATGAGGACACAGAGGTTTCCAGTCTGAGGAAACAAGACCAGCTGAGAAGTTGGCCAGGTGAGGTTAGCTGTGGCTTGTTCTGTCTCTCTGACCATCCAGCATTTTACCCCAATAACTGGCCCCGGGTTTGATTTTATTAAAAAGAACTGTTAAGATTCCTGTTACACTTATTCATCTATGAAGTTGATCAGTTCAGGGAAGAAGTCAGGGAAAAGAGAAAAAGAGCTCATATCCAGCACCCCTCTCCCCTATAGTATTCTCTAGTATTCTCCCTCTCTCTCTCTCTCTCTCTCTCACACACACACATACACACACACACACACACACACACACACACACACACACACACACGTTATTTGATAAAGACTATAACTTGGGGAGGAGGGAACCATCATCTCCATCTTGCAAAGAGATGGACTAAGAGTGCCCAGGGAGGTTAATTAGGTTGTTAAAGCTGCTAGATCTTCAATCCCTCTTCCCAGACTTCTCCTTCTATATATTCTCTCTGCCTGCCAGCCCTGCCTATCCTTTTTCCTGCCTTGCTATTGGCCATTCAGAGCTTTATTAGACCATCAGGTGTTTTAGACAGGCACAGTAACACAGCTTCAGAGAATTAAACAAATGCAACATAAACAAAAGTAACACACCTTAAAATAATATTCTACTAAAGAATAGCTGTTCTCAGGGCTAGAAGTTCAGCTCTGTGCATGTGAAGTCCAAGACTAGTAAGCATAAGTAAGATCCTTTACTAGACTTTGTCTTCACAAAGAACCATTGGCCTTTAACACTGATATGCATAAGGGATCAGTATTAGACATCCCCTTGTTTTTGTTTTTTTAATTATAAGTCATCATGGACTTAATTTAAATGTCAAGTAATGTCTAATTCCCATAAAAAAAAAGATCTGCCTTGTCCCAAACTTCCCAGTAACGCTTTCCTCAGCACCGGGGCAGCACTGCTTCTTCTGTCTGCGCATTGCTATGTACGGGTGGGTTACTGTGCTGTTTTTGTTTTGTTTTAATTTTATTTTGAAATATTGTTCACTGAATATGATGTAAATAATGAAAAAAGATGCTATGAATTTTAAAGAGTGTTTGGAGTGAGAAAGAAAGAAATGATGTATTTATAATAATTTCTCAAAAGATGTAAGGGATGGCTTAGAAAGAGACAGAAAGAGAGAAAGAAAGAAAAAAGAAAGGAAGGAAGGAAGGAAGAATAGATTGATCAACATAATAACATTATCAAGAAAATAAGAAAACAATATAAGGCAAATTAAAACAAATTTAAAATCTTACATGGCAATAACTTAAGTAAGCATGTACTCCATTTAGATTCAAGCAGAATGACTTTTTTCTCCTTTGCATCAGAGTCCAAATGTGGTCCATTGCTTTAGGGCACCATTAGATTGATTGTTTAAGGCAATTAGTCAAACTCCTTAATTTAATACATACAGAGCCATTTTATATTTCAAAGACTGAGTTCGAAGCAAGTTGAGCTTTTATTTGAATTAGAAATTCCCTTGTCTTTCTTTTCGTCAATATTAAATTGATAATCTTGTAAAACAAGTAAAGAAGACAAATGCCATCTTTTAAAAATCTTTCCCATGGAAAGTTTCTTTTTTTTTTTTTTTTAATGTGGGCTGCAATGTTATAACAGGTACCTTGGCATGACTGTCATCATCACGAATACAAATACTGGAGGCTGAAGCTTGCGGAGTCCCTGGTCCTTCCCTGCCATCATCTAGAACCACGTCTCGGCATAGGTTTCTGTTTCTCTTTGTAGAATATTTAGTAGCGAGTTCCCCCTGAGTTGAGTTCTTTACATTCCTTCTGTCTTTCCCTGTGTTTCCCGATTGTTTTCCTTTTGGGAAATTTCATCTACTTTGTATTTCAGCGCCTACACTAAATTTCAACATCCTTTTAAATAAAAATCTTTAATTTCACAGCAATGTTGAAATGTGGTTTTTTTTTTTGTACTAAACATCCTCTTGTTTTGAATTGAAAATTTGTAATATTAATTTTTAATTTTCAATATCATTTTTATAGTTCTCTGGCTATTTCTACATGAGGCATCCTTACATAACTTCAGAGCTCTGATGCTTTCTCTCATTTCTCTAAGGAAATTTTGGAAACGTTTCTCCTGTTTTCTGTTCCGTTTCCCTGTGGCAGTTTGCATATTTTCTCTAGCCTTCGTCTTCTTTCCTGAAGCCGCTGTCTGGGTGTCTAGTCGTCCTTGGCTGTTTGTATATATCAGCAGTGGAGGGGCTCCACACAGCTAGTATTTTCTTCTGCCTCTGGAAAAAAATCTGAAAGTAATAAACAATAAGGAAAATATTGAACACTCCATTTGGGGTTACTTGGGAAACAAAATTCAAAATATTTTTTAAGTTTATAAACTTTACTATAAAAAAAATTCTTGCAAATAAATGAAAACCCCACACACACTGATTAGTTTGACCCAAAGTCTATACAACTCAGTGAACTTCAGTCCAATTGGAACAGGCATTTGGAACAGAAGCCAAGGAGCTCCACATTAAATTTTATGCGTTCTCAACTGCTTATTTTTAACCTTTCTTGTTCTCTTTGTCATGTTATGCTGTACCATGTGTACAGTTGTTTACCTATAAACATGTATTATTGGCTAGATTCCATATATGAGACGGAATGTAACTTTTTCTGAGAGTCTGTGATCTCGCTTAATATTATTGTATATTCCAAGTCCATCTATTTTCCTGAAATTTTTGTTTTCTTTAGAACTGAATAGTAACACACACACACACACACACACACACACACACACACACACACACCAATTTTTCATTATCTATTCATTTTTTGATGGACAACTAGGTTGATTCCAATTCTTTGCTATACTGAACAAAGCAATGATTAACATGAAGGTATATATATTTCTATTGCAGATTGTGGAGTATTATGGCTATATACCCTGGAGTTAAATAGCTGAGTCAAAATATTTTCAAAGGCAGCCCTAAACAGCTCTCTTTACGAGGTTGAAGGGTCAACTACCCAAAAGCCTCAGGTGAACGTAGCCACTCTGGATAGGAAAGTTGATGTGACTGATAACACTTGTAAAAGCTTTTGATAAGGAGATCCACATACAAAATCCCCCGGGTATCTACCACTTCCAGACTGCAGGGGAACTGACCTGTACATGGACTCTTCCATCTCCAAAGTTCCCCACTTTCCATCCTATGAAATCCCCTGAGCAGCCCATGCCACAAGTGCACAGTTTCACATCCATGGAGACACTGAGCCAATCGTTCCAATTAAAAGAACAGTTCAGGTTCTGGAAGAGATAGGTCTGACTGCTTTATTTCCACATCACCTCTATCAGTCCCAATCTAACAGAAGTCAAAGGTAGGGAGACACAAACAGAGAAGAACCCACCAAAGGAGGCCTCATAAACTCACTGAAGGCGAAAATCCTACTTCCTGGTGTCTAACTGAAGCTGAGAAAACAAAGCCCTTCTGTGTTCCTGAGGGTGTGGACTTGTGGTGAACCTGTGAGCAGAAGCAGCCCCTCCAGAGCTTAGGTGTAAAAAGAGGCAAAGGAAGCTGGGCCACTGAAATATATTTAAAATTCCTATTTACATGGAATCTGAGTTTTTATGAAAACTGGGAGACTATGGGACTCTTTGCAAATGTATGCTTGTCTCAAAGGTGAGTTGAACTCTCCTCGACTCTTGTAGGTCAGGAAAAGCCAATTCATTCAAAGGTAAACACACACACACACACACACACACACACACACACACACACAATCCCAACATTCCCAATGACATTAAATCAAAAATACAAAAAGAAAAAATAGGAAAATATAAAGGGGAATCTAGTAAGAAAAAAAATTACTTCCTTCAAAAATTGTCATTATGAAGAAACTGAGGAAGTGAAACATCCTGGGCCAACTTGGGAGAAGTGTTCCGGCTGCACTGTAGAGTCATGTTTTTTCTGGGGTAAGGGTAAGCCATCCTTCAGACTGGTCAGGAGGCCACAGAATAGAGCTGGGAGGAGTTGCCAAATTTTGGTGTTGTACATGTAAGGCCACATTCTCCAATCAGTTTATCAACACTCCTGTCTCTTTCTGATGTATTTTTTCTCAATTAATTTTGGCTGACAGGGAGAAAAAGGTTGTTGTTTATTCCCAAGTAACCAAGAAATAAAACCTAGTATGCCATGTGATATCATTAGGATGCTCCAGGGAGGAAGTGCCCCACTCCTTCTGTAAGCAAGGCTGAGCTCTGATTCAGTGGCTTTACTATTCTGGTCTGTATCCTGCTCAACAGAATCAGACACTAAAACCCTATTTGGCCCTCCAGCTCCCTCAGCATAATCAGTTTAAATGAGGGTAGAGCATAATAAGACTAGAAACAATATCAACCACCTTAACAGAGCTGCTTGAAGGCACAGTTGAAGTGGAAGAGATGTGGGCACTGCACTATTGATTTCTCTTTGTTCTTTGGGCATGTATGTATTTTTCATTTTTAAAAGCCCGGTGCTAATACTGGCCAACTATGTGGCTCAGGAACCGAAAAGAAAATCATTCAATATTTTATTCTCCAATAGTCAGTCTAGACAACAGTGCCACAAGAATAATAACAACGTCTTTTGGAAAGAATTTGCTGTTTAAAAAGTATCAACATCACCTGTGTGGGTAAAGACATTTGTTTTATTTTGAATAAAAAAAATGACTTACGATTAGAGAATCGCATACTCTTTTTCGTGAGTGCAGCCTGGAAAGAGCTTACCACAACCAGGCTATATTTGCCCTGTTTATTCCTCCAGCTACAACAAGAGACCATTTTAATAGCTTAATATCTTTTTTTTTTTTCATTATGAGTGGACGACAAAAGCACTGTGGTCTAACTCTCCAAGCCCCGTGTAAAAGATGTAGGGTGAGTCAGCTTCCCAAGAGTCAGATTCTGAGTGACAGAGTGACAAGTGAAGAGACAGAGCGTCAGCCATTGGGGAGCTCATCAAAACTAAGGGTCCCCAAAGATGCTGCAACCCATTTCAGCAGGAGGCTGTGGAGAACAGCCTGGACTACGGCCCCTCAAAGTCATCAGGAGTAGGGGTTAAAGCTCACAAGCATTCTCTCTCAACCAGGGGGAAATAATGTTTCAAGCACTGATTTTTTGGGGGGCGGGGGAGGGGGGTCAAAAGAAAACTCATCTGGGAAAGAGAAGCTCTTCTCCTCAATCTACCAAGCACTCAGTAGAGAACTTCTCTGGGCCGAGGTGATGCCCTTGATAGAATAAAAGAATTCCTAAGAATACAGGGATAGACCTCTAGAACTGACTCTCAGGTTCTTCACTGTAAATTTTAAAAGTCCTTGTTCATGATCTCACCACACACCATTTTATTCATCCATCAACATGCCAAGGAAGCTTCCTCTTGGTGTCCCACCAGAAGCTTCTGCACTACCTATCTCCACAGCTCCCACAATCAATGATCTGGCAAAATCGAGTCCAGAGGCAGTCAAACACTGGGCCAGGGCAAGGATAGAGTGATTCTGGAAGTCTAGATTCTGGATAATTAAGTACCGAGTGCTTCCTTGAGAGGTAAAATGCTGACTTAGCAAGTAATCAGTGTCACATGTGATTGGAATAGTGTCATCTGGGCTGTGGATTTGGGGAGAGAGAAGAAGTAGCCAAGAGCAGAGACAGGAGCAGAGCACTTCCTCAGTTAAAAGTGTGCTGCTGGTCCCTGCAACCAGCATTATGCCTGCCATGCATTGTGCTAACAGTTGGTAATCACTTAAAGGGCCTCAGGTGGAGAGGCCGCATTGTGTGGCAGTTTCCACAGCATGGGCTAAACAGGAACCGTCCTTGAGGGTTGGAGCCCGGAAACCATGCAGAGCTGCTAGCCTCACTGAATGCCCACAGCTTTCACAGCTCATCTGGCCTCTTCATTTCTCTCTACCTTATTGATCAGAGAGATCAATAAGGAGCAGCACAGATAGGTGGTGACAATCCCTCCTCTAGTCCCCCCAGAAGAAGACGTCCAGATGTGTGTGCTCTCCATTCTTTGTGTCTTCCACACCTGGGCTTAGTGGCCCTAAATTGGGATCTGTCCCTTGCTTGGCCCTCAGCATTCTTGCCTCAGTTAAACAGAGGCTGCTGAGTTCACATACTTTATCTCTCAGAACTCTGATCAGTTTGAAGGATATATGGAATTTTGCACACATCGCCTCATAAGCAAAATTGCAATTTCTTTTAGTGAAAGGAAATGTGTCTTGTTTGCCCCCGTATTTCTAGTATGCAGCATTGTCTAGCATATAGTAAGCAGGTAGCAGTTACTAGTTGATGTGAGAATGCCCCAAGCTTCATGCCTTACAGTCCTGAGCAAAGATTGAGGATAGGTTGGCCTTGGTTGTAGTTTTTGTCTGGACTTCTGCACAACACAAGGAGAGCAGCCTGTCCCCAGAGAGTCTCCTCAGTCCCATCATGGCATATGTCCTATGAGAATATTTTGCCACAGCCAAGGCAAGCCACTGGCTTCTTCTGCGACAATCTGTAAATTAAGACATGATTCTAATTCTGCTAAGATTTTTCAAAACAAAAATGTCCATTACCTTATCCTGAACTAGAGAGGTAGAAATGGAGGTTTTTATTGATTTGTGCCAAGTTTCCCTAGGAAGTACAATTACCACCCAACGATATGTCTGACTGCACTCTTTTGTAATAGGAAACAGAGCCACATACAAGTTAAATTTAAATAATGGCATTTTAGAAAATAAGCTGGTAATCAGTGTGGTTCTCTGAGTCAGGTCCAATGTCTTATGAGAAACCATCCACATCCCTGGAATCTTCCTCCTGGGCTATCTCTCCAGCTCCTGGGACTGGGGAGGGGCTGCCGTGTTGATTAAGCCTTGAAGAGCAAGGTCCGAAGGGACTTGGGGACTATTTGTTTCCCTAATACTCAGCTATCAGCAACAAAGTTTATAGTTGCAGATGAATTTTTCCCTTTATTGCAAATGGCTTTGATTTAATAATAACATTTTCTAAGCCATTGGCCCATAATGAGGATTATTGCCTCTGGGTATTTAATACAGGACAGAAGAAATGGGCCCACTTCACCATGCAAATGACTACCACAAACACTGCTGTAGGGGCACTCAAGGGACATTTGTACTACAGCACTGCCTGAGTCTGGGTAAAGGTGGAGACGGTCAGTGTTACTCTGTGTAAGCCATGACTCATTCAGTCCACAACAGATATGCTTTACTAAGAAGTCACTTTTCAAAGCCAAACTCTTTACCTTGGTGCTATAATAAGAACATGTTAACAGTGTGCAATCTTATCCAGGAGTCCTTTCGCTAAGACAAGGAGGAACAGTGGAGGCACCAAGGATACACTGGGGCTGGTAGAAGCAGAGGCAAATTCTGGGGATCGGAGAAAGGACAGAGCTTAATGTGATGTCATTTCATCCTCATATCAGCACCATGTGCTAGGTGTTACTACCACACCTACTTAGAAAAGAAAATGGTGTCTTTCAGAGACAAGAAAGTTTTCTCAAATCACAGGTAAAACAAGGCATAGATCCCAGCACAGGTTTGCTTGGCATGGAAACCCAGGATCTTCCTGAAGTATGGTGTGACCTATGTGTCCCATGTCCTCCATTCATGAATACAACACAAAATTGGAGCTCTCCGTGGCTCTTCATTAATGTTGCTGCTTTCAGAACCCCAAAGGTCTCAACTTCTGCAGCCTGTTCCTCAGCTTTCCCACAGAATGCTGCCATACGCAGTTTGCTTTCTGGGAATCATTTTTCTCTAGTGGGGTTTGCTGTAGTTTCTGTCTGTGAAGACTCTAGAAGGCTGGTCCTTCCTAATCCTGCACAGAGAGAAATCTCCTCCACATACAGACAGAGCAGAGTGGCATTAGGGGAGAAGACACATTTCTGATGGTTTCAGCGAGGCTCAAGCTACCTCAGCTTGCCTCTCCCGACTGGCTTTCTCTGGATCATACTACTTGGGGCTGGGGAGGCTGTTTGACCTCGAAGCCAGAAAATGCTGTTCTCTGCTGTCTCCCTAGGCATCATCCCTTGTCTTGTTCATCTGACTTGCCTAATATTTCCTTTCTTCCAAAGCTCAGCAACTATCTTATGTGCATCAGGTCATCTGATGCTCTCTCATATGATGAGGCAACCTTGGTTATTACCCCAGTTTGCTTGTGTTGAATTGGGTTGGTGAGAGGCTAAATAATTGGCCCTGGGCATCACAGTTGGTCAGTGGTAGAGCCAGAATCCTGCACAAGCAGCCTGACTCCCTAGCGAAGCTCTCCCGGGTTCCTATCAGTGCAGTGTCTCTCATGATTACTGGGTCTTCTGAGGCCAAGGAATTCTGCCATTTGAAAAGTGTTTTTGAATTCTCAATGTTCCCCTGATGATTGCTCCAACTGCCACTCAGCCTCCCTCTTTGTCATCTTTGTCCACAGATTCGTTCTCGCAGATTGCTTCTGTCGGTGGATGTCAGCAGCTGTGTGGCTCACTTATTTGGTGGTTCCTGACATGCTCATGAAGTGGTCTTTAAAATCTGCAGAAATATTCAACAGGCTCTAAGTGCTGCCTTAAAAAAAAAAAGCATTCTGAGCTTGATCACAAGACTTACAGGAGAGACTGCAACCTGTAGTGAGCAACAAAGCGGCTCTTCCATTTATTTATTTATTTATTTATTTATTTATTTATTTATTTATTTATTTGAATTTTCATCATGTGTTGAGATTTAATTTGTGAATGTCTTTGGATGGTATCCTTTCTGTTCCTAGTGGCAAAGCCGCCCTTCCAAGCACAATTCATTATCTACCCAGTCACCTAATACTGCCTTCCAGGAGCCTGGCTTTGAGCCCAACAGGGTTGCTAGCCAGGTGGTCCATGTTGGAGTTTGGACAGAGGTTGTGTCTGGATGGCCAGATATGTGAAGAACCAGAGGAAAATGATCAAATGTGTCCTAGAGGTGTTGAAGATGCATAGCCTGGTTAGCAAAGCAGGAAAATAAAGTACAGTGGTAAAAGGTGTCCAGAACCAAAAGCTGGATGGGGAAGGAAACTGTTGCTTGTTAAGACAGAACACTGTGTAGCAAGCACTGATAGGCTTGTGTTCCATGAATGTATGTTATGCAGGGTAGGTGGTGAATGTACTCACATAAACATGTATATCAGTATGAATATACTGGCTAAGAGGATATAGTAACTTTCCAAAGTGTAGCTTCAAACTAAAATCTCATATGGTCAGTCTATTCAGAACTATATGGACACACAGGTATGGAAGGATGCCTGCTGCCCATGGCATAGGCAGGAAGAGAGACCAGCACCAGAAGTACAACCGCCTTAGCTATGTGGAGTCAATGCACACCTGCCCAGGATTCTTATACACAAGGTCCAAGCACTAATGGAGGTCTAAGGAATTAAATAGCCACAAAGCCCATCCTGTGTAGTCTTGGCCATAACAGAAACTCTTTCTTTCTGCGTGGATCCGACCTGGAAGAACGCTGAATATAGCCCTCTTGGAGGCTTCAGTATCTAAGGATCACAGGAAAAAGAGGTCACATGGCTTTGTGGTGTCAGCAGTCAAATCCGGAAGAGCACTGACAAGCCCTTATCCAATAGCCCTGGGCGAGGGAGTACCGTTGACCTTCAGTGCCTTCCCTGAGTCTCCCTGTCTTCTGGTTCCCAGTACCTCTTAAGCTATCATATTGTTACACTAGTGCTTGAATTGCTGGCTAACAACTGCAGTATCCCCGACATCCTCCTATTCTGCCCGGATGGACTCATATTCACATTCCGTTAATCTTTCTTATTAAGCCTGACTGTCACTGGATTCTTTCACCACAACTTCTAGACTTGCTCGATTCTGCTGGAACTGTTACAGTGTAACCGAATCCGAGGATCTCTTGATGAAGTCTAGTAACCCGAGGGTTCAGGCTCCTGTAACCTGTTGGAGAACACTGAGGGAAAAACAAACAACAACCCTTGCCATACCCTACTTTAATCAGTTGTTTCTTAAGGATGTGAATAAATACCTTATTTATCTACAAAGGGGCTGTTTTAAAAGGTTTATTCTTGATTCAAGAGAACCTCAAGTAACAATACAACATTTTTCATGCTGATTCTTCATGTGTCTAATGCGAAACTTCAGGTTGGGTTCTGAAAATTCAGAAGGAAGATATTTACTTTGACTGTGTTCAGAATCAAGTCAATAGCAAGTCCACAGGGAACATCCACTGGGCAGTACTGCCTAGACAACTCTTCATTGCCATCCAAATGGGTGACTGAAGCATAAAAGTCCTATTTTAGAGAGCTTCTACAGAACAATCATCTGCACAGCAATTCATGACAAAGAGGACAACATCAAAATGAACTTGCGGAGTGCCTCATTTTTTCTACCTTATTTGAAGTTCACTGTTCCATGTTCATGGAGAGCAATGATTTATCAACTTTCCTTTTTTTTTCAGATTTAAAAAAAAAAAGGTTTTATTTGGCTTAGGTTCAGGGTGCTTGACTTTTAAGATAAGATCTTTCTAGACTTCTGCCTTGTTTGTTTCTTTGGCTGTAGTATTTACACATAGTACCTCTAATTTTATCACAGGATAAGCACAATGTAGGCAGTACCTGTACAGGATAGAAGCCTTGGTCTCCCAGCACTTACCAATTCTCTTTCCTTTATTCCTCCCCTTTCTTCTCTTCTGTTTTGCTGTGTGGGAACCCTTTACTTCTTATTGTGCAAGGTATTTCTTGTAGGTCCTGCCCAGTCACTAGCTCCCAGTCTCTCCAGTTCCCCAGCAGAAGCCAGAGAAAGGCAGACTGAACACTGCCCTCCCTCCTGCACAGAGCTTACAGACTACAACATTGTTGGCACAGTGCTCCTACTCTTCCATCTTTCAGCTTCTTGCTCTGTCTTCAGCTTTGAAGTGAATCCTCTCATGGGTCTTCAGGACCTAGAACTTTCTATGGATTGCCAGGGGAATCTGATTGCTGCAAGCAAAATTTTCCTTTCTTGTGCTGAGGGCCTTGCTGCAACCTTATACCCCCCCCAACCCCCAAGACGTAGGAACTGTATCACTTTGGCTGTGGTGTTATACACCCTGGGTAGACCCAGAAGCCTCTTGGTCGTTGCTGGAGCTACAACTTTTCTCAGTTGAGAAAAATAAAAGTTTTTCAGGGCTTATCTGACACAGCTGGATGCAAGAAGGTGTTAATGGACCGGCAACTGCTTCAAATACATTTTAATAAAATTACTTCCAAGAAGCCATGTGCAACTGAGATAAGAATATGAAAGCAATTCTGAAGCTGGAAGGAGGTGGAGAGACAACAGAAAAAGGTTTGTGTGGGTCTGATGGGGAGTAATGAAGTTAGGCCTGAAGGGCATGTGTCTTCCAAAAATTTCCACTGCCTTCCACCCTGGGCTTGATTTTTCCTTTCTAGTCTAAGGGCTTTCTGCAAAAATGGAAATTACAACTCAATTATGCAGGCAGTAGAGAGACAGTACCTGCTTTGAGTCTGAAACACTCATTTATTACAAATCAAAATATATTAAGCAGTTCTCTCTGTGTTGGACTCTGTTACATGCATACAGATGAACGAACTGACCCCATCAGCTAAGGAGCTACCATCTAGCAGACCGATGGATAACTATCTTAGTTACTGTTCTCATTGTTGATACCTGTCAGGAGCATCTTAGGGGAGGAAAGGTTTATTTGGGCTCACAATTCAGAGGGTATATTCCATTATGTCAGAAAAGGGACAATGGATGGAACAATTTAGTCTAGGGTAACAGGTGCATGTATTGAATGGTCATATTTCAGCAGCACACAGTTTGCCACTATGTAGACAGAATCAAGATGTGGGCAATAAACCTCAAGATGCCACCCCTTCCAGTTTCTGTCCACCAGGTAGACTGCACCCATGAAAAGTTCCATAGTTTCCCAAAAATAGTATCGCCACCTGCAGCACAAGTGTCTGAACAGATGCCCATATGGGAAACATTCCATACTAGAATCATAACTCCAACTACAATAAAAAGACATAGTGTAATATATAGAAAGGTAGATGTTGTAATAGTTCAGAAAGCAACTGATTAATTCCTGCTAAGCTAATCAGAAAAACAGCAGAATTATTATTTTAAGACCAGTTTTGAGTGTAAGTCCATCCCAAAGGACTTAAAAAGATAAGAGGGCTATTAAAGAGAGGACTATGAAAGCATGAATTACAACACCTTTGGGGGAGGTTGAGGCATGAGATGCTCAGAAACATGGAGTGTGCAGAAGGATCTTAGAGATAAATTTGAAAAGGTATTTTGGAAGTGTATAAAAGTATAAAGAATTTAGACTTTTTTCCCTTTGAGCAGTGGGAAAGTCACTCAAGGTGTTTAGGCTGAACATGATAAGAACAGTGTTAGAAGCCAACAGACTGGAAATAGTGGGCAGAGAAACCATGTGCAATGAAGTTTGTCTAGAAAGTAAGATATTTAAAGACCAAATAAGATTTAAAGGGCACCTAAATGGAAGCTATGGTTATGGGAATAGAGGGAGCCCAATTGGAAGCCTGTTGTTAGACTAACTACCCAGGAGTCAGAAATTTGGAATATTATAGGATTTATGGGAGAAATGGTGTGCTCTCTAGAAAACCCTCAATACAGGGAGCAGTGGAGACTCTGTCCCTGAGATGACAACTCTGTTAATAAGTGCCCTGGTTTTAACTCTTGAGATCGGTGTATTTTAGGGAAACTTACTGTTTCATGTATAATCCTTCCATATGTTTTATCCCCAGCACTAACCAGATCCTGTGCTGGGGGAGGGGAAACACCCTTCCCTCCCTTCTGTCACATTGTTAAAGGATTACATATATGCAGTGCTCTACACAGCAGAAGATTAATGTCATCTAACTCACAGTGAAATGTGAGTGCTCAAAATACAGGGGACAGGGTGTGGAAAAGCTGGGAAGGACACAGCATCCTCTCCTAATGAATAGCTCTGGTAGACAGAGGAAATATCTAATGTGGACCATCAGCCAAGCCTGAAATATCCTCCTGCCTGGCACCTGTCCTCTTTGGCACTTTTCAACTGTTATTGGGAATTCTGGATGCATACTTTAATATGTTCTTTGGAGTGCTGTGTTCTTCCTGGGGTAAGGTCCCAGCCATCATCACTGGCCAAATGGAATATGGATAGTACCCATGAGGGAAAATATAAGTAGAGATTTTCACATGACAGTTTTCATGAAATAAGAATAAATAAAAATGAATGACAGTCCCTTCATGGACTCAGCCAATGTGGTGATCAGTCAGCTAAGCAAATGCCATACTTAAAAGGCTTAGCTATCCCTCAAATTTGGGGGCCTTAATTTTCTGAGAACTTGAGGGAAAGCAAGTATGTCAGCATGCTGTTATACCAAATGGGTTCTTCACATGAATTACCATGTGATCACGATCATAGGGTGTCTGTTTAAGGATGGTATATCAAAGAGTTGGTTTATATGAAAATCTCTTTATTGAGTAATATTCTTTGTATTTTATTACATTTAGTGTGTGTGTGTGTGTGTGTGTGTGTGTGTGTTTCATCCAAATGATCCATGCTGGGATTTGGACAGAAAAATGTGTCTGGATGGCCAGACACATGAGGAGCCAGAGGAAAAAAAATTCAAATATGTCCTTGAGGTATTGAAGATACATACCTTGGTAGCCAAAGCAGGGAAAAAAATGTATGGTGGTAAAAGGTGTCTAGAACCAAAAGATGGAAAGGAAAGACAATGTGAGAAAGAATTTGGGGGAGACTACAATTTTTAGCCAACAATTTAGACAAGTTAATGTAATAGAATGTGATAAAATGGAGGCTCAAAATCAAAAGATAAGACTCAGGAAGGGACAGAAGATCAAAAGTAGACTCTGACATGTACTATATTTCTACACACACACACACACACACACACACACACACACACACACACACACACACACACACACAAACCAGGCATGTGAAGGTCAAAGGACAACTTTCAAGAGTTGATTCTCCTTCCATCATGTGGGTAGAGGGAATTAAGCTTAGACTGTCAATCTTGGAGGCAAATGCCTTTACCCACTGAGCCATTTTGCTGTCCCATAATAATATTCTTATTCTCTATTTTCTATGTACTTCTTGAGATGCCAAACATCCATGGTAGGGTAATTTTCAAGTCATGTGCTTAAGGATTACCTGGATAAAATAGACATGATGGCACACGCTTGTTATCCCTGCACTTCAGGGATAGAAGCAACACGATTAGAAGTTTGTGGTTATCCTCACTTGGAAGAGTAAGTTCAAGACCAACCTATGCTGTGTGAGACCCTGTCTCAAGCAAAAGGGGAAAAGAACAATATTAACCATAGTCTTCTGGAGCAGTCTAGAACTTAGATTTCCAAGCCAGCCAGTGCATGTGGAAGGAGTCCAGGAATCCATTTTTAGGGCATGCTCCAGGTGAATCTGTGCCTTCTCAAAGCCTTCTGATTGGAAGCTGCTGTTGGATCTTCTGTGAGTTCCTCTTTCCTTTTCCTTGACTTTCTCTGAGGCACAAGATGGAGAATTTGAGAAGGGAACAATTATTGCCAAGGAAGGATATCCACAAATGTGAGTAAATTACATCCTCACCTGCAGCAAGGAATGCAATAGAGGAAACATCCAAGTACTGCACGATTCAAATAAGGCAATCATCCTTTCCCGGGGGTAATAGGCTCCCTGAGGAGAAAGAGATTACAGATTACTAATAGTTCATATGGCAGAAAATTGCAAATTTGAACAAAATAAATATGTTCTTCCATTTCTAGAGTTTACAATTGACTGTATGGTAGGAGGATACAGAATTATTAGGCAGCTATCAAATAGGATGGTGATATTAAATTACATAATCAATTTAATGTTCTGGGTCAGTTAACAAAGAGAACTGCTGCTTCTCTGCTACTAATTTAGTGTTAACCCCATTCTCAAAGCTTTGCTTTTTATTTATTTTCTTCACTTTTGAGGAAGTTATTACATACTGAGTTCTTCCATAAATATCTGTATAAGGGATCCCAGACTAGCTAATCTTTCTCCTTCAGCATCTGAGGATGGAAATGAGAACATAATCACCCATGTTGAGCTGCCTGAGCGAAGCTGGGCCAAGCCATCAAATGAAGCAGTTGTCTTCTCGTGGAATCAATATTTGATTTACAGTAGGCTTTGAGAAGAAAGTGAACAGAATATTGGCCACACAATGCACATGGGATGCATGTGTATGTATAAGTGTGAATTTGCACATGCACAAGTATCCAAAGTGAGTGAGAGCTAGAGAGATATTTGAAGGAGTCATTATTTTGCTTTATTGTGGAAGATTTTTGTTGAAAAGACTTCTGGTTCTATTTCTGTAGACAGTGATGAAATGGCATGTTCTTTCTCATAGAGCCATAGCAAATAAGCTTGCTCTCATGAGTCAACTGAGGGTAAGCAGTTCTCTGAAACCTGTATTGAGAAGCATTAAGAGAAGAAATAAGGCTTAGCTAGAAAGATTCATTCTTGATAAATCCCCTCACTCCAGAGAGGGCTGTGAGGGTACACACCAGAGCCTTCTAAGAAGTTGTAGCTACATGCATCAAACAAATGCAGTGATTAAAGGAGTGGGAAGACACAAGAAGAAGCCTTTGGGATGTAGTAAGCATGCTGGGGCTCATGCTTAGAACAGCTAGGGACCACTCAGAACACTCTTTCATTAACTCATTTCAGGACTGTGCTATGCCCTAAGGCTGTACTAGAAAACAGGAGAGCTTGAGCAGACAGCCAGTGAGCTTATACTCAGTCTCCAATTGGTTTAGTGTTGTAGAATGAAGCCCCTGAGCATGCATATAAAGGATAAATAACAGATAGATTGTTTATTTTTCTGTTCACAAATGACTGAATGAAAGTAGTTGCAAGGGGACAAAAGTGGGCATGAGTGTCCTTAGACATCCTGTTCTTTTTGGGCTCCAGCTCAGTAATGAAATGAACTTCAAAGACCTTAACCATTGTAATTCATCATTTTGGAAGGCTTAGGGACAGAAAAATCTATTTGGTTCTTTGATCACATTTTCAATTCTGAAAGTTTCCCAAGTGAAACAAGGCATAGTAGTCAACAGAGAAGGATATAGGGATACAGCACTTCTCAGCTGGGTGGAGAGCAAGTCAACAGAGAATGATACAGTAATGTCAGAGATGTAGCATTTCTCCATGAGAGGTGCAGGTACAGGTGTGGAAGTGGAGTGAAAGCATTTGCAGAGTGCAAGAGTTTTGGAAAAATAATTCACTCCTATGATATTTTTCTACTGCCAAGTGCTTGGCATTTCTACTGACAGGAGCTGGAAGGAGTGGCCCATAGTCTTCCCAGACTTACCAGTGCTGTGGGCAGTATAGTCAGTGCTTACTTACACAGGCTTGGACAATGTAAAAGCCAAAGTCTCTTCCATCTGTTTTTGCTTATAAGTTGGTATATATACAAGAACAGTTGCTAAACTAATTTTGACTAAGTCTGACAGACAATAATTTAATTCTGTTGCACAATTATTTAGATTTTGCCTGATAAACTGTGTCCCGATAGTTTTTCAGCTAGTTTCTCCCTTTCTTTATTATGTATGCTTCTGTTCTTCTCTGTTAGTATATGTTTAAGACTGTCACTTGGGATTAAGTTCATAGCATAGGTCCTCCATGAACATGGCTAAATTTTATAAAGGAAATGCTACTGTGTGCAATATATCTTAAAACCTTCTTCTGATTAAATTGCAAACAATTATTCTTTTATTATTTCTAGGACAAGGTCCAATACATAGAAATATAAAAAGTAACACTCTAAATATAGATTTAGATTCCTTACAAACAGTTAACATAAACAGAACACAGAGAACTTAAAATGTAAAACTATAAAACCTTGAAAAGATCAAGTAGGAAATTTTAGATAGCAGTTTTTATGACTGATTTTTATGAACATTGTTAAGGATGCATGAAATAAATTGTTTTGCAAAGTGAATGATACATAATATAAGAAGGAAAGCAACATACTCAGAGAAAATATTGCAAAAGTTGTATGTTAGGGAAGAATGTTACCCAGAATATACAAGGAACTCCTTAAAACAACGGTAACAAAACAGAACACCTTGATTTAAAATAGACCAAAGAACTTAGCAAATAGATGGTCAATTAAAGTATACAGATGCTAAGTAAGCACGTGAAAAGCATCTCCATACTATCACCAGAGAAACATGAATTAAAACATGGTGACTACTACATCCCTATTAAAATGGCTGAAACCCAGAACCCTGGGAGCATCATATGCAAGTGAGCCTGTGAAGTGATAGAAAGTTTCATTCTTTATTGGTGCTGGTGTAGAACAGTACAGGCATTTTGTGGGACAACCTAGTGGTTTCCTATCAAACTGAGCACATTCTTACACTGTGATGCTGAAATGGTTCCTAGTATTTAGCATAAAAGAGTGAAAAAAATGTTTCTACACAAAGTCCTGCCCGTAGATATTTATAGCAATTTCAGTTATAACTGTCAAAACATGGAAGCAATTAAAATGTCCTTCAGTAGATGAATGGATAAATGACTGTTAAATATTCAGACAATGGATTCTATTCAGAGCTCAATGGGAATGAATGGAAAGACATAGAGAAACCTAAGTGTACTTTAGCCAAGGAAGCAATCTGAAAAGTCCGTGCACTGGATGATTTGAATACATGCAACACTGAAAAAGGCAAACAAACACAGTAGCACTGTGAGTGCTTGTCCTGTGTAGGGTGGGAAGAGGGTGAATCAGCAAACACTAGGAAATCTAAGGACAGTGAAGCTGGTGCTCTCTGTGTGGGGCTGCTTGTCATTATCCCTCTGTGCAGTCCCATAAAAGGAACAACACCAGAGTGAATGTTAATGTGTCAGGACCATTTTTAGTAGTTTGAGTGGAAATTTGTGTGTGGAGTTTCAACAGAAGCAAATGTATGCTGGTGAGGAATATGAATCAAATGAGAGCTGTGTAGGTGTAAGAGGAAGAAGAAAGGTGAGAAATTCTCTGCATTCCTATGAATTTGTGCTTTTAACCTGAAACTACTCCAAAAAATAATATTCTTAAAGAGTCACTAGACTGTTCATTGTAGTTCAGCTGACAGTCAACTGTATGGCCAACAAATCCACCTAAATATAAATCAGAAAATTACTTATGCATTTAATCATTTTCATCTCAGGGAAATTTGCTTCTATTCTCAATTTACCAAAGAGTATTTTTTGTAATCATGAAAATGTGGTGGATTTTCTCATGTGTTTTTCCCGAATCTATGTAATCATGTCATTTTTCTTCTTTCCTCATGAATGAAATATTATACATTATTTTTGAATGATGACATAATCTTATATTGTATGACAAATTCCACTTGGTTGTAGTGTATTATTCTCTTTATATACCAGTATTTTGTTAGAAAACATTTATTGAAGATTCTTAAATCTGTGTTCATGGTCAGGTCTGTGGTTTTCATTTATTTTTAAGTAATATTTTTAGTTATTATTTCAGAATTTTATACATGTGTACAATGTATTTCAACAATGTTAACTACCCACTCCCTCCTCCAACTCTTCCTACATCTCCCCACATCAACACCATCATCATGCCCTTATGTTTTTTAAGTAACACACTGAGTGTAATTAGTGCTACCCATATATGTACAAGTATGGGCCCATGTACTGGATCATTCTCATCCTACCAGGGACAATACTGCTACAAAAAATGACTCTGCCTCTACTAGTAGCCATCAACTGTCCATACTCTCTCAGATAGAGATGAGATCTTATATATCCCTCCTTCACCACGCTGGAAATTTGACTATTTTGATATTGTTCTTTTTGTGTGCAGGCAACCACAGCTGCCATGAGTTCATGAGTGCAGTATCTGGCCATGTGCAGAGACATTATTTCACCCTGTCATTCTTAACCTTGACTACTGAAATCTTTCCACCCATGTTTCCATGATGTCCCCTGACTCTTGTAGTTGGGATATGTGTTCGATAGTGATATGTCAATTTGATATGAGCTTAAGTGGTCTGAGAGGAGAGAACCTCAATTGACAAAATGCCTTTATAAGATGGGGATGTAGGCAAGGCAGTAGGACATTTTCTTAATTAGTGATTGATGGGGGGTGGCCCCCAGCCCACTGTGGGTATTGTCATCTTTGGGCTGGTGGTCCTGGGTTCTATGAGAAAGCAAGCTGAGCAAACCATGAGGAGCCAATAAGCAGCATTGCCCCATGGCTTCTAAATCAGCTCCTTCCTCCAGGTTCCTGCCCTGTTTGAGTTCCTGTCCTGACTTCCTTCAATAATTGACTACAATGTGTAAGCTAAATAAAACCTTTACTCCCCTACTTGTTTTTGGTCATGGTGTTTTATCACAGCTATAGAAACCCTAATTAAGACAGAAATTGGTACCAGGATAGAGGGGTCTATCTGTGACAGACTTGACCATGTTGTTTTGGGGAAGCTTGTGGAAGAACTTTGGAACTTTGGGAAGAAAAGCCACTGAATGTTCAAAGCTTATTGAGCTCTTTTGTGTGAGCATGGAAGAAAAGAATGTTGAGAGGAATGCAGAGGATGGAGGCCTGGCTTGTGAAGTTCCAGATGGAAGTTTGAGAGTTACTTAAAGACTATCAAGGCCATTGCATATTTGATATTTTGAATTAAGATTCAGTGGGTCTGGTCAGTTGGGACTGAATAGTCACCTTTGATTAACAAGAGACCCAAACTATTAAAAAGAACCTTTGCTTTACTGCAACAATTGATACTGGTTAGCTGGAGCTGAGAAATTAGAGGTGATTAAGAGACCAGCATCACCAAGGAAAAATCTTCCACTGAGGTATTTCCTGGGGGTTAGTACACTGAAACTTTGTTCTAGAGGTGGCCAAGGTTATATTTTGCGCTGGCAACCAAACTTGGTAGTGTAAGAGCTACCCAAGTGGTACTGACTCTTAAGTCATGAAGGGGTCATTAAGAGCATCTGAGTCTTGGTAATGGGTGGCAGGGCTGGAGTCCCTGAAGAAAGCCCAGGGGAGACTATTGGTATAAGTGTAACCCAGTTGCAGCAGGAGACCCCAGCACTTTGGAGATGCCAGTACCATTGGATGACCACAATGAAAGGTTAGGACTTAACTATCATCACAAAGGATTAGTTGTGTGGCTAGTTTTATGTCAACTTGATACCAGCTAAAGTCATCTGAGAGAGGGAACTTCAATTTAAAGAATGCCTTCTTAAGACGGTCCTGTAAACAATCTGGCAGGGCATTTTCTTAATTAGTAATTTGTTGCTGGAGAATTTTTCTCCAGCTCCCGCCACCAAGTCCCGCCAGTCCCAGAGCCCACTTATAAAATAAACACACAAACTCTTATATTATTTAAACTGCTTGGCCATTAGCTCAGGCCTGTCATTGTCTAGCTCTTACTCTTATATTTAGCCCATTTCTATTAATCTTTACTTTGCCACATGGCTTGTGGCTTACCGGTACTTTACATCTTCCTTGTCCTCATGGCGGCTGGCAGTCTCTCTCTCAGCCTTCCACTTCCCAGAATTCTTTTCCTTGTCCCGCCTATACTTCCTGCCTAGCCAATGGCCAATCAGTGATTTATTTACTGACCAATCAGCAACACACTTGACATACAGACCATCCCACAGCACTTCCCCTTTTCTTTTCTTAAAAAGGAAGGTTTTAACTTTAACATAGTAAAATTACATATAACAAAACAATTATCAAGCAAGAATTACAGTTACAATATTAAAGAAGAGATCCTATCTATCTTATATTTGTAAGTTTAAGGTTTTATATCTAACTTATCTTTTATTATAACTAAGGAAAATTGTAAGTATCTAGTCTTTAACCACATCAAAGACCTCAGAAGGATATAACACTGCCTGAGAAATGGTAGAAGGATGCAAGCAACTTTTGGGAGTCTTGCAGGGTAGACAGAGACAGCTGAGCCTGGACAGTCATGCAAAGTTTTCTTGTAAAGTTGGGGCATCTGTCTTCAGCCCACAGGCCTAGAGTCTCTTATTCACTTTTTTCTGTGTCTTGTAGAATGTCTGGCAGTTTTCTCTGCAAAGCAGGAACCTGAAGGACCATTTTGTCAAGCAAAGTTCAGTGGTCACCTTTCTATGGGTCCTGCATGTCCACTTGATCAAGCAGTCCAGGCAAGAACAGTTTCTTGCCCAAATGGCTATTTTTTGTCAAGGTGAAGATAAACTCCATATGGAGTGTCTTCGATGCCCATCCTCCTCTCTGAAGTAAATCGGTGCTGTCAGGAGCAGACATGTCTCACTGTCCAAAAAGTCTAAACTTTTAAAACATTTTAAATGCCATATACTGTAGGTCTTTGAAGTGTTTGAAGACTACCTATCTATCTGAAATATATCTATGTATACCTAGAAGACTTAACTAACATGGCTACAAATATTATCATAGATGACTAACTATTAATCTATTTTTTAATTATCCATTACAATTTTAAATGAGTTACATAAACATAATACCTCAAACAAGAATAGAAATATATATACAGTATAACAAAATTAAGTTTAAATTTGTATCAATAAACTAAATCTATAGCAATGTAAAACATTTTAAACAAGTTGTTACTCTTTAAAAGTAGGTTCATTAATCTACCCTTTCATCCTATCATATCTAACTATCCCCCTTTTTGTTTTAGAAAGAGATTGTATTTATAATCAACCTGATTTAAATAAAAATATTGTTTTTTCTCTGTCCCACACCAGAGGGCTCTTCTGATTTGGGACACAAGAATCTCTTAACCATTTTTTTTTTTTGAGCAATATGTCTGGGTTTAGAGGGGGAGTGAGCCAATTCCATCTCTAAAGCCAGCTTGGTATATTTGGGAATTTGGGCGTAGCTTCTCTTACTACTTCCTGCTGGAGGGGGGCGCTGTATCTTCTGGAGACAGAAAGAAAATTTTAGGATCATGGAGTAGTCCGTGAGGCTGTATATCTGAGCCAGTTGACTTGAAACCATTCTGGATGTTGAATCATCTGGGCCATGGTGTCATTGGAGACCTTTCAGGGGGTCTTGGCTGGTCAAACCTGATGTATCTTAATCTGGAACAAATCCATAGTCTCTGGCTTTCTGTGGAAACAAGAGCAGAGACTCTTTTCCAAAGCAACATATCCTTATATCCAAATTTTGAAGTCAAGGTACCTTTAAAATATACATTTTGGCATAACTCAACAGCTTTTACAATCAAATGTTTTTCTGCAGTTACGAATATCAAAGAGAACGTAATCCAGATTCTCTGTGTGGTAGTCATCTTTACGTGGCTTATTTTTTTATATTAGCTTGAGCCTATTCCTTTTAAACTGCAGCCTTCTAAGCCTGAAACGGCGCAGTGGCTGCTGGCTCCGCCCACTTCAACTTCCCAACATGGCGGCGGTCCGCTTTCCGCCAGCTCTGGGAGCCATAACTCTCAGAAATAGTGGGTCTACACTTTTACCAAAGTAGCGTGTAGCCCAGAAACCTCTTTTTTTGTTTTGTACTAGCAAAGGCTAAATTCACCACACAGTTTAATGTGCTACTTGCAGAGGCCTCATTCCCACCATACTGCAGGTCGAGAGCGCACGCTAGGAACCCGCCAGTAGCTCAAACCGGCAGCTGCCGCTTATTTGAGAGAGACAATTAGGAAGCTGTTTTTAGGTCCGTTTTAGAATCTTTTTTCTAAGTTTTTAGGTGGAAACTCTTGCCCCACGTTGGGCGCCATTTGTTGCTGGAGAATTTTTCTCCAGCTCCCGCCACCAAGTCCCGCCAGTCCCAGAGCCCACTTATAAAATAAACACACAAACTCTTATATTATTTAAACTGCTTGGCCATTAGCTCAGGCCTGTCATTGTCTAGCTCTTACTCTTATATTTAGCCCATTTCTATTAATCTTTACTTTGCCACATGGCTTGTGGCTTACCGGTACTTTACATCTTCCTTGTCCTCATGGCGGCTGGCAGTCTCTCTCTCAGCCTTCCACTTCCCAGAATTCTTTTCCTTGTCCCGCCTATACTTCCTGCCTAGCCAATGGCCAATCAGTGATTTATTTACTGACCAATCAGCAACACACTTGACATACAGACCATCCCACAGCAGTAATTGATGTGGGAGGACTCATCTCTCTATGGATGGTGCCATCCCTGGGCTAGTGGTCCTGGGTTCAATAAGAAAGCAGGCTGAGTAAGCCATGAGGAGCAATCTAGTAAGCAGTACTCTTCCATGGCCTCTGCACCAGCTCCTACCTCCAGATTCCTGCCCTGTTTGAGTTCCTGTCTGGACTTCCTTCAGTGACAGACTGATTTGGAAGCATAAGCCAAAGTTTCTCCCCAACTTGCTTTTGGTCATGGTGTTTCATCATGAAACAGAAACAGAAACCCTAACTAGGAGAGGGTGTGTAACATATATGTGCCATTTATGGCTGAGTATTCCACAGATACCTGTTCTCTGCAGTTTCACTAATTGTGTGCTTCTGTATTAACTGCCATTCACTACACAAAGCTGCTTCTAGGATGAATACTGAGAGTAGCATTAATTTATTGGTGTAGAGATTTGTATTTAAAAGGCAGTTTGAAGCAATGTCCATTTAGCAAAATAATAGTAGAAAGTTCTCCCCTAGAGCCTATGAGTCCCCCAGCCACAAGTAATTTGCCAGATTTACAGTTCAGGCGATTGTTCTCTTGGGCGATGTGGACCTTAGTCAGAAACTAGTTGATCACTCATACAATATTTATGCCACTATTGTACCTATGGCTCATCTTGCCTGGATAGACGTTACGTTCAGAGGGTTTGCAGCTGAGTAAGATTGCTGATGACTTTCCTTCCTGGTGACTTGCACAGTACCTTTTGTTTGATATTTTTCAAATCTTGTGCTGGCACCCACAAGGTACTATACAAGTTAGCCAGCAATGAAGAAGCTTCCAAAGTAGTACTAGCTTGATTTCCCCATATTCTCTAACCACAGCAAAGCTGATGGAGTTTTCAGGTCTTGCAATGCCATTTTCTAGCTTTGACATTAAGTTAATGCTCATCTCACAATGCATCAGGGGAGTGTCTCTCTGCTTCTGTCTTCTGAAAGAGTTGAAGAATATTGGTATAATCTCTTTCTTAGATAGTTTGTTAAATTCACCCATGACACCATGTAGCTCTTGCATTTTTTTTGAAAGCTTAACTATCTATTCAAGTGTTAATATAAAAAAGCACTTTGTTGCTCTTTTGTGAATCTTGGCAAATTGTGTCCTTCAGAAATTTGGTGCCCTCCATGTAGGTAGACATGTAGTTTTTATAGCATCTCTTCATTTTCTTGAATGTGTATGACTCTTTGCAGTTTCTATCTTTTCTCCTTGGTTTCTAGTCTGACTAGGTGCTTAGTGACTCTATTGTTGATTTCTATTGACCTCCTTTCTTAAATTTTATTGATTCCTGTTCTATTTTTATTAATTTTTCTTATTTCTTATAATGTTTCTAGTTTGTTCATGAGAAAGCTTGCATTATTAACTTTGGATCTTTATCTCCTGTAATGGATGAGTTCAATGCTACAAATTTCCTGTAAGCTCTGCTTCTGTTGCATTCCTTAAATGTTAACAGGTTATATTTCCAGTTCCATTTGTTTCAAAATATTTTAATTTATCTTGAAATTTTCTCTTCAACCCATATGCAACTTATAAGTCTCCCTTTCAATCTTTGCATATTTGGTTTTTTTTTCTGCCATTAATTTTGAGTTTAATTACATTGCATTTGAAGAACAAATGTTACAGATTATCTAACCTTAAATTTGTTAAAGTACATTTTATGACTGATGATATGGTGTATCACAGTGAATATTCCATTTGTGTTCAGTAATAGTGTGGAGTTCTAGTGCTGTTGATATAGTGTATAAATAAATGGTCATTATATAAGCTTGACAGATGGTATAGAATTCAACAAAATTCTTACTGATTTCTGCCTGCTAAATCAAACACTTTGTCCTAGAGGAGTATTGAAGTCTCCAATTATAATGGTGGATTCATCTCTTTCACTTTGCAGTTTTAACAATTTTGCCTCATATGTTTTGACATGCTGTTGTTAGGCAAGTCTGGTGATTTTCACCAAAATATTTTTGTCTATTTATGTCTAAACAGTGATTGAATAACTCTTCTCTTTTCATATAATGTGTTTCTACTGCAAAAGAATATCAAACTTATCCTAAGAGAAATCTCTTTCCTTTGTGTAAAAGGATAAGTAAAAATATACTTATAATTAATCTTCTTAATACTTGAGCTCTGTACATGTAGAAAGCATTCTTTCTGAACTTCCCAGTCGTCTTGCTAATCATCATGTCTCATTTTACTGATGAATGAAAGAAAGGTCTGGAAAGGCTGTCAAGAAAAGCAGAGCTGATGAACTTGGCTGTATTTTAAATCAATTGAACTCTACTTTTTTAAATGGAACCCTTTCTCTTTTTTAAACAGGCAGGTTTTCTGTTCTCATTTTGGGGGTGGTTTGTGCTTTTCAGGTATGCAAAGTCCAGTTTCAGGTTGATAGTTAGTAGCTTATGCTGATTAGTTCTTACATCAACTTAACACAGTCTAGAGTTATTTTGGGAGACGGAACCTCAGTTGAGAAGATGCCCCTCACCAGACTGGCTTGTTGGCAAGTCTATAGCACATTTTCTTAATTATTGATTGACAAGAAGGGAAGGGCAGCCCACTGAAGATGGTGCTACCCTTAGGCTGGTGTCCCCCAAGTACATTAAAAAATCAGGCTGAGAAATCTATGGGGACCAAGTCAGTAAGCAGCACTCCTTCAGGGCCCCTGCTTCAGTTCCTGCTTCCAGGTTCCTTGCCCTGACTTCCCTAGATGATGAACTGAGTACAAGTTGTAATATTAAGTAGATCTTTTCCTCCCAAGTTTCGTTCAGACACGATGTTTCATAACAGCAATAGAAACCCTTACTAAGACACAGGTGTTAAGGGTTCTCTACACCATTTTTGTAAGTCAGTGCAAATTTTGTGATTATGTTCTGAGATGACACAGACAGATACTTACCCTAAACCAGCCACTTTTTGTATGAGAAGTGCTAACATCTGCATTCTCTTGTGTCAGGTAACAGAGCCAGACAATGTCCTTGAACCCCACCATGGAAGATAATAACATCAACTGTATTGTAAGCAGATATCATTTCCTGCTTTCTGTGGGGAGGAAATTGAATTTCAGGGAATTGGTTTAATGTGCTCAGGCACAAAAAGATGCTAATAGACAAGATTTGCAATCTTGTGCAGTGTGTGAATGAGAATGAAAAGGAAATCTGGTGGCCCACTTCCACATGCTGCTCTCCCAAGTTGTCACAATGCAGCTCTTTCTTCAATGGTGAAGACGAATTTGAAGATTGCGTTTATAGCTGTCCAACAGGAAATAAGCTATCTTATAAATTACTTCTTTCAATTTTGATATATTTACTGTCTTAAGCTACAAAGTAATTTTTAATAGAGCTTCTTCATCTCCCAGGGAAAAGGAAAAAAAGTTTCAAAGGTTTATATGCAAACAGAAAGAATAGTAGGGACTCATAATCAGTTGTCGAGTTCTGCATATTATCAGTTTTGTCTATCAACTTACTAACCACTGCCTTTTTGATTTGGTCCAAGTGTTGGGGATTGGGAGGTGGGTTCCTGATGACAAGGAAAGCATCAGCTCAGGCCCTGGAGCATGATTCTCTTTCTTTAACCATAGACCACAGAAACCAGTTCTCAGTTTAGGGTCAGTATACTTGTGGAGTACATGAGTGAATGAAAACTCTTTCATATTTTTTTATCTTCATAGCAGATATTCCCACATCCATTTGAAAATTAATGAATTGACTATGAATAACAGAGTCTTGCTCAAAGTTAGAGCCTTAATTAAGTAAAGAAACAGGGGTTGAAGCTCATTCTACCTACTCATAACATAGTCGCAGATGTCTTTTCGTCTTCTTGGTTTAGCATCTCTAACACCAGAGCACAGGCAAACACTGGAGGAAGCTGTCTTCAGAAGTGCTGGTTAGGACTATTTTCTCACATGTCTGGAGGCTATCCCAGTCCCTACCCCTTTATGTTAGGTCTTTCTGGATGACTGTTGTGACCCCATGCAAGACAAGCTGGTGTTCCCCAGTCAGCAATGAACTAATGCCCCCAATATGTTTGGGCAGGTTAATTTTTTTGTACTTAGATAATTTGTGGGTGAACACATATTATTAATTTTAAAACATGTGGAAAGTTTAGGAGTCAAAGAAAACTCGTGCAGACCTGACAAGCTGAAAGCCATTTTCTTTAATCCCTGTAGGAAAAATAAATTGTGGCTTTGTAAAGCACTTTTCTTTTTTCACTCAGTTTCCAAAAAATTGAGGTAAAATTTTTATTTATCTTTCTGGATAAGAAAAAAATAAGAGATGAGAAAGGAAGGGGCAGATTTAGAGAAGCTTGGAGGTAAGGAAGCTAATTAACCTGAGTAGTCAGTATTGAGACAATGACTGAGTATGTGAATCACTCTGTCAAAACATGAAGGGTTGAGGAGGGAGGAGAAACTGTGGCCAGGATGTAAAACAATCAAACAAATAAATAAATAACAAAAAATTTAAAAAGTCATTAAATAATTTATTGAAATAAAATCAATATTAAGTTTACCATTTAAAAAAAATTAAGATTCAAATCCCAGTTTGATCACTTACCAGCACAGGGGTAGCTCTACCACTGAATACAATAGCTTCAGTTTGAAGTACTTTGGGTACTTCTAGCTAGGCAAATATTAAGCACTATGGTCTTAAGGCTTCACAGTGACTAAAAAGCCAGGAGGAAAACTGTTGTGGAATATTTGTTTAACTAGGCAAAATGTGTTACATTGTTCATGCTGCATTTCTTAACTATGTAAAGACGTGTTGCATTTGCCTTCATTAAATAAAATTAACCTGGGCTCGGAGAGGTGGGGTTAGCAACAAGGAAGCAGCAGGAAGGAGCTTGTCATGTTTCTTTTCTTTTCTTTTCTTTTTTTTTTTTTTTTGTAGTTGGAGCTGTGTGAAAGGGAGTAGCTTCCAAGAATATCAGCAAAGACAGAAAGTTAGCTAGTTGCTACTCTAACTCTGAGGTTTCAGGTTTTCACCCTAGCCTTTGAATCTCGAGTTTTATTTGAACTATAGAGATTTAGTTAGAACTGCCTTCATTGGCAGCAACAGAGCCATTGTCTGGGGGAACAGAACTCCCCCAGGCTATGGCCTTAGTGACTGGGCCACTAGTAGTTTAAAGCATAGCCCCTGTAATGAAGGCAAAACAGCATTTTGGCATTCCAGTGTGGGGCCCAAATTTCCACATAGGGCCTGAAATAGCTGGAAAAAAATTAATAAGCCAATATGCTAAGTAGAAACAGCAACCTAAGTAAAAAAAAAAAAAAAAAAAAAATGCCTGCCACAGTGTGAGGCACCAGCTTCCTAGAGCTGGGACAGTTGAATGCAATGCCCAGTCAAATGCAACTCCAGAATAGGTGCCAAGGGTTTAGGCTTGGCTTTCAGGGACCTGAGAAGGAGGCAGTACTTTAAAATAAATAAATAAATAAAAATCTTTTGCTGGCTTTTGTACAACATACAGTCCATACTTGTGTTAATGCAGATCTATGTTACTTTTGAAAGTTTCTGTGTTTTCAGAGCAGTGGGAACAGACACCCATAAAAAAGGGTGGCCCAAGTGATCCATCCTCTCAGAGTGCCTCTGTTGCAGTTTCCTCAGAGTTCTGTGTACAGAACAGCTTCAAGGCTGCTGACTGAGATGGTCCAGCCTCACAGACTATTCTAGCCAAGACTTCAGATAAGCCTTTCACTTTCCCTTTACACAGAGGCTGGGCAACCAATGTTATAAGTAGTTTTCCCAGGATATGACTATTATTTCAATTTTCTTAGGGATTCCTAAAGATTCCTTCACCCACAGACAACATGAAACAGTCTGGAGAATACAAGGCTCATATTCCCAAGAAGTGGTGTTGGTGGTTTTTGATTATTTGATGGATTATAGATGTTTGTCATCATTTATGGGGAATATAAGATAAAAAGACAACTATTTTTTATTTTATTTTATAATTTAATTTAATTTTACATATCAGCCATGGATTCCCTTGTTCTCCCCACCCCCACCTTCCCCCCAGTCTACCCGCCATTTCCGTCTCCTCCAGGGAAAAGACTCCCCTGAAGATTTAGTTCAACCTGGTAGATTCAGTCCAGGCTGGTCCAGTCCCCTCCTCCCAGGCCGAGCCAAGTGTCCCTGTATAAGCCCCAGGTTTCAAACAGCCAACTCATGCACTGAGCACAGGACCCAGTCCCACTGCCTGGATGCCTCCCAAACAGATCAAGCTAACCAACTGTCTCACTTATCCAGAGGGCCTGATTCAGTTGGGAGCTCCATAGCTATTGGTTCATAGTTCATGGGTTTCCATTCGTTTGGCTATTTGTCCCTGTGTTTTATCCAACCTTGGTCTCATCAATTCTCCCTCATACAAACCCTCCTCATTCTCGCCAGTTGGACTCCTGGAGCTCCACCTGGGGCCTGGCCTTGGATCTCTGCATCCGGTTCCCTCAGTCATTGGATGGGGTTTCTAGCACAACAATTAGGGTGTTTGGCCATCCTATCACCAGAGTAGGTCAGTTCGGGCTGTCTCTCGACCATTGCTAGTAGTCTATTGTGGAGGTATCTTTGTGGATTTCTGTGGGCCTCTCTAGCACTTTGCTTCTTCCTATTCTCATGTGGTCTTCATTTATCATGGTTTTTTATTCCTTGTTCTCCCTCTTTGTTCTTGATCCAACTGGAATCTCCCGCTCCCCTAAGCTCTCTTTCCCTCGACCCTTGCCCTTCATTACTCCCACTCATGTCCATGTTGTTCATATAGATCTCATCCATTTCTCTGTCATTGGGCAATCCCTGTGTATTTCTTGGGGTCCTGTTTTCTAGGTAGCCTCCCTGGAGTTGTGAGTAGCAGTCTAGTCATCTTTGTTTTACATCTAGTATCCTCCTATGAGTGAGTACATACCATGTTTGTCTTTCTGAGTTTGGGTTACCTCACTCAGGATGATTTTTTCTAGATCCATCCATTTGCCTGCAAACCTCATGATGTCATTGTTTTTCTCTGCTGAGTAGTATTCCCTTGTGTATATGTACCACATTTTATTTATCCATTCTTCAGTTGAAGGGCATCTAGGTTGTTTCCAGGTTCTGGCTATTACAAACAATGCTGCTATGAACATAGCTGAGCAAGTGCCCTTGTGGTATGATTGAGCATTCCTTGGGTATATGCCCAAGAGTGGTATAGCTGGATCTTGGGGGAGATTGATTCCCAATTTTCTAAGAAAGCGCCATATTGATTTCCAAAGTGGTTGTACAAGCTTGCATTCCCACCAGCAGTGGAGAAGAGTTCCCCTAGCTCCACATCCTCTCCAGCATAAGGTGTCTTCAGTGTTTTTGATCTTAGCCATTCTGACAGGCGTAAGGTGGTATCTCAGTGTTGTTTTGATTTGCATTTCCCTGATGATTAGGGATATTGAGCAATTCCTTAAATGTCTTTCAGCCATTTGAGTTTCCTCTGTTGAGAATTCTCTGTTTAGTTCTATAGCCCATTTCTTAATTGGACTGTTGGGTATTTTGATGAAAGAGTCAACTATAAACCTAAAGTGTTTTACATTGGTATGGATTTTGGTATATTGATACTAATTAAAGGTTGTTTTTGTTATTGTTCAGGGTATTATGCTTATGCAGGTCCTTTAAAAATACAATGTATAATTAAGAAATGCAGGTTAGTAGTTTGTCATTTATAATATTCAATTTTGTAGTCATATTAAATACATTTTCAAGGTTAAACAGATATATTTTTGATAGATAGATGCTCTTCAAATGCTTCAAAGACCTACAGAATAGGGCATTTAAAATGTTTCATTAACATGGGACTTTTCATTGATGGTGACTTTTGTTTCTGGAAGCACCAATTTACTTCAGAAAAGATGGTGATCATCAAAGAACCTCCTTATGGAGTTTATTTTCAATGTGGCAAAGCTAGCCATTTTGGCAAGAAACTGTTCTTGCCTCAACTGCTGACAATATGCTGCCCAAACTGGACATGCAGAGCAAAAAGGAATATGACTACCAAACTTTGCCAAAACAAGGTAAGACAGCCCTTCAACATTCCTGTTTCATAGAAGAGTCTGCCAGATACTCTAGGCTTGTAAACTGAAGATAGATGCCCCAACATTGCAGAGGAACTTTGGGTGACTGTCCAGGTAGCCAGATGTCTGTCATTTCTATAGTTTTGGAAGTGGCTTATATTGAAATTTCTCTTTACTTAGGTAATATTATTTCCTTCTGGAGTCTTTGATGGAGTTGATAACTAAATAGTTTTAGTTATAATTTTCCTTATCCTGTGATAGAAGGTAACTAGGTAAACTAGGTACAAAACTTTGGGCTCACCATGATAGGATTAATAATAGAGTATTTTCTGTGAATTTGCCAAATATAAGTGGACTGAACATTATAAATGTAATTCTTACTTGATAAATTCCTATTGTATACAGTCTTACTATGTTAAAGTTAAAACCTTTCTTTTTGTTTAGACAAAAAAAAGGGGGAAATGTTTTGGAATATTATTTTAACTAGGCAAAGATGTTTATATTTGTTTATACTGTGGAATATTTAACTATGTGAAAGGTATGTTACATTTGTTTGTGCTACATTTGTTCAATTATGTAAAGATGTGTTGCATTTTTTCATCTTGCCTGTTTAGACCCCTGATAGGTCTAATAAAAAGCTGAACAATAGCTAGGCAGGAGAGTGATATGCATGGCTGGCAGGCAGAGAGAGAAAAAAATAGAAGGAGAAATCTAGGCAAATGGGAGAAGGAGAAGAGAATGAGTGAGGAGAGGGACATGCCCAGGGCCAGAATCCAGGCAGCTGCCAGACAAACAGACACAGGAAGCAAGAAAGTAGGACAAAAAGGAAGGAAGGAAGGAAGGAAGGAAAAAAGGAAGAAAGGAAGGAAGGAAGAAAGGTAAAAGGTCCCAAGGCAAAACATAGATGAAGAGAAAAAGGTTGAATTAAGTTATAAAACCTAACAAGGGATAAGCTTAAGATAAGGCCGAGCTTTCACAACAAATAATAAGTCCCCATGTCATGATTTGGGAGCTGGTTGGTGGCCTAAAAGAAAACCTGCTACAGAAAACACTAGTAATAACAAGAATTGACATTTTTTTTAAGGGAAGCAACATAGTAATTCATTCTTACAATTTATTAAATTCATAGAAGTCTTTAAGAACCTAAAATTCAAATTCAAGGTTTTCTTCATCCTTTGCTTTGATAATTTATTTAGTCATCATCTTACCCTGAGCTAAGTAACATCTCCCCAGCAGCAAAAGAAAAACTCATTTCCAATGGAACATGCTAGAAAGCAATGGAAAAAAGCAGAAACATTGCTCTAGTATATCATGGTCCCAACACACTGGTTTTCTCAGCACAGAGCAATCCACATTGCCATGCAGATATTTTAACTGAATATTGGGAATTTGAAGGTTGAGAATAATGATATAAAGTGTCACGGGGCAAATGAAGTCCCCACTGAGACTCTCTGACTACCTAAACTTTACATACACCTAGAAGTTAGACAGTATTTGCCATTATACTTGTCTTTGTCAGGTTCAAATGACATCCCTTGGTGCAGATCCTGACTGATTGCTTAGTAACTGGGCACTATTTTTTATTTTACCATGAAGCTACAGCATGGGGATCACTTGGGCAGTAAAAATTTTGTTGTAAACCATAGCTTATGCTGTGCTAGGCAAAATTGTAGCTGAATTTTTACTGTGTCCCACCCAGTCAGCAGCTGTTCAGACCCAAGTAAACACACAGAAGCTTATATTAATTAAAACTGCTCGGCCATTAGCTCAGGCTCACTCACTACTGACTAGCTCTTACACTTAAACTTAGTCCATTTCTATTCATCTTTATGTCACCACATGTTCTGTGACTTTACCTGTGTGCCATTACATGCTGCTCCCTGGACGATGGGCTGGCATCTCCTGACTCAGCCTTCCAGCCTTCCCACAATTCTCCTTGTCTGCTTATCCCACCTGTACTTCCTGCCTGGCTACTGGCCAATCAGTATTTTATTTATCAACCAATCAGAGCAACACATTCACAGCATACAGAGCAATATCCACAGCACAAAACTTCTTATATTACAGATTTTATTGAGAACATTCTTCTAGATTATATGTACCATTGACAGACAATACCATTGACATAAAATCAAGTTCTGTGAGTCTCTCTTTGTATTCTACAGTGTTTTCTTTATAGTCCTCCTAGGAGGCTCTGGTAAAAATTGGCTTCTAATACATCCTCTTATTCTGCTACAGCAATTCTCCACCTGTGGGTCACAACTCCTTTGGGGGTCGAATGACCCTTTCACAGGAGTTGCTTAAGACTACCAGAAAACAAAGATGCTTACATTATGATTCATGACAGTAGTAAAATTACAGTTATGAAGTAGCAATGAAAATAATTTTATGGTTGGGGGTCACCATGAAATGAGGAACTGTATTTAAGGGTTGCAGCATTTGGGAAGGTTGAGAACCACTGCTGTAGTACACTTACTGTACAGAGATGAGAGCTGAGAGAGAAGCAGTTGAAAACAGCCCTAACGGATAATGCTCCTTTGTGACTACTCTTCCATATAACTAGAATTGCACAGACCACTGTTGTAGAATATTATTTTAAGGTGTGTTACTTTTGTTTATGTTGCATTTGTTTAACTCTGTGAAGCTGTGTTACTGTGCCTGTCTAAAACACCTGATCTAAAACACCTGATGGTCTGATAACTGAATAACCAAGGAGGAAGGAGAGGTGGGGCTAGCAAGCAGAGAGAATAAATAGAAGGAGAAATCTGGGAGAAGAGGGAGTAGGAAGAGCAAGAGAAGGAAGGGGACTCCAGCATCCAGCTGCCCAGCTACACAGCAAGCCACAGAATAAGGTTAAGATTTACAGAAGTAAGAGAACAGGAAAAGCCCAAAGGCAAAAGATAGATGGAATAACTTAAAGTTAAGGAAAGCTGGTAAGAAACAAGCCAAGCTAATGCCAGGCATTGACAAGTAAGAATAAGCTTCTGTGTGTGATTTATTTGGGAGCCGGGAGGTGGGCTCCCCAATAGAGCAAAAACACACAACAGGCCACAGGCCAGTTAAACCTAGTGCTGCCTTCTCCAAGAAATAATCTTATGACAGAATTATGGACTCCTCAAATTCATATGTTAAGATCCAGACTTTCAGAACCTCAAAATACATTTTAAAATGGGATCTTCAAAATTGTGATTGAGTTAAAAATGAACATATTTACACAGCCCTAATCTAATAGACTGGTATTGTTTTAAGGGGATGAACTACCAGGAGCATGTGTGCATGGAGGGGTGACCACGAGAGTCAGCTAAGTGATAAGAAGTCACCTCCAAACCACAGACAGAGATTTGGAATAGACCCCACATTATGATCCTCAAAGAAAACCAACTTTATCAGCATGCTGCTCTTGATATTCTATACCTGTGAGAGAACATTTTTTATTGTTTAAGACATTTTATTTTTATGTTTTTTACATTCCTAGCAAAATATACTACCTACTTCTTACCATCTCTACAAGCTTAACAAGTTTTGAAAGAGGGCCCTTAGATCATAGGTCCTACCAGATTTCTTCCAGACATCAGAGCTTCCTCTCTTTTAAAAGACTCACACTATCTCTACCAGTAGATTTTCAGATCATGTGTAGTTTTTAGGAACTATATTGCATGGTGCAAAAAAATGTGTTTGTGTCCAGTGTGGAACATTTTCTGCTTTCCTGATGAAGCTGTTTTTGTGTTCTTAACTAGTATCATTTACCAAACATCCACATTCTATGTAGTTCCACTTCTTACCAGTCATATTATGCATTCAGTTTTGTTTCAGATACATTGCCTAGTTATCATTTAACCTTTCAAGAGCTATGTTTCTCATCTATAGAAGGCATGATAGTCATCTTAGACATTTTTTCTGCTGCTATAATAAAAAGGAAATAGACTGAGCAGCTTATAAGCATTAGGGATTTGTTGCTGTCAGTCTGGAAAGTAGGGTATGTATGTTAAGGGTGTCATTGCATTCAGTTCTGCAGAAAGCCCTCTTCTGTATTGCAGACAGCAACTTTTTTACTGTGTTCTCTGTGACAGAAAGAGAACTAGCTAGCTCTGTGACTTCCAAGAGTTCTAATCCCATTCAAGAAGGCAAAACATTCATGGCCTAATAAATTACATATTGATGGCTCTGTGTCATCAATTGATATCAGAGTTTAAATAAAGAATTTGGGCATGGGGACCAAAAATATTCACTCTGTGTCTGACATATGGTAAATAGCCAACAAATTTTCAGTGAGATAATGTTCATCTTTGTTATTGCTATTGAAAGTTTTATTCTCTTCAGAAATTCCTCAATTTGTTGAACCCAAGGGCATGAGAGCAGGAGAACTGGCCCCACTCCTTGCTGCCTGCTGCATTTGGTGAGCTAGTCAGGCAGTTCTGGAGAGCTCCTCTGGGTGGTGACAAGGAGGGAAAGCTGGCAGCCTGTCCAACCCAGGTACCACCCAGGCCCAGAATCAGGATTACAAGTTAGCCCACCCAGCATCCACCTCATCTATGAACTGCAGGAGCATGGGAAGGAGCTGGACCTACAGATCCCAAACTGTAGGATCTCCATGGCACAGGACAACAACAGGATATCCAGAAGTCCCAGTGAGGACCTATTATCTATAATGTAGCAGAAGCCAGAGGTCTCAACCTAGACCAATGATTCATAGCAATGAATACTTAGAAGTAAAGATGTGTGGACTAAAGGGTACACTGTTTGACTCCCTGGGCCACACTACAGCTTACACCCTGAGAATTTTTTTTTTTTTTTGGTTTTTGGTTATTCTTTTTTTTTTTTTTTTTTTTTTTTTGGTTTTTTCGAGACAGGGTTTCTCTGTGTAGCTTTGCGCCTTTCCTGGAACTCACTTGGTAGCCCAGGTTGGCCTCGAACTCACAGAGATCCGCCTGGCTCTGCCTCCCGAGTGCTGGGATTAAAGGCGTGCGCCACCACCGCCCGGCGGGTTATTCTTTTAAGAAATTTTTTTGGAGGGGGTGCAAGGACAGGGGGTGAAGACAAGGGGAGGGGAGAAGAGTGGGATCAGGGTGCATGATGTGAAATCCACAAAAAATCAGTAAAAAGGTTTTTTTTAATCATAAATTCCCTGATTTGGTGGGAATAGAAGTACATGCTTAAATCTCAGCACTCAGGAGTCTAAGACAGGAGGATCATGAGTTCCAGACAAGCTGAGGTCACATAGTGAGTTCAAAGCTTGACAGAGATATATAACGAGACTCTGTCTCAAAAAAATATGCTAGGGCATTAATTCAGTTGTAAAGCACTTCCCTAGCATGTACAGTGCCCTGGTTTCTATCCTGTGTGCCAACAAAAACCTAGACAACCCTAATTTGCTTTTGTTGATTGCTTTAGCAATAAGCATATAAATTATGCTATCATTCTCCATTTTTTGTTTACAGCACAGTGGATGTATAAAAGTGTCCTGGTTAGGGTTGTTTTGGTCAAGTTGACACAAGTTAGAGGCATCCCAGAAGAGAAACCTCCAGTAAGAAAACACATCCATCGGAATGGCCTGCAGGCACAACTGAGGGTCATTGTCTTGATTCATGGTTGATGTGGGTAGGCCTGGCCTACTGAGAATGGTGCCACCACCTGCCAGGTAGTCCTGGATTGTACAGTAAAACAAAGCAGGCTGAGTATGCCATGAGGAGCAGCAATCTTCCCTGGTCTGTGCTTCCATTCCTGCCTCCAAGTTAATGTCTGAGCTCCTGCCCTGATTTTCCTTCACAGAGAACTGTGATTGACACATGGAAGCCAAATAAACCCTTTCTCCGCAAGATTGCTCATGGTGTTTATCATAGCAATAGAAACCAAACTAGACCCAGTGCCCAAGCCTTGTCGACTACTTTCCAGTTTCTCTGGAAAGCATACTGTTGTATAGGAAAAGATATTTCCTCCGGCAATTGCCTCAAGGACACTTGACTACTCAGTAAGAGAGCTGAAAAAAAAAATTTATTTCATTTAAAATTATTTTATATAATAATTTTGATTACATTCTTCCCCTCCCCCAACTCCTCCCAAATTCACTCTACCCACCTGACTTCATGTACTTCATTGCTCTTTCTCTCAAAACAAAAGCAAAAAATAAAACAAAATAAAAACCAAAAATGAAAGCAAACTAAAATGATAATAATAAGAAAAAAATAGATAAATAAATAAATAAATAAAACCCAAAATAAAATAAAATAAAACAGAAAAAAGAAAGTATACACATACACACACACACACACACACACACACACATACACACACAAACGTGAAGTCCTACTTTGTGTTGATCAATCTCCTAGGTGTGAGGCCTGTCCTGGACTATGATTGAATACCCAGTAATACTCTATTGGACAGATCTGACATTCCCTTTCCCAGCAGGCATCAACTGAAAACAGCATCTTGGACAACAACCTTGTGGTGGTTTGAATGTAACTGACCCCCATAAGCTCACAGGGAGTGGCACTATTAGAAAGTGTGGCTTTGTTGGAGTGAATATGATCTCGTTGGAGGAATTGTGTCACTGTGGGGGGTCAGCTATGAGGTTTCCTATGCTCAAGATACCACCAAGTGTGTCAGCCAACTTTCTGCTGCCTTCTGGTCAAGAGATAGCCAGCACCACATTTGCCTGCATATCTCCATGCTCCCCATCATGATGGTAATAGACTGGACCTCTGAGACTGTAAGCAAGATACCACAATTAAATGTTTTCTGCATAAGAGTTGCTGTGGTCATGGCATCTCTTCACAGCAATAAAAATCCTAACTAAGATAGATGTTGGTACCAGGGACTAGGATATTGTTGTGATAGTCCTGACCATGTATTTGTTTAGTGTAATATGGACATTGATACTTTGGGTTAGTAAAGCAGCAGGATGCTTTAAGTACTGCTTAATGGGCCATACTAGTAGAAGCACGGAAGACAGTGGTGCTAAGAGTTATTTAACTGTGGGGTGCTGGCTCAAGAGATTTCAGAGGAGAGTTTTAGTATGTTGCCTAAAGATCATTATTGTAATATTTTGGTGAAAGAAGTGGCTGCCTCATGCTGTCGTCCAAAGTGTCTGCCTGAGGCTAAAGTGAAGAGTTTTGGATTAATTCCATTGGCAGAAGAAATCTCAAAACAGCCTAGTATAGACTCTGTCATGTGGTTACTAGTGTCCATACTTATAAATATTTATAATGAAAAGGAGCAAGCCAGTAAACAGCTCCCCTCCACTGCCTCTGCATCAGCTCCTGCCTCCAGGATCTTGCCCAGTTTGAGTCCCTGGTCTGACTTCCTTCAGTGATGAACAGCACTGCTGGAGTGTAAGCCAAATACCCTTTCCTCCCCAGCTTGCTTTTTGGTCATAGTTCATTGCAGCAATGAAAACCCTAAGACAGTCATATACATCACATGTGACCTGAAGTGGTCACATATATCAGCAAAGTCCATGTATATTCCTACTGTCTGCATATGGTGTGTGATGATCAGATTCTCTACAGCTGGCTGAAGTGTGCTCTGCAAAATGTCTTCAAAAGGGCAGTTGAAACAGTTCACAGTATGAAATAAGGGTTATGACGACATGTCCTTTATTTCTCATATAAGTTTTTAACCGAATTATTTTATTTCCACTTTACAGATGAGAAAATTAAGACCCCAAGATACTAAGTAATTTAATCAAGGTCACATGGTCATTTATTTAATTTTAATTAATTTACTTTGGAGTTTTTATGAACACTATGAAACTTATTCTAACATAATTAAACAGTGATTAAGTGAGAGAACAGTGAACTTTCTTGTACAAAGCAAATTTTCTCATTTTTAAAAAGAAATTGTAAAATATATGTTAACAAAATTGAAAAAAAATTATCTCTAATCCTACCACCTAGAGATTATGGCTTCCAGCATTTTCATGATTAAACAGTAATTCTGATTTTTATAGGAAACTCTTAATCATTCATACTAATTTAAGGAAGGGAAACAGCAGAGAATCTAAAATCATTTCTATCTGTATTGTGTGCTTTGGGGAGTAGAAAATTGAACTTTTTGATCATGTTCTGCATGGGCTAATTACTAAAATTACTTTTTCTTCCCCAACTGATCCTAATTCAGGGCAAAGTCCTGGAAGCATTTTAGTGACAGGGGATTAAACATGTGCTGTGGCTAATTTAAGAATTGGAAACTCTACACGTGGATAATTAAGATCTGACTGCAGAACAAAAGCTTGTGCATTGTAATGTGGGGGTCTTCCACCAGCACTTCAGGGGCTTTATCCTCAGAGCAATCCTGAAAGGTAGATTCAACTCAATTTGCTACGCATCCATTGTGAGATAAACTGCCTCTGTAGTATGCTATAAAATGTCCAGGAAACAATCTGTGATTACAGGGGATAGGCAATCCAATGAAGGAGGTAGCTCAGTTGTACATCCCACTGACTTCAATAATAGTAACAATAACCATTATAGGTAACATTTATTGAGCACTTACTTACCTGAGGCCCAGATCTGTTTTAAGCTTCTTAAATGTATTAGCTCCTTTTAGCTTGGTGTAAAGCAGAGTGAGGCCAAAAGAAACAATGCACTAAGAGGAGAAAGAGTGAGACACTCTGAAGTGGAATTTAGGAATGCATCAGGACAACTGTAACAGCTGGAATTGGAGACTGAAATAAACATCCTTCTAAACCTGGTTGTTAAGTGTCCCACAGCAGTGGGGGCACATGATGGTATAGGTAGGAGTCCTGGACTGCATTTGTTTGTTTCTCTTATACTCATTGACAATGAGTACTGGCTCACAAGTCCCCCACTCCCAGAAATAGTTTACCCAACAACGTGCTCAGAGATGGACCTCATGTGGAAAACTGATGTTTTATTCTCAATTTTGGTAGAAATAATCTAGCATGAGGAGCTAAAAGGTCATGGCTTAAAAAGTACTGTCACGGTTTGAGAGTTAAATATCTCCTAAAATCTATGTACTGAATAGTTGGTTCCTGGCCTACAACTCTATTGAGGTGGCAGAAACTTCTGGCATGAAGGCCAAAATAGAAGAATGCTGGGTGAGTGGAGACATGCTCTGGAAGGATATGTGGGGTACTAGGACCCAAGCTCTCTTTTTCCTCCCTTCCCCTTGCTCTTTTCCCTCCCTTCACTTCACCTCTTCCCTCTTCCTGCTTCCCTATTCTCTTCCCTCCCTCAAGCTCTCTCTCCCTCTTTCCTGATCCCTATGTATAAATTTGGTTCCATCACACACCTCCCACTATGATATGTTGCTTTGACATGGGAAAAAGATTAAATGGTCTGAAACTATGATCCAAAATAAACTTTTCCTCTTTCTAGTTGATCTCTCAGGTATTTTGTCACAGTGACAGAAAGCCAACACTCGGTTTAATCTGCCACATTCATTGAAGCATTTGATTAAACTGGGATATTTAAAATCTAACAGGATAATTTCAACCAAAAATTAAGGAAAATCCTTCAATTTTGTTGTCTGGTGGTGGGATTAAAGAACATGAGCTTGAAGATTTATGGTATCCGTAGTAGTCATGATAACAGATAGCCTCAATGTACTATTTAGGGTTGTGTAATGGACCCTTGGATCAGCTACTAGATATGCACATACTGTATTATTAACAAAGACATTACTCTGTGCCTAGCCATGAATTAGGAGAGGCAAGCTAATCTCTGTTAAGACAATTTTGGGTGGAAGACACCTCATTAGCAGAGCTGAAACCTTCTTACAATTGCATGTGCATAAGAGTCTGCCTTCTGAACATTATTACCTCTTCTTCCTGTGCTCTAAGGTGGTTAGATGTATGCCATCTTTTTTCCATCTCTTCCAAAGAAAGGCTTTATACCTCTGACTTTTTTAGCATTAGTAGTTCTGAATAGGTGAGTTGTGCCAAGCCTTTCTCTTCATCTTTCATCCCATGAAAGATAGGCAGTGTCTTTCTACAGAAACTATGCTACATACTACATTTAGTCATAATGGACAAGAACTTGGCAAGCCCTACATTTACTGATGAACTACTGGCTTAAAATGTCACATGATCAAGCCCAGAATCTATGTAGGAGAAGGTTAGTCAAGAGTGTGAATATCCAGAGTGAAAATCCTTCTCAAATTATTCTATAAAGTAGAGAAGGAAACAATGCTTCTTCACTTTCTTTACAAAGCCCAGATCATAGTTCCTGAGCCATTAGAAATATTGTGGACTGTGAAAAATGCTTTGTAGGCTTGGAACTTGCTGGAACAGAAGTATTTAAAGTATATCGTATGCTTTTCTAAATTTCTTTAAAATTTACCATAGTCCTCTTTTCATCTCTACTTTCATTTACTTCATTCTTGTCTGTCTGCCTGCCCATCTGTCTTTCTTTTTGTCTTTCTATCTTTCTTCTTTTCCTTTCTGTCTTTTCTTTTATTTTAGGTATAGGGCTGTCAATATTACTTATCGTTTCAAAGATTAAACTCTGTGTTTCATTGTTTCATTGTATTGTTTTATATTTTTTGTTTACTTGTTTCTATTTCATTTTATTAACTTTTACCTTGATCTTAATTATTACTTTCCATGTACAATGGATAGGTTTGGACATTTTGTTTTGTTTTGTTTTTCCATGGTTTTAGGGTTCATGACTAAGTTGAAATTTAGTTTAAATTTTATTTGAAATTTCCTTGATTTTGTACTCTAGACATTTTGAGATATAAATTTCACATGTAACTGTTTCCTTGAATCACTGAGGGTTGGCTGTGCTGTGTTTTCATTTTCATTTAATTGTGAGAATTTTTTAGTTACTTTTTATTTATGTGTTCAATTACTCATTTGTCCTTTGATAGTATATGATTCAATGTCCATGAGTCTATATATGTTCTATAGTTTCTTTTGATGTTAGTTTCAAGTTTTACTCCATTATGTTCAGATAACATTCATGAGGTAACTTCAGGGTTTTCTGTTTTGTTTTTTTGTTTTGTTTTGTTTTGTTTTTGTTTTTGGGGGGGTTGTTTATGGAGAATTACTTTGTGTCCTATTGTGGGATCTAGTTTTAAAAAATATTCCATAGCATGCTTACAAGAATGTATTTTTTTAATGTTTGATGCCATTGGAGTATGTAAATTCTATTATGTCCATGGGATTTATGATGTCATTTAAATCCAATATTTCTTGGCTTATTATTTTTTATCTAGATAACCAGTATGTTGGTGAGAGTAGGGTATTAAAGTCATTCACTGTTTTTGGATTAATCTAATATTATCTAATAGTATAATAGTATCTGTTTAATGAAGTTGAGTACATTTGGATTGGGTACATATGTTTAGAATTAAAACAACTTCTTATTGGATTTCCCCTTAATGAGTATGAAATGTCCTTCTTTATCTCTTCTGATTAAATATGGTTTGAGGTATCTTTTGTCATATATTAGATTACCAACATCTACTTGTTTCTTGATATTCTTAGAAAACTTCTATCATTTCACGCTAAGATAGTATCTAATTTTAATGATGGACACATGCAAAAGGCTACAGAAAAAGTGTCCATTTTTTCTCTCATATTTTTTTTCAGTATCCTCTAAAGAGATGGATTAGTGCTTGTGAATTCCTTTAGGGTACTTTTATCATAGAACCTTTTTCTTTATTCTTCAATTATGACAGATTGTTTTGCTGTTTGTTGGCAATTATAGTCTTTTAGAACTTGAAACACACCTTTCCAACCCATCTTTCCAAACACATCTTTTGACTTTCAAACTTTACATTGAAAAATCAGCTGTGCTTTTGATGTTTTACTTTTATGTGAGACTTGAATATTCCTCTCATGTAGCTTTCAATATGCTTTCTTTGTTCTATATATTTAATATCAGATATCACTATGCAATGGACCATACCCTTTCTGGTCCTGACAATTTCATGTTCTTTATGACTCTTATACTAGCGTGGGCATATCTTTTCATGGATTTGGGAAATTTTATTCTATTATTTTATTGAAATTTTGTCACGCCTTTTGTATAGAGTTCTTTTTCCTCTTCTTTGCCCTTAACTCATAGGTTTGTCTTTTCATAGTGTTCCAAATATCTCATGTGGTTTAGCCACATGTTACTTTTTATAAGTATTTCATTGGCCTTTACTGAGTGACCCAGTTTTTCTACCTTCTCTTCAAGCCTTGATATTCTGTCTTCCATATCATCCAATCAATTGGTGAGGTTTTCTACTGAACTTTTTATTTGACTTGCTATATTTTTAATTCTAGGCATTATTTTAGTTTAATTTTTATTAGTCTTTTACCTATTATTTTCATTGTTCATATTTTATTGAAATTGTTAGACAATATTTCTGAACATAGTTTTCTCTTCTCCAGCTCCTCACACATCATCCTTACCTTCCCACCCACCCAACTCCACATTTTATTTCTATCTTTAGAAAACAAACAGGCAAACAAAAGAAGCATCAAACTAAATTCAAAACAAAAGAAAAAGCACAAGAAATACACAGAAACTCACACACAAATAAAACTCATAAAAACTAAAATTTAGGGGCTAGAGAGATGGCTCAGAGGTTAAGAGCACTGGCTGTTCTCCCAGAGGTCGTAAGTTCAATTCCTAGCAACCACATGGTGGCTCACAACCATCTGTAATGAGATCTGGTGCCCTCTTCTGGCATGCAGGCATACTTGCAGGCAGAACACTATACATAATACATAAATTAAACTTAAAAAAAAAAAAACACTAAAAATTAGAAGCCATAACTTATAAGCAAAAGACCAGTAAAACAACAAAAAAGTCCAAACAAAGCAATATGAGATTAAAAAGTCTACAAAAATACTACTGAATTCATTTTGTATTGGCCATCTATAGCTGGGCATGGGGCTTACAGTTAAGTGTGGTAAATATACCCTATGAAACTCCAAGTCAATTGAAGATAGCTTCTTGGTTAGGGATGGAAATTGTGTCTACTTCCCCCTCTCAGTGCTAGGATCCTGTCTGGCTTGAACCTGTGCAGGTCTTGTGCATGTAGCCACAGTCTTTGTGAGTGTATATGTTTGTCAGTCCTATTGTGTACAGACTACACTGTTTTCTTGCTGTCTTCCATTGTCTTCTGTCTCTGACAGTCATTGTGCATCCTCTTCCACATATCTCACTGAGCCCTGAGAAGAGAGGTTTGATGAAGACATCCCATTTAGAATTGAGTGTTCCAAAGTCTCAAACACTATGCATGTTGTCCAGTTGTGGGTCTCTGTGTTCATTCTCAACTACTGTAAGAGAAAGCCTCTCTGATCATAGCTGAGGCACTTAAATATGTGTGTAGTAGAATATTGTTAGGAGTCATTTTATTACTACATTCCTTTAGCAGAACAATACTATTTGGTTTTCCCTAAGGCCCATGGCCTATCTAGTCTCAGGTTCTTGACACCTGAACAGTGTCAGACTTGGGTTCCAGCTCAGGACTTAAACCCAACAAAAGTGGTTGGTTATGGCCCCAACTCTTGTGCCACTATTGCACTAGCAGATCATGCACTAAGATTGCCTTTGAAGACTTCAGGGTTTGTAGCTGGTTTGGTGGTTATTACCTTTCTCGTCTGGTAGCATGCAAAGTACCTTCTCATATAAGGAACACGAGTCAGTAGGAGTGATGTTCTAGTTAGGCATTTTCTTGACTGTTGCTGTTCCACGAGATATGCTAGCATTGAGCCTTGACTTTTGTTTGTAGGGAGCAATCAATAGCCTTGACAATAGCCTGAGTTATTTTGGGATTTCCATTGGGCATGTTTGGCCAACAACTCAATTAGATGTAAACTGTTCTTGGCATTGGAGGTTTCATTTGGTGGCAAAAGATTTTTTTGGTGATTCTATTCAGATTTCTTTCATTTTTTGAGTGTGGGTGTGTAAGGAAGTTTCTACTGTGGTTGATTTTCTATGTGACCCCTCAGATGGCCCTTAGTTTGTCCCTTCCAATATTCTCTCCATTACCTATCTCTTTCCTCAAAACACTTGAAATGTTCAGCATCCTTAGTCATCAGGGAAACGCAAATTTCAACAAAATTTAACATTTCATCTTACAACAATCACAATGGCCAAGATCAATAAAAGAAATGACAGCCCATGCTGATTAGAGTATAAACTTGTACAGCCACTGTGGAAATCAGTATGTCAGTTTCTCAGGAAGATGGGAATTGATCTACCTCAAGATCCAGCTATACCACTGTAGCAGGAATCTTAAAAGTTCTTATTAATAAAATCAAACCTGAGCCAGGTATTAGGGTGAACTGGAAGATCAGATAACCAGAACAAGCAACAGCTATCTCACCACGCCGGATTCTCAGCTGGTCTTGTTTCCTCAGACTGGAAGCCTCTGAGTCCTCATCCAGAATGGGTCTCAGCTGAACTGCTACTCAAAAGCCTGAATGCTTAACCAGGCCAAATGCTTCTAATTTCTGGTCCTCATGCCTTATAAACCTTTCTGCTTTCTACCAACACTCCCTGGGATTAAAGGCTCGCTTTCTGAGATTAAAGGCGTGAGTCACCATGCCTGGCTGTTTCCAGTGTGGCCTTGAACTAACAGAGATCCAGAGGGATTTCTGTCTCTGGAATGCTAGGATTAAAGGTGTGAGTGCCACCATTTTCTAGCCTTTGTATCTAGTGGCTGTTCTGTCTCTGACCCCAGATAAGTTTATTAGGGTGCACAATATTTTGGGGAACACAATACCACTACATACCACTGTTGAACATATAGCCAAAGGACTCTACATCCTACTACAGAGACACTTGCTCATTGATTTTCATTGTTGCTCTATTTATAATATCTAGAAATTGGAAACAGCCTATATGTTCATCAACTGACAAATGGATAATGAAAATGTGGTACATTTACCCAATGGAATATTACTCATCTTTTAAAATACGAAATCATGAAATGCATGGTTAAATGGATGTAGTCAGAAAAGGTCATACTAAGTGAAGTACCCACACCCCAAAAGATTAATATGGTATGCTTTTGTTTATATGTAAATGTTAGTTTTTTATCCTCCAATGGGCATGCCACAAACTGTAAAACCACAGGTATAGAGTAGGGTATATTTAGGTATACTGGGGAGGGTGATCTATCAAGGAAGGGGATATAGGATATACAGTTAAGAAGGAATGTGGGTGGGAAGACTGGAACAAGAGCACTAAACAGTTTGAGTTCTTATATAACTCAGGAATAATTCCACAGGGAAGGCACCACTCTCTGTGGGCTGGGTCTTCCCAAATTAATTTTTAATCAAGAAAATGCCCCATAGACTTGCCCACAAGCCAATCTGATAGAGGTGTTTTCTCAATTGAGGTTCCTTGTTTCCCAGATGACTCTAGCTTGTGTCAAAAAAGACAAAAAACAAAAACAAAAACAAAACCCACTAAGCAATGCACCTGGTAACTGGTCATGGTGTGGTCTTACCCTTCAAGGATCTCTCATTATCTGACTCTAGTCTCTCTAGAGGGTGATCTGACAAGTTGTTTGAACTGTATGAAATCTCTTTCTGGTTGACAATTTCCTCCTGAAGCTGGCACCAGTGCTATGTTTCCCTTTTGTCAGCATGAGACTTCTAGGAAAATTGCCACACTTCAGGGACCGTTGTTTCTTCATTCTTGACATTTTAGTTACATAAAGATAAAGGAAAAAAGCTATAACAAAGGCCTTGACTAGGTAGTAACCTCAAGGCATATATGTATACATGGAAGTTAAAGTTATCAGAATCATTTATGATGGAAAAAATCAGCACAAAACTAATATTTACTTTACAACTTCATTGACTAAACTCAATATGCTACAACAAACATGTACTGCATTCAAACAAATAAAAATTTCTGTAACAACATTCAGACAGTAAACATGTTATCAAATGAGAAATACAGAAAGCATTTTCAGTAATTGTAGCCTCAAGGTTAAGATTTATATTGTATAAAAATAGCAATAGAGCATTATACTTAAGGAGCAGAATATTGCAGGGGAGATTCTGGTCTTTTCTGACAAATGCATTACTTAAAAAGCCAATATCATATGGTCAAGATATAGATTATATTTAGCTATGCTCTGATCAGGATACTTTGACTCTCCCCTAATTTGTGTTCTTAAAAGTGTCTGTATCTTCTTTTATCTGCTAGGTATTTTCTACTAAGTACATTTGAAGACAATAGTTTGTGTAAGAGGTGAATGTAGCACAAATTGTTAGAAGGTCTTATTAACAAAAACAAACCTGAAGCCAGGTATTAGCGTGAACACTGAAAGATCAGAAAAACAGTAAAAGCCGCATCCAACCTCACCTTGCCAACTTCTCAGCTGATCTTGTTTCCTCAAACTGGAAGCCTCTGGGTCCTCACCCAAATGGATCTCACCTGAACTGCTGCTCAAATGCCTAAAAGCTTAAAAAGCCTAAAAGCTTAAAAGGACCTCTAGTTCCTGGTCCTCATGCCTTATATACCTTTCTGCTTCCTGCCATCACTTCCTGGGATTAAAGGCGTGTGTCTTTCCCAAGCAAGATGTGAGATCTCAAATCCTGGGATTAAAGGTGTGTGCCACCATGCCTGGCTTCTATGTCTATCTAGTGGCTGTTCTGTTCTCTGACCCCAGATAAGTTTATTGGAGTGCACAATATATCAACCACAGGTGAACCTAAAACTGCAGGCTTACAGTGCTCTGTTTTCATGTTTTCTTTTACTTACTAGACACCTGGTGAAAAGCCAAAGTTAGGCTATTTATTTGCTCCATCTGTCTTATAAGTGTATTAACTCTATTCAGAGAGAGATGTGTGTAGACTGAGTTTTCTCATCCTGGCAGCTGCTCCCAAATTACCACACAGAGGCTTGCATTAATTAGAAATGCTTGGTCAATAGCTCAGGCTTATTACTAACTAGCTCTTACATTTTAAGTTAACTTATATTCCTTATTTATGTTCTGCCACATGGCATGTTCATCTCCTGCTCCCTCTGCACCTGGATGGCATCTCCCCTGACTCCACTCTTCTTCATCCCAGTATTCTCAGTTTGATTGTCCTACTTAACTTTATCCTGACTTGCTATAGGCCAATAAGTTTTTTTATTAACCAATGACAGTAATACATATTCACAATGTACAGAAGGATTATTCCACAGCATTGCTCCCTTTTGTCTAATTAGAAAGGAAGGTTTTAACCTTAATATGTTCAAATAAAACTATATATAACAAAATAGTTATTAAGTAAGAATTACAGTTACAATATCTAGTTTATTTGTATTTGGCAAAATTAAAGAAAATACTCTATCATCTATCTTATCTTTGTGAGTCCAAAGTTTTGTATCTAATTTATCTTTTATCATAACTAAGGAAAACAATAACTAGTCTTCAACTCCATCAGAGACCTGAGAAGAATAAAATATTGCCTGAGTAAACAGAAAGTGCAGAGCAAACAACTTCCAAAACTAAGAAATGATAGAAATAGCTGGCCCCTAGGACAGTCACCCAAGGTTCCTCTGCATGGATTGGGGCATCCATATTCAGGCTGCAGACCTAGAATATCTGACAGACTTTTCTGTGAAGCAGGGAATTTTGAAGGACTGTCCTACCTTGTTTTGACAAAGTTTGGCAGTTGCTTTTTTTTGCATCCTTCTAGTCCAGTTTGGACAGTATATTGTCATCAACTGAGGCAAGGTCAGTTTCTCTGCCCACATGACTAGCTTTTACCATAAAGAAAACAAACTCCATATGGAATTTCTTCAATGCCTATTATCTTCTCTAAAGTAGATTGTTTCTGCCAGGAGCAGACATGCCTCACTGTCATGAAAAACCATAGGTTATTAAATATATTAAATGTCATATTCTGTAGGTCTTTGAAGTGTTTGAAGACCATGTATCTATGTAAATATATCTGTCTAACCTTGAAAGCATACCTAACATGACTATAAGTTTGACTATTAATCTGTATTTTTAATTATACATTATATTTTTAAATGACATGCATGAACACAATACCTTAAACGAGAGTAGAAATATACATACAGTATAACAAAATTAACTTTACATTTGCATCAGTATACTAAAATCCACACCAATGTGAAATATTTAAGATTAATAGTTGTTTTTTGGATTAAAGTAGATTCAGTAATCTACCCTTTTATCCTATCCTTTCTATAACCCACCTTTCCTTTTTAGAATGAAATTTTTAAATCTAATCGCCTTTGTTTGCTTTTTTCCTGACCATTATCAATACAACTTATAACTAACCCCCCTTAAATGATAATTAGCATCCATAACCATTTTTTTTGAGAATGTAGGCATAGTTTTCTAGATTACTTCCTGCTAATTGGAGGTACTAGTAATCTTTGGGGGGCCTTGAGAAAATTAGGGTTATGGTCAAGTCCTGACTGGAATATTCTGTGAGGCTGTATCATCTCAGCCAGCAGCCTTGAAGCTGTTCTGGACACAGAATTTTGAGGAGACTGTAACAGAGGCATTTTGAGATGCTGGATCACCTGGGCCATTTCTTTTCTTGATGTCTGGTCTACTTGCTCTGAAAATACACAATTTTAAAAAGTAAAATACATATTTGCATCAATATAAATATAGACTGTGCATTATACACAAGTCAGCCAGAGATGATATTTTGCTATGTATGTGTTTGAGCAAGTAAAATATGCATCGCATGTCTTGTAGATCTTTTAGGTTTATTTCTTTACATCTGCAGTTAGGATTTCATGGGGTCTTCCTCGATCAAACCTGATCTTCTTTAACCTGGAATGAATCCATAGTCTTTTATTTTCTGGGGAAATAAAAGTATAATCTCTTTCCCAAAGTAACATATCTTTTGACTTCCATTTTGAAGTCAAGACATTTTAAAAATATATAGGTTGGTTTCATCCAGCAGCATTTATAATCAAATGTCTCTTATCAGCTATTGCTCCTTCTTTGGCAGTCAAAAATTCAAGGACCACACAATAACATACAGTATCCAGACTCCCTGTGTATTTTCCATCTTTATGTGGTGTAGCATAAATCTTAAAATGTTCTTGTTAATAAGATCAAGCCTTCCAGAGTTGAGAGACAGCCAGTTGCCTTTTGATTCCAGAACTATAGAATGTCGGTAGCTTTATATGCAATTCACATGAGAATAGACTCCCCTATCTAGAATGAGGAAATGCAGCAACAATTCCTACAGTGAATTATGGTAAGGAACATGGCTCCAGGTTGGGCACATGACAACTACGTGCTTGTAAGCCTCACATCTCCATATTCTCCTCATGTCCCACATCAGGACAAACAGATGAGAACACCTAGAAGCAAGTTCCTTTGATTCAAACCATGAAGCATCTTCCATGAAGGAAGTCTCTTCCCAATTTTCTCTTTATAACAAATCTTGTGTTCTTTGCACCTTATAAGCCTTGTTATACTTGCTTGAGAAGTACAACTCCGCTCTCATGAAGACCTCAGTTATATAAGTAATAAACCTCTGAAGGTCAGTGATCATCACTTGAATTTGAAACCAAGTTTATGTGAGGAGTAATCTTCCACAATAGTGATCATAATATAAACCCAAACAAATTGACCTCTGAGTCAGTGAAGAATTTCCCACAGATTTCCATCATGTGATAGGTCTTGTAAGTATATGTAGATGTAACCAACCATCTTATTAAATAAGAAACACAGAGCCGATTCAGAGAAGAAAGCCAAGAGGTCAGAACTAAGAGCCTTACCCTTCCTGCTTCAGCCAGGAGAGCTCTCCGAAAGGGGTCTACTTCCTGTGTGTTTGTCTTTAAATAGTCTTTCTGTTCTGCCTTCTCATTGGTTGTAAACCCAAACACATGACTGCTTCGACACTGCCTGTCTGTAGAGACTTCCAGGTCTTCTATGGTTGGAATTGAGATTAAAGGCGTGTGTCTCCAATGCTGGCTGTATCCTTGAACACACAGAGATCTACCTAGCTCTGTCTACCAAGTGCTGGGATTAAAGGTGTGCACCACCACTGCCATGCTCTTGCTATGGCTCTAATAGCTCTGACCCCCAGGCAACTTTATTTATTAACATACAATTAAAATCACATTTCAGTACAAGTAAAATACCACCATAAGTATACCCACAGTAAACTTTATAATTCAAACAAGTTTCCTGGAACTTATCCTCCCTCCCTGGAGTGTAAGCAGAGGCCCCTCCCTAGGTCACAAACTTCCCGTCTCCTCACTCACCCTTTCCAAATTCCATCCTCATTTCCCTCTCATTCTCTACATCTGGCACATTACAAAACCACAAATAGAAGCTTTTTGTTGTTCTTGTTTAGCTGCCTTAGGATCTACTTCAAGCTCTCCTTCAGGACTCCACTTATATTTTTTCTCTTCTGCCCCTCATAACTCTACTCAGCTATCTTTATCAACAGAAAGAAGGACATGACCAACTGAAGACAAGGACCAAACTACAGTGAAGCCCTGAGGAGGAAGACAGGGCTCTCTGTATTAAGACTACTGTCATTCTTCTGGTCCTGACATTTTAGTGTGGGCAGGCTGCCAAGGAGGAAACCCACTCGAGCCTCCTGTACAGAGTAAAGTGTCACCTTCCCCATGCTTCCTCCCCACAGAACTAGTCCCCTCTCCCTCTGCCAAATGTCCACCTTCTGCTTTTATGTCATATATACATTTACATTACAGATATAATCTACGTACAACTAGATCCTGGATGTGAGAGAAAACATGGTATTTTCTTTCTTTTCCTAACCAATTACCAAATCTTGCAACATCCTACTTTAGATGACCTCCTGTACCCTCACATTACTCACTGCTTTTGTGATCTAGATTCCACATATGAGAAAACCCAGATGATATTTAGATTTCTGAGTCTGGGTTATTTGGTTTAACATGATGATCACCAGTTACAACCATTTTCCTGCAATGACATAATTTTAACATGCTTTTCAATTGAATAAATTCCACTGTGATATATACACCACATGTTCCTTTATCCATGTATTTATTCATAAACATGAAAATATGACTGATTCCACATATTTTCATTGTAAATAGTATAGCAGTTATCATAGACATGCAAGTATTTCTGTGGTCTGCTGACATACATTCCTTCAGCTATACATTTTATAGCTGGATTAGGTGAGAGTCTCCCTGCCCTTTTCTTTAGTTTCTTTGAGGAACCTCCATACCAATTGCACTAATTTACATACCCATCAGTAATGTATAAGTGATTTCTTCCGTCTACATTCTTATCAGTACTTGTTATCTTTATTTTCTTGATTATAGTCTTTCTGGCTGATGGGAAATGGAATCTCAATCTGGTTTTTGTTTTTCTCTTTCTCTCCTGTGTGTTTTCATGTGTGTGTCAGAGTGCATGGACATGGGAGCGTGGACAAGGATAGAACGGAGGCTAATGTCAAGTGTCTTCCTCAATTACTGTCCACCATATTTTTAAAATTTTAATTAAATCTAATTACAACTCCCCTGTCCCTTTTCTCCCTCCAATTCTCCCATGTCCTCTCCCTCCAGTTCCTCCCAGGTTTTCCCTCTCACTCCCTCTCCATTTGATGGCATTATTTTTCTTTATTAATGCTACACACACATACATAAACATACATACACACACACACACACACACACTTGCTGAGTCTTTTGGTATTGCTCATGTGAACCAAGAGCTTGCCAATTATGCTAAACAAGCCAAGCAGTAAGTTCTGGGACCTTCTTGTCTCCATCTCTCCGATGTTCTGATGTTCTAATCATAGGCATACCCCATCACATATATCTTTTTTCTTCCCTAACATAGGTGTGGGAATTGAACTTAGGTCCTCATCCCTGCTTGGAAAGTACTTTACCTGATGGACCATGTCAATAGTTCCCCAATGTAGTTTTAATTTATATTTTCCTGATGGCTAAAGATGCTGAATATTTTTTATATGTTTATTGGCCATTTCCATTCATTCTTTGGAAAATTCACAGCTGTTCAAATTCATTTGCCTGGTTATCAATTGACTGACTGAAGGGTTTGGATAAGTGTTTAATTTTCAGAGTTCTCTATAGATACTAGACAATACATTAATACCTTGTCAGATATATAGCTGCAAAATATTTCTCCCTTTCTGTAGGCTGTTCCTTCATTATTCTGATGGTTTCTTCTATTGGGCAGAATTTTTAAATTTTGTATAATTTCATTTAGCAATTCTTAAAATGCTTTCCTGAAATATTATATTCTTTTTCAGAAACTCATTGCCTATGAACGCTTCTGTATTAAAATGATACCCTGAACTATAGAATCTTTCTCAAAAATGCCTGTGTGCTCTTCTGTCTTGATACAATTTCCCTATGTTTTCATCTATGAGTTTCAGGTCCTATGTTAAGGCCTTTCATCCCTTGTGAATTGGTTTTCGCATAAGGTTAAGATAAGGTATAATGTATTCTTCTATATATAGACACGTAGTTTTCACAGAATAATTTGGTGAAGAGGTGATCTTTCTTCCCAATATATGATTTGGCTACCTTTAAAGAAAATTAAGTGCCTGTAGACCTGGAGAGATGGTTCAGCAGTTAATATAATTTTTTGCTCTAAAGCGGACCCTGGTTTAGTCTCAGCACCCACACGGCAGCTAATAACTATCGGACATTTCATTTCCACATGATCTGATACCTTCTTCTGGCTTTCATAGGTAGTGGATACATATAGTGCACAGTCATGCATGCAGGCAAAACACCCATGCACTTAAAATAAAAACAAATAAGTCCTCAAAAATATTTTTAAAAGACAAAACAATTAAATAGCTGTACCTTAAGGGTTTATTTATAGATCCTTTGCTCTATTCCATTGGTCTTTGTTTTTTGTGCCAGGACACTACTGCTTTGTTTCTACAGCTGTGTAGTATAATTTGAAGTCTGGTATGGTGATACCTCTAGTATTGCTATTTCTGAATAGGATTGATATTTAGAATCTTTTTTACTTCCATATTAACTTTAAGATAGTTTTTTTTCTACTTCTGTAAAGAATGTTACCAGACACTTTATGTGGATTATGTTGATTTGTAGATTGTTTTTGGTAATATAGCCATTTTTACAGTGTTAATTCTGTCAATTTCTAAACATGGAAAGTCTTTCCATTTCCTGGGGTCTTTTTAAATTTTGTTTTATAGTTTTCTAAAGTTTTCATTGTGTTTCCTTCAATGCATTGATTAAGTTTATTTTATTATATTATTATATTTTGAGGTAGTGTTTTTTCTTCAAAATTTCATTATTGGTATATAGTAAAGCTACTGAATTTTCATGTTGATTTCATATCCTGATACATCCCTAAGAGTGTTTATCAGATCTCAGATTCTTTAGTGGTGTCTTTATTTCATTTTTTGGTGAAGGATCATGGCATATGAAGATAAGAATAATTTAATTTATTCATTTTTAATCCCCTTTATTACTATTACTTTGTTGCTAATATTTCCAAACTGAATTGAATAAAAGTGGGAACCTTCACCTTGTCTTGATTGTAAAGGAAAGTTTTTTTTATAAAATGTTGATTCTATTAGTCATATTGTGGTATGCTAAATCTATTCCTAGTTTCTTCATAACTTTTATTAAAAAGGAGTTTTGAACTTTGTCAAAAGCATTTTCTGATTCTATTGAGATGATTATGTCATTTTTGTCTTTAAAGTCTACATTTTATATTACATTGATTTGTTTGTGTATATTGAACCATCCTTGTGTCCTAGAAATGAATGCACTCTTTTTTTTTTTTTTTTTTTTTTTGGTTTTTCGAGACAGGGTTTCTCTGTGTAGCTTTGCGCCTTTCCTGGAACTCACTTGGTAGCCCAGGCTGGCCTCGAACTCACAGAGATCCGCCTGGCTCTGCCTCCCGAGTGCTGGGATTAAAGGCGTGCGCCACCACCGCCCGGCGGAATGCACTCTTAAAGTTAATTTTCAAATGTTTTATTGAGAAGTTTTGGGTTACTGTTCATTGGAGTGATTTGTCTATAGTGTATATGTGTGTGGCGGGGGGGTTCTTACTTTTGCTATCATGATAATGCTTGTTTCATACAAAGAGGTTGATAGAGGTCATTCCCATCATATTTTACAGAACATTTTGAAGCACATTGGTGTTGTCATTTGTTTAAACATTTGTTAGAATTCAGGAATGTATCTTTCTGGTCCCATGACATCTTAGTTAGGTTTTCTATTGCTATGAAGAGACACCTTGACCACAGCAATATAGTAGTATTTGCTCCACCCATGGCCTTGGGCTATATGACAGTACTTCTTGCTATTGTACTTGAACTCTTAAAAGGAAAGGGAGATGGGTCATAACATCCCTTCTCTCTGCTTCCTGCTTCCTGGTGATCGAACTGTGCCCTAAAGCCCAAGGTCATGGACAGAGCAAATACACACTACATAGCAAGTCTTATAAAGGAAAACATTTAATTGGGGTGGCTCACTTACATTTCAGAGGTTCAGTTCATTATCATCATGGTGTGGAGCATGGCAGCATGCAAGCAGACATGATGATAGCTACATCTTGATCACAAGGCAACAGGAAGTATACTCAATGTCACACTGAAGGAAGATTGAGCAAAAGAGACCTCAAATCCTGCCCCCACAGTGACATATTTCCTCCAACAAGACCACATCTACTCCAACAAAGTCACACCTCCTAATATTGCTGCTTACTTTTGAGGCCATTTTCTTTTGAATTACCACATTCCACTCTCTGGTCCCCAAAGGCCTGTAGCCATATCACAATGCAAAAATGCATTTAGTCCAACTTCAAACATTTCCATAATCTGTAATGTTGGTTTTAATGTGGCAGCACTGTGTTATTCATTAAGTGACGCTGTTACTGTGCGAGAAAGGCCATGAGACATGTCAAAACCCACTATCAGAGCTTTATTAGAAGAAGAGAAGGACAGAAGAGAACATGACCAGGCCTGTGGAAGACACGTGCAGAGAGAGAATGTGGGGAGAATAAGGAGAAGAAGAAGAAGGGGGAGGGGTCTGTATCCTGCTTCTTAGGGACTCCCCTGCACATGGGCATATGGACTTACGGAGCTAAGCCACCCATGCACAGATTGTGTGATCACGCTGGCGCAAATTATTCTATCATGCAGCGCACAGATTATGTAGAACATAAGCCCCTTACTTGGCTACTGAACTGCATGTGTGTGGTCATGTAGCTGGAGGAGTGGCCAGGAATTCCAACATATAATAGTCTCAAACTTGTTTCAAAGTCCAAAGTCTCTTCTAAGACTAATAACTGTACTTCCCCTGTAAAATCAAAATCCAACTGCAGATCACATACTTCCAATATGTAATGCCACAGGATATACATTACTGTTCCAAAATGTAGGGAAGGGAGCATAGTGAGGATGTACTAGACCAAAGCAAGAACAAAACCCAGATGGGCAAACTCAAAACTGCATCTTCATTTTTGTCAAAATGCTCTTCAGATCTTCAACTCCTTTCAGCTTTATTGACTGCCACGCATTTCTTTCTCTTGGGCTGCTTCCATTTCCTATTAGCAGCTTTCCTTGGCAGGTATCCACAGCTCTGGCATCTCCAACATTTTGAGTTCTCTAAGGTAATCCAGGCTTCAGCTTCACCGCTTCATGCAATGGCTTCTCCAGTCCTCCATTCAGGCACACCCCTGACACATGCCTGGCCTTAGTGGCTTTTCTTAGTCACTCCTTGACTCTAAAGCCAGAACCACATGGCTGAAGCTGCCAAGTTCTGCTGATTACTGGGGCTGGAACATGGCCTCCTTTGTTGAATTGCATCTTTACCAGCTTTCTTCCTTCACAGTCTAGGCTTGGCTGTCCTGAAACTGGATTTCTGGACCATGCTGGCCTCAAACTCAGAGATCCACCAGCCTCTGCCTTCTGAGTGCTGGGATTAAAGGTGTACAGCACCACACCTGGCTCTCAGCTTTTCTTGAGTTCCTTTTAACAAGTTGGAAACTTAGCTGGGATCTTGCCCTGAGGTCACCATTCCCTTTATTCCTTTTCTTAATCTGGTTATCTCCTTGAATAGGATTTAGCTCTGCTCCACTTTCTGATGCCCCTTTTCTCCATCTGCACATTTTGTATTTTTATTTGCTCGGCTTGCTCCTTTTCATTATAAATTTTCATTGGAGTTACCACTAATAACCACACAACAGAGTCTATACTACACTGTTTTGAGATTTCCTCTGCCAATGGAATTAATCCAAAACTCTTCACCTTAGCCTCAGGCAGACTCTTGGGACAAGGGCAAAAGGCAGACACCTTCTTCACCAAAATATCACAAGAATGATTTCTAGGCAACATAGTAAATTTTTTTCCTTTGAAACCTCTTGAGCCAGCACCCTATAGTTCAAATAGCTCAGCACTACTATCCTCCATGCTCCTACTAGTACGGCCCATTAAGCAGTGCTTAAAGCATTCCACTGCTTTCCTAAGCCAAAGTACCAAAGCCCAAATCCTCCAAATTTAATTGTGGTCAGGCCTATCACAGCAATACTCCAGTCCCTGGTACCGACTTCCATCTTAGTTAAGGTTTCTATTGCTGTGAAGAGACACCATGACCATGGCAACTATTATAAAAGAAAACATTTAATTGAGGTGACTCACTTTTTTTTTAATTAAGAAATGTTTTATTCATTTCACATACCAACCAGAGATTCCCCCATCCCTCCTCTCACTCCCCTCCCCACCAGCCCACTTTCCATCCTCTCCTCTAAAAAGGTATGGCCTGCCATGGGGAGTAAGCAAAGCCTGGCACATTACATTGAGGCAGGTTCGAGCCCTTCTCCCTGCATCAAGGCTATGCAAGGCATCCCACCATAGGCAATGGGTTCCAAAAAGCCAGTTCATGCACCCTGGATAGATCCTATTTCCACTGTCAGGGGCCCCTCAAACAGACCAAGCTACACCATGTGGAGGGCCCAGTCCAGTCCCATGTAGGCTCCACAGCTGATGAGTTCCCATTAGCTTGGATCAATTATATCTGTAAGTTTCTCCATCATGGTCTTGGTGTCCCTTGGTCATAGAATCCCTCTTCCATCTCTTCAACTGGACATCCAGAGCTTGGCCTGGTGCTAGGCCATGGTTCTCTACATCTGTTTCCATCAGTTACTGGATGAAGGCTCTATGATGACAATTAGTGCAATCTAATCACTGGGGTAGGCCATCTCAGGCACCCTCTCCACCACTGCTAGTAGTCTAAGCTGGGTTCATCCCTGTGGATTTCTGGGAACTTTCCTCATACCAGGTTTCTCCCTATCCCCCTGATGTCTCCCTCTATCGTGATATCTCCCTCATTGCTCTCCTACTTAGTCCCTGTCCCAGCTTGACCATTCCATTCCCCCATGCTCCCATCCCCCATTTCCTACCCTCCATTGTCCTCCCTTACCCCTAGTTTACTAAGGAGATCTCATCTATTTCCCCTTCCCAGGGTGTTCCATGTATCCCTCTTAGGGTCCTCCTTATTACCTAGCTTCTCTGGAGTTGTAGTCTGGTTATCCTTTGCTTTACTTCTACTGTCCACTTACAAGTTCATAGCAGCATTATTCATAACAGCCAGAATCTAGAAACAACCTACATGCCTCTCAACTGAAGAATGGATAAAGAAAATGTGGTACATATACACAATGGAGTACTACTCAACAGTAACAAACAACGACATCATGAAATTTGTAGGCAAATAGATGGAACTAGAAAATATCATTGTGAGTGAGGTAACACAGACTCAAAAATACAAACATGGGGTGGCTCACTTTTATTTCAGAGGTTCAGTCCATTTTCATCATGGCAGAGATCCTGGTGGCATGCAGGCAGACATGGCGCAGGCTACATCTTGATCAGAAGGCAACAGGAAGTGTACTCAGTGTCACACTGAGGGAAGCTTGAGCAAGAGATTTCAAAGCTGGCCCCCACAGTGACACATTTCCTCCAAGATGACCACAGCTACTCGAGCAAAGCCACACCTCCTAATATCACCACTCCCTTTGGGGGGCATTTTCTTTCAAACTACCAGACATGCTTTCCATTGCTAGGAGGTACTTATTTCCTCAGTCTTACTGATTACTGTGGATTTGTTTAAATGTTCATATTCTCTTCATTTATTTTAGATTGTCAAGAATTTTCTAAATGTAAGTTCTCCAAGCATTCTGTAATGGCTCTTTGTATTTTATCAAAATCAGTTGTAAAGTACTTCTTTTCCGTCCTAATTTTATTGATTTTAATTTTCTCTCTCCTTGGTTAATCTGGCTAAAGATTTGTTAATCTGGTTTATGTTTTAAAAGAACTATTTGTTTTACTAATTTCTCCTTTTTGTATTTCTGTTTTAAACTCTACTGCATTAATTTCTTTTCTGGTTTTTATTATTTTTTTTTTTCTATTGCTTCAGTTTGTTATTGTTTCCTAAGACCTCTAAGTATATAATTCAGTTTTTTTACGTGAATCTGGGTGGTCATCACATACACCTTTAATCCAAGCACTCATAGCTATAAGGATTTTAAGGATCATTTTAACTAAGTTTTCTTTTTAATGAATCTGTGATGATTCAGTCTCCAACAATTTGTACATAGGTTTTTTTTCTTGTTATTGCCTTCCAGTTTTATTGCACTATTATCTAATAAGACACAGTAAATTATTTTTGGACTGCCTGGTGGATATGAGATTGGAGATAGGAAAAGATGAGTTCGTAGACTCTTGCCCTTCCCATGGCTTCTATGGCACTACTGAACCCATATACTGAACATGCGTGAGATGTACACATGAGGTACCTTCATTTTAGTAGCTTATCCCTTTCCATGCTTAGAGATTCTGAAGGCCACATTTAACTTTGTAGTCCATGGGTTGGGTAATTCTTTCAACATCCTAAGACTCCTCAGTTTATATATTTGGTCTGGCAAATGTTCTACTCAGGGGTGTTTCCCAAATGCACCTGATGTCGAAGAAACAACCACAGCAGTGATATCTGTACAGATGGTCCTATGTCTGCTGATGTCTGTATAGGTGGTCCTCTGTCCTTTGATATTTGTACAGGTGGTCCTGTGTCTGTTGATATCTGTAAAGGTATTCTTGTGCCCACAGATATCTATGTAGGGGATCCTGTGTCCATTGATATCTGTACAGGCAATCCTGCATCTATTGATATCTGTACAGGGACTCCTGTGTCCGTTGATATTTGTGTAGGCAGCCTTATGTCCACTGATGTCTGTACAGGTTATCCTGTGTCCATTGGTATCTGTGCAGGTGGTCCTATATCCATCGATAACTGGGTAGGTAGTCCTGTGTCCAATGATATCTGTACAAGCAGTCCTATGCTCACTAATATCTGTAAAACAGTCCTGTGTCCACTGATATATGTGTAGGTAGCCATGTTTTCATTGATATCTCTGTAGGTGGTCCTGTATCCATTGGTAGCTATAAGATGGTTCTGTGTCCATTGATATCTGCATAGGCAGTCCTGTGTCCATTGATATATGTACAGGCAGTCTTCCATAGTTTGAAAACCTTTTGAAGCTTTAAACACCTTATAGAACGATGAGGATATGGTTTTCTAGGAGCTCACTGGAACTATGGAGTCCTCTGTCTCTATAACAGTGACTCATGTAGCAGATAGATGCTGCAGAAGCTAACTTTAGGTTCAGAGCTCTCTTCCTCCAAAGTTATTTGGAGCTAATGAGGTCATTACCTCATTATACCACAGAAGGCATACTTCTTTGTGTAAATTTCAGTGTCTAAACTGAGTGTCCTAATATCTAAACATCTCTCCAGTTCTCACATTCTCAATCATTGCCTCCCACCAGTCATTTCTAACAATGGAACTATGGCAACTGACTTCAGGTTCTTTGAATTGTGACTGTTGCTAAGTTTTAAATTTCAGATGTCCATAATCCAAAGAGAGTTACGAAATGGAACTTCCTTCTACTGTTGACTTGCACTACCAGAGGCATCGTTGTCTCGATAAAACCTACAACTGGTCTCTAGGCTTGCATTAACTGCAATTCTATCTCTTGGATAGAATTGACACTCTTTTGACAGAGTTACTGGCTTACTGACTTAAAATTTTTTAAACATACTATGTTTTATTAATTCTTTGAGAATCCTACGCCACGCATTTTTTAAGTTTATCTGCCATTTCCCACCTCCTTCCAGATCCGTACCCACCTCCATATCTACCCAACTTCATTTTATCTTTAAAAAACAAAATAATTGGTTCCAATTTATGCTTCCCAAATGCTCTTGGGTATGGGATCATGACCTGGAGCTTGATCAACCTATGAGTGGTCACACTCTTAAATAAGGTGATGCCTCCCAGCAGCTACCAATTGCCAACACCTTGTCAGCCTCATGGCAGCATCTCTGATTCATGCTGGAATTTTGTCTGGTTTGAGCTTGCACAGGCCTTGTACATGCTGTTACAGCTGCAGTGAATTATTTTGTGCAATTACCTTATTTTGTCTGGAAAATATTGTTATCTTCTAATCATCTACCATTTTTGGTTATTGCATTCTTTCTTCCCCCTCTTCTGCTATGACCCTCGAGCCTTAGGGCAAGAGGTATGACATAGACTAGATCCCATTTAGGGCTAAAGACTCCACAGTCTGTTATTCTCTGCATGTTGACCAGTTGCTGAACTCTGTGGCAATTGTATTAATTGTCATCTACTTCAAGAAGAAGCTTCTTAGATGAGAGTTGAGAAATTCATTAATCTATGGGTATAGTGGCACGTCATTAATAGTTGGATTTTTGTTGTTTGTTTGCTTGTTAGTTTTTTGATGGGGGTTGTTTTTGTTTTGTTTTGTTTTGACTTTGGTTTTGGTTTTTTGAGACAGTTTCTCTGAGTGACAGTCCTAGCTTTCCTGGAACTCACTTTGTAGAGGGATTAAAGGTGTGTATCACCATTGCCCAGCTAGTAGTTGGTTGACTACTATTTCCATTTACCAGAATAATAGTAGTAGCTTCTCTCTGAGAACCTATAATCTATCAAATGACTGGTTCTTGGCCCACGAAACAGTGCCAAGTATAGGTTCCATCTTGTGGAACAAGACTTAAATTCAATCAGAAAATGTTTGGTCCCTCATAAAATTCATTCCACTATTGTACCAGGGGACACATTTTGCAATGCCAGTCATTATTGTAGCTAAGAGGTTTCACAGACAGATAAGACTGATAATTAATTTTCTTCCCTAATGATCATAGCACCTCTAGCATTATGAAAACTAACAAATTTGGATGAAGTTTCCAGGTGAGTACCAACTGATTTCTCCATGTTTTATGATTCAAGTATATGTGCAATAGGAGCTAACAGTCAAGTTCTGAGTGGTACCGAAAGTAATGGCCTCAGCTTGTAACATTTGGGAAGTCTATGGGACACCCTTGGCCAACAAGTCTAAATAAGCCATCCACTCTTTTGCAGGGCTCTTTATTTGCTAGCCTGCAGTATCTTGTGAGGACATTTTTCCCCATTAGAGGGTAAACTCATTTTAAATTATATATATATATATATATATATATATATATATATATATGTGTGTGTGTGTGTGTGTGTGTGTGTGTGTGTGTGTGTGTGTGTGTGTAGCTAGAGTTTTCCTGCCTGGCCCACAGTCAGGACAAATCTCTGTCACCTGCCAGTCCCACAGCCGCTTAGACCCAACCAAGTAAACACAGAGACTTATAATACTTACAAACTGTATGGCCGTGGCAGGCTTCTTGCTAACTGTTCTTATATCTTAAATTAATCCATTTCTATAAATGGCTTACCGGCATCTTCTCATGCTGCTTGTCATGGCGGTGGCTGGCGTTGTCTCCTTCTGCCTTCCTGTTCTCTCCATTCTCCTCTCAGTTAGTCCCACCTATACTTCCTGCCTGGCCACTGGCCAATCAGTGTTTTATTTATTGACCAATCAGAGCACACATTTGACATACAGACCATCCCACAGCATGTGTGTGTGTGTGTGTGTGTGTGTGTGTGTGTGTGTGTGTGTGTGTGTCTATTTTTTAGGAAGATTATGAAGCTGTAGGTTTACAAGTGACTTTATCAGAATGTATTTAGTGTTAATTATCATCCTCATACTCACCCCTGTACCCTGCCTTCTCATCTCCCTTTTATTTCCTTTTAAACATCTATACTAATGAATTATATCTCTCCTTTTATACATGCCTCACTTTCATTGCTCCTTTATAGTTCCCTGGTTTCCATGGGCATTTCAAAATGAATACTGAAGATTTAGAACTAACATTCACAAATGAGAGAAAAAAATGTTTTTTTTTTCTTGGTTTGTGTTGTTTAACTCAACTATTTTTTTTCTGTGAATTTCATAATGTCATTTTTTTCATACCTGAATATTCCATTATGTAAATTCATTACATTTCACTATCCATTAATTAGTTGAATTATTACTATAACTCTGTAGTATAACTTAAATCAGGAATGGTAACTCAAGAACACATAATGATCAAGTCAGCCTTTATCCCAGAGATGCAAGGATGTTTCAACATTTGTAAATCAATTAATGTAATCTGCTATAGAAATAGACTCAAGAGTAGAAACCATATGATTACTTCATTAATCATAGAATGTGCCTTTAACAAAAACTAACATACCTTCATGATGAAAGTCCTGGAATATCTAGGCATACATTGGACATAGGTCAGCATAATAAAAACAATAACTACCAAGCCCACAGCCAACATCATGCTAAATAAAGAGAAACTAAAAGCATTTCTACTATAAGCAGGAAAAAGACAAGGATGTCCACTCTGTGCATTCTTGTCAGTACAGTGACTGAAGACTTAAGATAAAATAATAACACAAGAGAAGGAGAAAAATAGGATAAAAATATGGAAAAAAAACAAGTTATCCCTACTCATAAACAGTGTGATTCCATTCATAAAAGGCAACAAAGATTAAAAAATTCCACCAGCTAATAAATATATTCAGAAAAGTATCAGGATACAATCAACACACACACAAAAGCAGTAGCCTTACTATAAACAAGTGAAAAACGTATCAACAAAGAAATCAGGGAAATAAACACTTTCACCATAGCCTAAAAAATATCTAAGCTAGGAAGTGAAAGTCTTGTACAATAAAATCTTTGAGATCCTGATGGAAGAAGATACCAGAAGATGGAAAGATCTCGCATGATCATGGATTGGTGAAACTAATCTTGTGGAAATGGACATCCTACTAAAAACAGTCTAGATTCAGTGTAATCTCCAATCAAAGTCCTGAGGCAAATATTTACATAAATTGAAAAATAAACTTAAAGTATACTCTCTCTCTCTCTCTCTCTCTCTCTCTCTCTCTCTCTCTCTCTCTCTCTCTCTCTCACACACACACACACACACACACACACACACACACACACCCCACATAAAAACAATCTTGAACAATGAAAAAATCTACTGCCTCACCTTAGTGCTGAGGTTTCTGTCCTCCTTCTGGTGGAACAGGATGTTGGAGCTGTGCTGAGTTCTTTTCCCTGCGTTGCTCTTTTGTTTTTTCATGCTCTGTAGCTGTCTTGTCACTCTTTGTGAGTTTCCAAGAGCCTCTCCGCACCTTTCTTTGTTTGGGATAGAATCTAGTTGTTTCTACTACTCCCATTCACCACACCACCATCACATAAAACAGCTTTCAATCCATCATACTTGGAAGTCTCAATGGTAATTTTTATTAATTATAATATCTGGTCTGATATGTTATTTTCCCTTTTATTTCATAAAAGTATAAATAATAACATTCATGAAACTGTATTATGACCTCCAAATAAGTGGCTAGTAACTGATAAAATACTCTAAGAGTTCAAATATAAGAGCAATTAAAGTACTCTATTGATCTATTAGTGAGGCAGCTTTGAAACTCTTTGGGACTACCCAAGATATCAATATTTCTCCAAATAGGTAGAAATGAGTACTTCCACATGAACTAACTCAACCTCAAAAGCGTATAAAGATGAAGTGAACTTTTAATCCATAACTTTCCAGTCCTTTTTCTTGCATTCTTCACCAACGTAGTATCCTTGCCCAATGGTCAATCAACCTCTTGTGGATTACTTACAACAAAAGTAATTCTTCTTTAGACAAGCTACATTTACAGGAAATCTATGGCTCTTCCATGACCTCCAGTATTTCTCAGTAAGGTCATCTAACACAATCTAATACATCTTCCTTGTATTCAGACTTCCTGCTGGGCTTTACATGCTCTCCCATCTCCACTCTATCATTGCCCACTCACTAAAGATTGTAAAGCCATGCTTATATCTAACCTTCACACTGAGTGAAAGCATCAAAAGTGCATATAAAAGAACAAATGATTAACTTCTCTTCTCCAAGATGAGCTGCCCCTATGCTCTTTAGCTTTTACAAGCATGGCAAGGGAAAGCCCTTTCTGTGCTATAGAGAAGTGACTATGAGATTGATGTTCAAGCCCCAGGGAACATGTTGATTGTATTGTGCACTATTTTACTACCATGAACCCCTGTTTACTTGCTCCTGGCATAATAATAAAGCCTCCTCTCTTGCTCTCTGTTGACAGAAACAATCTGAATATGCTTTGGGTTCCAAAGCTCCATATTTATAGCTTCATTTCCAAGCAATCTCTGTTGATTAAAATGCTGGGCTTTCAGGGTATTCTGTGTCTGAAGACAAGAAGGGACATATGCAAGATTTCCTAGATGGTGCAAGAAAGAAAAGGGTCTATGGGTTATGGTTCATGCCTATTTTCTGTAATAGGAGTTTTGGATTGTATAAAGGTTCTTTTTACTATGGATAGAACAGAGCTTGCACAATAGAAATGCAGGGCTAGGTAGGTCGTATGAATCTGAGGAGCTTTCACAAGTAAAAAGCTCCTAGTTTTATTACACTACTTCAATATCAGAGCTTTGTATTTATCACAGGTGTGTGTTTCAATAGTGTTTTGAAGAATATACCATGCTCTTTCATTTCAGTCTATAGATATTTTTCCTGAGGAGACATTTTCCTAGAAGCTTATAGAAAAAGACATCTTGGAGATACTTTTTATTTGTACATTCTCCAATGATAGAAAATGATATATACAAAAGGAGAGAGATTGAGAGATTAAGAAATAGTCATGTAAAGATGAATGTTATTCTTTGAAATTAAGAGAGGTAAAAAGCAAAGAAAACATTTAAAGAAGGATCATCTGGAAGGAAACTGGAAAAAACAGGAAACATGCTGGCCTATTACAGATGGCATGAGACTCAGAAGAGAGTCTGGGAAGACCACGCAAAAGTGAGTGGATGGCAGGTGTCAGGAACTCCAGTGCTTGTACTGAGGCTCATTGTTTTTGACCAGAATGACTAACCACACACTCCTGCCTCAAACCTTTGCCTTCCCTACCCCCTTCACTAAAATCCCCCAATTCTGCATTTAATCCATTAAAATGCTATTTATTCTTTAATGCTTACATCAGTCTGAACTATAAAGTATTTGTGAATCAAAAAAGTATCTCCCACTGAGGTTCAAATTCCAGAGCTGTGCACTTGATATGCCAAAATAATCCCTTCTGATCTCAGCCTACATTGCCCCCTTCACAGCATATCATGTTCAAGCTGCATGTCCTTCTGCTCTAGCTGTTACAGCTTTCCTGATGCGTACAGAGTTCCTTTAGGAAAGTACTACCAAGTTTATTTCCCAATGCCTTGTCGGCTATGCAGAAATGCCTCATGTGGGACCCACACAATTGATTTTGTTCCAACATGGTGAACTCAATCCAAGATGCTTCAGATAAGTATCCACTCATCCTGCAAATGACAAAGATTCATGGTCTAATGACAGAATTACTAAACTGTCATAATTCTAGCTTCTAAGTCTCTAAGCTACTTATGAACCCCTTCGATTGTTTTCTTTTTACTTTGGGAAATGAGGATCAAAGGCATTTTGTGTCTTGCCTAAATTACAGAGTAGAACTGGGACTAGATCCTGAACATCCACATTTCCATCTTGTCATTCTTCATAACTCTTGCAGCCTTTATTGCCTTCATTACACAATGTCCTTCAGCAAATTCTATGATCTTGCCAAGCCAGAGTTCTAATTAGTACTCCAGGAAAGCTGCAGTGGTCTCCTCCCCAGAGAGATTGTAAGGACAACAGTTAATAGCTATAACACACAATACTATGCAAACACCAACATAGTACAGCCAAGTCTAATGTACAGTAATTAACTTAGTATTCAATGAGGCAAAAATCAGTAAAGCAGTTCCTATGTGACTTTGCAGAAATACTTATTCCTCTGTATCTTAAAAATGTCTGGTAGGCAACAAAAAAGGAGAGAATTTATACATGATATTTGTTGATGAAGGATGCTTTCCTTCTTAAATGCTGCTATTTAAGTCCTGAGTAACTTTTCAGTGAGAAAGTAGTAATACACAGCTTTATCAACAATAACTATCAATCCTCCACAAATGGCAACAGTTATATTAACAATGAATGTTTTTACAAATAAAAGTTTTACAGTAAATATTGATGGTACGTAATTTCATCTCTACTTTATGAATGAAAAAACAAAGGTTCAATTCACTTCATTTAATGAGTGATAAAGGCAGAAATTAAACCCATGCTTACTGGATTAGTATTGAGGCTTTGCTTATATTGTTTTGGTCAGTATTTGCATCATAGAATCCAATGTCTTAACAACTTTTAAGTATTGAGTTGAACAGTGTTCAATATATTCATAATGCTAATAGCTCTTCAATTGTTTTTGTTTCTCTTGGTGGGAAAATACACTTATACTCCCTGCCTAATCTAAGAATTTCATGTATTTAAAATTACTAAATTCTTACTAGGTTATTTCAGTTATCATAATGTCTCTAAGACTCATCCCTGCTGTCACATGTTCCAGAATTCCAGTCCTTTCTGAGATTGAATAATGCGCATACATTTTGCTTAGTTGTCTACCTACTGTTGATTATTTGGGTTGCATGCAGATTTTGGCTCTTGTGAATGATGATGTAAACAAATTCCACATGAAGGTCCTGTTTCAATATTTTAGGTATGTATCCAGAAATAGGATTTCTAGAAATCAACATTGTATTTCTAAATTCTGGAGGAGCAGCCATACTGTTTTCAAAAGAGATACACCATTTTACATTTTGTCAACCATGTTCAAGAAACAACCATTTCCCCACACCTTCTCCAGAACTCTCATTTGCTATTTACTCTGACAGAAGCCTTCTTAGAGACTGTGGAGTGTCATCTTGCTTTATTTTCAGATTATTTCTATCTTTTTATTATAGTTTTGATTTGCATATCTCTAATAATTAATGATGCTGAGGATCTTTTAATATACTTATTACCATTTACATACGTTCTTTGGAGAAATATCTGCTCAAATTTCTTGCACATTTTGAAATAAAATTATCACTTATTATATTTTAGGTGCTCGCCATTCTTACACATATGTGTATTGCAAGTACTTTCTCCTATTCTGTGGGTGCTTTTTTATTCTGTTGACAATATCTTTAGATGCATAAATTATAACTTTCATGAAGTCCAGTTTGTCTGTCTTTTCTTTTGTTCTCAGTGTCTTTTATTTCTTATCCAAGGAGTTATTGACAAATCTAGTTTATCAAGTTTCCCCCTAAGTTTTCTTTTAAGGTGTTTTTACTTTTTGGCCTTTCGCTTGGTCTTTCATCAATTTGGAGTTCATTTTGTTGTGAGGTATTGGGTAAGTGTCCAGCCTCATTATTTTGCATGTGTGTAGTCAATTCTCCTTGCACCAGTTTTGTAAATCAGCTTTTCTCCACTGAACGGTATTGGCACCCTTGTCAAAATCATCAGTCCTAAGTGTAAAGGTGTCACCTCTGATCTCTCTGCTCTAGTCTATTGCTCTATGTGTCATTCTTACACTAGTAGAAATTACTTTAATCATTGTAGTTTTTCAGTAAGTTTTGAAATCAAGTGTTAGTTCATCAGCTTTGCTCTTCTTTTCCAAGCTTATTTAAGTCATTGAGAAGCCCTTGAAGTCACATATGAATCTTAAGATGCATTTTTCTATTTTTGCCAAAACCAGTATTGGGATTTTGATAGACATTAGCCCAAACCCATTGTTTACTGAGTAGAATGGACATCTTAAAACTACTAAGTCTTCTGATTTAAGAACACAGGGTGGGTGTCCATTCATCCATGTCTTTTCATTTAAATAAACAGAGGGTATGGATTTTATATGCAACTATGATGACATTTTATGTAAGGCCTTGAGTTTCCATGGGCTTTGAGAGGTCCTGAAGATTTTTCCATGATTGCAAGGGAATAACTATATTTACAAATCATCCTCAGTGTCGCCCATGGTCTAACAATGGATTGGATCCTTTGCGTGGACAAACACTACAGATGGTTTTTCAGAATTGTTTTCATGAAGTACTTTCAACCTAACCTTGGTTATCCCCTTGCCAGCTGCCCAAAAACACGCTCTGTAACATCCAAGCAATTCATGGCAATGTTGGGGACCATTAGCTGCACATGCTCCCCCATTTTGATGTTAAGATCTTTAGGCTGAATTTAAGCACAGCAATGCTTTTCTTTTCTTAGCAATGATGTAAAGCAGATGTCCACTGAATTTAAGCACAGTGATGCTTTTCTTATTCTCAGTAATGATGTAAAGCAGATGTCCACCATCCTATGGCAGTTTCATATTTTGAGAACCAATTTGCACATCTGAATATGTGCGCAATAAAATAGCCTTTGGTAAAATATTATTGACATGAACTAAGCAGAGAAAAGTGCTCAAAGTCATGGTGTAACTCACTATTTGTCAGAGAGCGAAGACTGTGAAAATACATCCGAATCATGAGATTACCAGGCCCTCAGAGACTATACTGTTTGCTCTACTAGTCATTTACCACCTGTCTTTTTCTTCCCCAGAAATATTAGAAATAATAAAGTACATATTTTTTGCATAGAACATGTGTCGTTCAAAATTACATGGTCAAACTTATTCATTTCATTTGCTGATAGTGTGCTCTGATGTGTCAGTACACACTATCTATTCTATTGCTGATAAAATTCATCTTAGAGTTTTAGACTCTACAATTAATTTTGAAATTAATACAATCACATTGCTATTTCTCATTCATGTGCATTTATATTTGCAATGTAACCACAACCACTATAGTAATTTATATAAATTGTGTTTTATAATAATATTTAACTGTTTCCCCAAATTCTTGTAAAGTAGCACTCAAATGAGCCGACTGAGACAAAAGTATTACCGTGTGTCATCACCAATTCCTGATACTAGATAATGCAATATTAGCTTTCCTTGATGAACAAATTACACTATGAATTTAATTTACAATTTTTATTACTTATGAAAATGAGTTGCTTTTCTTGTATTTTTAGAAAGGTAGTGGTTTCATTTTCTATAAAATACCTATTTAAATAGAATGCCATTTTATATTGGCTTATCTATTTCTTTCTTGTTCATTTATATCAATATAGAAACTTGGTTAACAGTCTCAGTACTGATAAGAGTCTAAGCATATTAAAAAGAAGAAAGAGAAACTGAAATCAGTTAAGCTTAATAAAGTTTACTTGAGCAAAGTAAATAGCTGTAGAAATGCACGCATATGCAGATATTATTTAGAGCAAGAGGAAAGGAAGCAACAGACAAAATAATGTGATTCTGCTGCACTTGGCACTTGCCTTGTGCTGTCATATCAGCTGCTGATTGGCTAGAAGTTCTCCTGCTATGTATGATTGACTTAGACTCTGTTGTTTGGTTACAAGGATAAACTCAGTTTAAGTAAGAAATCTTCATCCAGCAAACCAAATTCAGTTGTATTGGATATAGAGGGCACTTTGGGTCATGTGTGCTTGTCAAAGCATGGAGGACGATACAGATCAAGGCACTGCAGTCTAACAGGCACCATACTCCTTCTCAAACACTTATATAAGAATTTAGTTGTCATATTTGTTCAAATCATTTTATGAATATTTGTCACTTGTATAGCCTTTTCAAGAACTCTTAACTTTAATCTTCGCTATTTATACTTGATTTCAATTTTATGTTTATTTTCCTCTTATATTTAGTATTTCCTTTTAGAAGGGTAAACTACCTATCATTTTAGTAATTTTAAAAATCCAAGACCAATGCTTTCTCCTATGCCCTCTTCATATATATGAATTTAAGGTTTTTAATCCAGATCAAATACAAATTTTGAAATACCCTATTTTTTTTTGCCAAACAGCATGATTTATTGATGTAACAGTTATTTTTTTTTAATTTTATAATTTAATTTAATTTTCCATATCAGCCATGGATTCCCTTGTTCTTCCCCCCCCCCCCGCCTTCCCCCCAACCCACTCCCCATTCCCATCTCTTCCAGGGCAAAGACTCCCCTGAGGATTGAGTTCAACCTGGTAGATTCAGTCCAGGCAGGTCCAGTCCCCTCCTCCCAGGCTGAGCCAAGTGTCCCTGTATAGGCCTCAGGTTCCAAACAGCCAACTCATGCATTGAGTACAGGACCCGGTCCCACTGCCTGGATGCCTCTCAAACAGATCAAGCTAATCAACTGTCTCACTTATCCAGAGGGCCTGATCCAGTTGGGGGCTCCTTAGCTATTGGTTCATAGTTCATGGGTTTCCATTCGTTTGGCTGTTTGTCCCTATGCTTTATCCAACCTTGGTCTCAACAACAATTGGACTCCTGGAGCTCCACCTGAGGCCTGACCATGGATCTCTGCATCTGGTTCCCTCAGTCATTGGATGGGGTTTCTAGCACAAGTAGGGTGTTTGGCCATCCTATCACCAGAGTAGGTCAGTTCGGGCTGTCTCTCAACCATTGCCTCATGATGCCATTGTTTTTCTCTGCTGAGTAGTATTCCATTGTGTATATGTACCACATTTTATTTACCCATTCTTCAGTTGAAGGGCATCTAGGTTGTTTCTAGGTTCTGGCTATTACAAACAATGCTGCTATGAACATAGCTGAGCAAGTGCCCTTGTGGTATGATTGAGCATTCCTTGGGTATATGCCCAAGAGTGGTATAGCTGGATCTTGGGGGAGATTGATTCCCAATTTTCTAAGAAAGCGCCATATTGATTTCCAAAGTGGTTGTACAAGCTTGCATTCCCACCAGCAGTGGAGAAGAGTTTCCCTAGCTCCACATCCTCTCCAGCATAAGCTGTCTTCAGTGTTTTTGATCTTAGCCACTCTGACAGGCATAAGGTGTTATCTTAGAGTCGTTTTGATTTACATTTCCCTGATAATTAGGGATGTTGAGCAATTTCTTAAATGTCTTTCAGCCATTTGAGTTTCCTATGTTGAGAATTCTCTGTTTAGCTCTATAGCCCATTTCTTAATTGGACTGTTGGGCATTTTGATGTCTAATTTCTTGAGTTCTTTATATATTCTGGATATCAGTCCTCTGTCAGATGTGGGGTTGGTGAAGACCTTTTCCCATTCTGTAGGCTGTCTCTTTGCCTTGTTGACCATATTCTTTGCTCTACAAAAGCTTCTCAGTTTCAAGAGGTCCCATTGATTGATTGTTTCTCTCAGTGTCTGTGCTACTGGTGTTATATTTAGAAAGTGATCTCCTATGCCAGTGCGTTCAAGACTACTTCCTACTTTCTCTTCTAGCAGGTTCAGAGTAGCTGGATTTATGTTGAGGTCTTTGATCCACTTGGACTTAAGTTTTGTGCACGGTGACAGATATGGATCTATTTGCAGCCTTCTACACGTTGATATCCAGTTATGCCAGCACCATTTGTTGAAGATGCTTTCTTTTTTCCGTTGTACAGTTTTGGCTTCTTTGTCAAAAATTATATGTTCATAGGTGTGCAGATTAATGTCAGGGTCTTCAGTTTGATTCCATTGGTCCACTTGTCGGTTTTTATGCCAGTACCAAGCTGTTTTTATTACTGTAGCTCTATAGTAGAGCTTGAGGTCAGGGATCGTGATGCCTCCAGAGGTTGTTTTATTGTACAGGATTCTTTTGACTATGCTGGGTTTTTGTTTTTCCATATGAAGTTGAGTATTATTCTTTCCAGGTCTGTGAAGAATTGTGTTGGTATTTTGATGGGGATTGCATTGAATCTGTAGATTGCTTTTGGTAAGATTGCCATTTTTACTGTGTTAGTCCTGCCTATCCATGAGCATGGGAGATCTTTCCATTTTCTGACATCTTTTTCAATTTCTTTTTTCAGGGACTTAAAGTTCTTGTTATATGGGTCCTTCACTTGCTTGGTTAGTGTTACCCCAAGGTATTTTATAACATTTGTGGCTATTGTAAAGGATGATGTATCTCTGATTTCCTTCTCACCCTGTTTGTCAATTGTATATAGGAGGGCTACTGATTTTTTTTTTTTGAGTTGATCTTGTATCCTGCTATGTTGCTGAAGGTGTTTATAAGCTGTATCAATTCCTTGGTTGAATCTTTGGGGTCACTCAAGTATACTATCATGTCATCTACAAATAGGGAAAGCTTGACTTCTTCCTTTCCAATTTGTATTCCCTTAATCTCCTTATGTTGTCTTATTGCTCTGGCTAGAACTTCAAGTACTATATTGAATAAGTATGGGGAGAGTGGGCAGCCTTGCCTCATTCCTGATTTTAGTGGAATTGCTTTGAGTTTCTCTCCAGTTAATTTGATGTTGGCTGTTGGCTTGCTGTAAATTGCCTTTATTATGTTTAGGTATGTTCCCTGTACTCCTGATTGCTCCAAGACCTTTATCATGAGGGGGTGTTGGATTTTGTCAAATGCCTTTTCTGCATCTAGTGAGATGATCATGTGTTTTTTTTCTTTGAGTTTGTTTATATGGTATATTACATTGACAAACTTTCATATGTTGAACCACCTTTGCATCCCTGGGATGAAGCCTACTTGATCATGGTGGATAATTGTTTTGATGTGTTCTTGGAGTCTGTTTGCCAGTATTTTATTGAGAATTTTTGCATCAATGTTCATGAGGGAGATCGGTCTGTAGTTCTCTTTCTTTGTTGTATCCTTGTTTGGTTTAGGAATCAGGGTAATTGTAGCCTCATGGAAGGCGTTTGGTAATGTTTCTTTTGTTTCTATTGTGTGGAACAATTTAGAGAGTATTGGTATTAACTCTTCTTTGAAGATCTGGTAGAATTCTGTGCTGAAACCATCTAGTCCTGGGCCTTTTTTTTTTTTTTTTTTTTTTTTTTTTGGGTTGGGAGACTTTTAACGACTGTTTCTATTTCCTTAGGGGTTATTGGACTATTTAAATAGTTTATCTGGTCTTGATTTAACTTAGATATGTGGTACCTATCCAGAAAATTATCCATTTCTTTTAGATTTTCCAGTTGTGTGGAGTAGAAGTTTTTGAAGTATGACCTGATGATTCCTCAATGTCTTTTGTTATGTCCCCCTTTTCATTTATGATTTTGTTGATTTGGATGCTCTCTCTCTGTCTTTTGGTTGGTTTGGATAAGGGCTTGTCTATCTCGTTGATTTTCTCAAACAACCAACTCTTTGTTTCATTAATTTTTTTATTGTTCTCTTTGTTTCTATTTTATTGATTTCAGCTCTCACTTTGATAATTTCCTGGCGTCTATTCTTCCTGTGAGACTTTGCTTCATGTTCTAGAGCTTTCAGGTGTGCTGTTAAGTCCCTAGTGTGAGATTTCTCCAACTTCTTTATGTGGGCATTTAGTGCTATGAATTTCCCTCTTAGCACTGCTTTCATAGTGTCCCATAAGTTTGGGTATGTGGTGTCTTCATTTTCGTTGATCTCTAGGAAGTCTTTAATTTCTTTCTTTATTTCTTCCTTAACCCATTGGTGATTCAGTTGAGCGTTATTCAGGTTCCATGAGATTGTAGGTTTTCTGTAGTTTTGTTGTTGTTGAAATCTAACTTTAAACCATGGTGGTCTGATAGAACACAGGAGGTTATTCCAATTATTTTGTATCTGTTGAGATTTGCTTTGTGGCCAAGTATGTGGTCGATTTTAGAGAAGGTTCCATGGGGTACTGAGAAGAAGTTATATTCTTTTTTGTTAGGATGGAATGTTCTGTAGATATCGATTAAGTCCATTTGAGTCATGACATCAGTTAAGTCCTTTATTTCTCTGTTAAGTTTCGATTTGGGAGATCCGTCCAGTGGTGAAAGTGGGGTGTTGAAGTCTCCCACTGTTAATGTGTGGGGATTTGTATGTGGTTTCAGCTTTATTAATGTTTCTTTTACATATGTGGGTGCCCTTGTGTTTGGGGCATAAATGTTCAGAATTGAAACTTCATTTTGGTGGATCTTTCCTGTGATGAGTATGTAATGCCCTTCTTAATCTCTTTAGATTGATTTTTAGTTTGAAGTCTATTTTGCTGGATATTAGGATGGCTACACCCACTTGTTTCTTAAGACCATTCTGTTGGAAAGTCTTTTCCCAGCCTTCTATTCTTAGGTCTATCTTTGAATTTGTGGTGTGTTTCTTGTATGCAGCAGAGAGATGGGTCCTGCTTTCATATCCATTCTGTAAGCCTGTGTCTTTTTATAGGTGAATTTAGTCCATTGATATTAAGGGATATTAATGACCAGTGATTGTTCATTCCTGTTATTTTTTGGTGGTAGTGTGTGTGTACTTCTCTTCTTTGGGGTTTACTGCTGTGGCATTATCTATTGCCTGTGTTTTTGAGGGTGTATCTGACTTCCTTAGGTTGGAATTTTCCTTCTAGTGCTTTCTGTAGGGCTGGGTTTGTGAATAAGTATTGTTTAAATCTGGCTTTGTCTTGGAATGTCTTGTTCACTCCATCTATGATGATTGAAAGTTTTGCTGGGTATATTAGTCTAGGCTGGCTTCCATGGTCTATTAGTGTCTGCATTACATCTGCCCAGGTCCTTCTGGCTTTAAAAGTCTCCATTGAGAAATCAGGTGTTATTCTGATGGGTTTGCCTTAATAAGTCATTTGGCCTTTTTCCTTTGCTGCTCTTAATATTCTTTCTTTATTCTGTACGTTTAGTTGTTTAATTATTATGTGGCAAGGGGAATTTTTTGTGGGGCCTAGTCTGTTTGGTGTTCTATAGGTTTCTTGTATCTTCATAGGCATTTCCTTCTCTAAGTTGGGAAAGTTTTCTTCTATGATCTTGTTGAATATATTTTCTGTGCCTTTGAGTTGGTATTCTTCTCCTTCCTCTATCCCTATTATTTGTAGGTTTGGTCATGACTTTGTTGGCTTTAGTGTTTTCTTTGACTGATGAATCTATTTCTTCTACCGTATCTTCTACACCAGAGATCCTCTCTTCCATCTCTTGCATTCTGTTAGTTATACTTGCATCTGAAGTTCCCGTTCATTTACTCAGATTTTCTATTTCCAGCATTCCCTCTGTTTGTGTCTTCTTCATTTTTTCTATTTCCCTTTTCAGGTCTTGGACTGTTTCCTTCATCTGTTTCTTTGCTTATTCATGATTTTCTTTCAGGTCTTTATTGTTTTCCTCCAGGGCTTTATTGTTTTCTTCTGCTTTATTTGTCCTTTCCTCTAGTTTTTAATAGCATTTTTCCCATATTTTGTTTGTCTTTTCCTCAATTTCATTTGTGATTCCTTCTATATAAGCCTCTACCTTCTTCAGGATGTTATTCATGAGGCTATTTTCTTCTGCTTCTTCCATTTTTTGATGTTCAGGTCTAGATGTTGGAGGAGGGCTAGGTTCTGATGGTGCTGTATTGCTCTTCATTTTGTTGTATGTACTTCTGCCTTGACGTCTGCCCATCTCCTTGTGGATTCGTTCTTGGTCTTATCAGTGCACTTGGTCCAGACAGAGCTGACAGATTCAGGAAGCCTCTCTTGTCCAGATGGAAGCTCTGGGGCAGAATGGGAGCTCTGGTCCAGATGGGAGGTCCTGGGCAGGATGGGAGCTGGGGGCTGATCTCTAAGTCTCAGGAAGTGGCTGGGGTCTCGGGCGGATGGGTGTGGGGGCAGGGCATGGAGATTGCATGGTCTGCCTGGGGTCTTGGAGAAGGGGAGCCTTCCCAGTGGAGGTGGAGGGGACCCTGCCCGATGGCCATAACCTGGGGCCAAGTTGGGCAGGTCTTCCTCGGAATGGCTGGTGCCCAGGGATGGGATCTAGGCTGAGCCCAGGCACTCACTTCTTGCCTATTTTAAAATTTCTACATATAAATTATTTCAGCTTTCAGTTTGATTTCTTCTTTGATTCTTTCGCTATTTAGAAAGGTACTACTTTTTTGCTGTATAGAAACTTTTCTATTTATGTCTGTTACCAACTTCAGCTGAACTTTAATATTGTCCTGCACTATTAAAATGCTTGCTTTATGGTTCAATCCTTAGTCAATTTTTGTGAATGTTTCATGTGCTCCTGAAGATCATATACATCCTTTAGTTGTTGAGTTTAGTGGTCAGCAAAGGTCATTATATTAAATTTTTAAAATCAGAACATTCATATTTGCTATATCCTTATTGATTACTTGCATATTTTAGCAATTACCATGAGAAACATTTCAAAATTTTCCATGAGGATTATTCTCTCTCTCTCATTGCCTATATTTTGATGCATATCAGTACAGAATGCAAGTCAGTACAGAATTGATAGATCTTCCTGGTGCACAGAAGACTTTCTTCATTTGGAATTTACTTATCATTTGGTAATCTTGGGGACTTACATTAGCATAATTCAACATAGTTGTCGTCTATATTTACTAAATAATGAAAATGTTTATATCTTATAGTCTTTTATGTTTAACATTTGTGTGTGCTCATGAAGTATAAATCTAGAATTGTGCCACAAATTTCAATGTCAGATTAATTTTTAAGATATCAATTATTTCTTACTTTTACTATGATTTCTTCATTGGCCTTTTGGCTATTTAAAGGGGTATTTCTTAATTGTTATATAAAGAGATCTCTTTTTGTTCCACATTTTATTACTTTAGAATTTCACATAATATATCTTGATCACATTCTTTCCTTTCCCCTAACTGCTTTCAGATTCTCCCCCTCCCTACCAATGCAACTTCTTTTATTTGATCCCTCTTGAAACACAAACAAATAACTACAACGGAAACTCAGCACCAAAAGACAACAGCAGTGCCCCTCCCAGCACACACACATATACACATTTATGGGATCTGATTTGTGTTAGGCAGCTACTCCTGAGCATGAGGTCTGTCTTGGAGTGTGATTGATATACTTACTGTCATTCCATTGAAAAAAAACTAATCTTCACTCTCCTGCAGCTTCTGGGGTTGGGACTTTGTGTCCACTTCACCTCCAGCATTTTGTCTGGTTTGAGCTTCTTCGGTATTGTGCATGCTGTCACAATCTCTGTGAGTTCATATGAGAATCGATCCTTTGTATCTTGAAAATGTGGTTTCCTTGAAGTCATCCACTACCCCTGGATTTGATCATCATTTTACTCCTGCATAGATCCCTTGAGCCTTAGGGGAGGGATGTAATGAAGACATCCCCTTAGGTTTGAGCACTCCAAAGTCTCTCACTCACTGCACATCATCAAGTTTGTGTGTCTGTGTGTCTGTGTTAATTACCTACGGCAACAAGAAGCTTCTCTGATGATAATTGAGAGATGCATTGACCTACAGGTATAGCATTATGTCATGAGGAGGCATTTATTGCTGTGTTTTTTATCAGAATAAGATTTGCTCCTGAGCCCATGATGTATCTATTCTCAGTATTTTGGCTTCATTAATAGTTTCAGGTATGGGTTCAATCTCATGGAGTCGACTTTAAATTCAATTAAAAAGTGATTGGTTACTCCCACAACATTTGTGTGGACACTAGTGGACAAATCGTGCTGACAGGTCATTATTGTAGCTAGCAGGATTTGTGGCTGGGTGAAATTGATGATTATTTTTCTTCTCCAGTAATATGTATAACACCTTCTATTACTATCAGCACTAGTCAGTAGAGGTGATGCTTCTAGTTGAACACCAGCTTGATTTCTCCATGATGTATTATCTATTACTTGTTATTGACTTCAAAATTATCATTCTTTTGTTGCCTATACTCCATGACACATACATACACATGCATATATGTATATACATATATAATATAGATGTATAATTTCTCACATTTAAAATTATTTCCTATTGTTAGACATTAAGGATATTCTACTATTATTTTGCTAGCATATATAGTGGCAGGATGTAAATTGATTCCTTATAGTAGTTCCCTAAAATCTGAAGAAGCCCCTTTAAGTACTATTAGAATTTGTTTCTCTGACTGATTTTATATAGTATGTATTTGTAAAGTTTGTTTTTAACTGACAAATACAAACACTGTCCATATTAATGGGGCACAATGTTGTGTTTATTAAGCATAAGTGCTATGTAATACTTAAATCTAGATAAGCATTTTTGGCTCTAATATATTCCTCATCTCTTTGTGGTAAACACTTCCAAAATGCCTCCTTACAGATTTCTGAAATGTAGTTATTGCCACCTACTGTCACCCTACTGTGTAGACTAGAGCTTCCTAACTATAACAATATAATTTAGTAATCTCGCCCACTTCATCTTCTTTACAATCAATGTTTTCAGAGTATACTTAATGAGTTGAGACCTTAAGTATTTTCTTCCTTCTTTTCCTCCCTCCCTCCCTCTCTCCCTTGTTCCTTCTATCCCTTCTTCCTTTCTTCCTCCTTGCTTTCCAGGATCTCCTGGTACCTGCTCTGGCATAAATTTCGTTATGTAGTCAAGGATGACCTTGAACTTCTGATCTTCTCACCTTTACTACCTGAATGTTGGGATTACTGATGTGTGCCTTCATCCTTCATTTTATGTGAATGTATGGAATGAATACCAGGTTTTATGCGTATTAAGAAAGCAGTATACCAAATGAGCTTCATTCCAGACTGATTTTCTGGTTTTCTGTTCTTTACTTATTTCCTGTGACATAATGTTTTCTAGTTTCAATCTATGTTGACAGTAATGACAGGACTTCTTTCTTTTTCTAATAGCTGAATAATAAATACCTCATTTGTGTATTGCCACATTTTCTTTATCTATGATAAGTTGATGAACATTTTACTTCATTTATATATCTTGGTTGTTAGGAATATGCAATGAACATAGGAATGTAGATTTCACTTCCTTTTGGACACACCCAGGTGTCAGGGAACAGGATCATATGGTCTTTCCATTTTTAATTATTTGATGAACTTCCTCACTATTTTCCATAATGGATGTGCTGGTGTAAAATCCAGCAATATGTAAGAGTTCCCTTTCTTCAGTACTTGATATTTTTAGAATTAGTTTTAAATTTATTTATCTAGTGAAATACCCCGGTGTTTTGCAGGCATGTATGTCTATGCACCTGTTGTGTGCAGTTCTCTCTGAGGTTGGAAAAGGGCATAAGATTATACAGTTTTTTGTATCAATGTTCATGAGGGAGATTGGTCTGTAATTCTCTTTCTTTGTTGCATCTTTGTGTCATTTGAGTATTAGAGTAACTGTAGCCTCATAAAAGGAATTTGGTAATGTTCCTTCTGTGTCTATTATATGGAACAATTTGAAGAGTATTGGTATTAGCTCTTCTATGAAAATCTGATAAAATTCTTTACTGAAATCATCTGGTCCTAGTTTTTGGTTGTTTTTTTTTTGTTTTGTTTTGTTTTGTTTTTTTTTTTTTTTTTGGTTGTGAGACTTTTAACGACTGTTTCTATTTCCTTGGGGGTTATTGGTCTATTTAAATTGTTTATCTGGTCTTGATTTAACTTTGGTATGTGGTACCTATCTAGAAAATTGTCCATTTCTTTTAGATTTTCCCGTTTTGCAGAGTACGGGTTTTTGAAGTATGACCTGATGATTCTCTGGGTTTCCTTTTTATCTGTTGTTATGTCTCCCTTTTCATTTCTGATTTTGTTAATTTGGATGCTCTCTCTCTCTCTGCCTTTTGGTTAGTTTGAATAAGGGCTTGTCTATCTTGTTGATTTTCTCAAAGAACCAATTCTTTGTTTCATTGATTCTTTGTATTGTTCTCTTTGTTTCTATTTTATTGATTTCAGCTCTCAATTTGATTATTTCCTGTAATCTATTTCTCCTAGGTGACTTTGCTTCTTCTTGTTCTAGAGCTTTTACGTGTGATATTAAGTCACTAGTGTGAGATTTCTCCATCTTCTTTATGTGGGTATTTAGTGCTATGAATTTTCTTCTTTCATATTGTCCCATAAGTTTGGGTATGTAGTACATTCATTTTCAATGAATTCTAGGAAGTCTTTAATTTCTTTCTTTATTTCTTTCTTGACCAATTGATGACTCAGTTGAGCATTATTCAGTTTCCATGAGATTGTAGGCTTTCTGTTGTTGAAATCTAACTTTAATCCATGGTTGTCTGAGAGAATACAGGAGGTTATACCAATTGTTTTTGTATCTTTTGAAACTAAACTAGTGGGAACTCATGAAATGTGGATCAATAGCTGTGGTGCCTGCATAGGACTAGGCTAGGCCCTCTACATAAGGAAGACAGTTGTGTAGTTGGATCTGCTTAAGGGGCCCCCTGACAACAGGATCAGAATCCATCCTTGGTGCATGAACAGGCTTTTTGAAGCCTACTACCTATGTAGGGACACCTCACAAAGCCTTGAGACAGGGGAAGGGGCTTGGATTTGCCTCTACTAAATATACCTCCCCATGAGAGGCCTTACCTTCTTGTAGGAGGGAATGGAGGGTGGGTTGGAAGGGGGAGGCTGAAGGGGTGGGAGGAAGGAAGAGGGGGATCTTTGATTGGTGTGTAAAATGAATAAAAAAATTTCTTAAGAAAAAAAGATTATATAGTTTTGTGAGTCCCCATATTTATGCTGGGAGTAGAACAAAGGATGTCTAGAAGTGCAGCCAGTGCTTTTAACTGCTGAGCCATCTTTAGACATAATATCCACTCTTACTGGGCGGAAATGATCTTATTGTTTAGTTTGCATTCAGTCAGGATGTATTGCATAAAATAAAATCCATTATCAATAAAAAAAAAAACTAAAAAAGAAATTTATGTCCTCTAACCCAATATATATGATTTTTGTGTCTTGTTTCTATAATCTATCACTTTGCTAAAAGTGGTTATCAGCACTAAGAGGTTCTTCTTAGGGTGTCTTATGTACAGAATCATATCATCTGTAAATAGGGATACTTTGACTTCTTTTCTCACTTGTTTTCCCATTTTATTTTCTTGTCTTCTCTGAGTGCTGTAGATAAGACATTAGCATTACATTGAATGAACAGCCTTGTTTTGTATCTGTTCTTATTGGGAACACTTGTGAGTTTTTCTGTATTTAACATATTGACTCTAGGTTTTTCATAAACAGCCTTTAATGTTAAAGTATGTCACCTCTATCCCTAGCCTCTATGACTTTTATCATGAATGGATGCTAGATTTTTGTCAGAGGCTTTTACTGAATCTATTGAGAAGATGATGTCATTTTTGTCTATGAGCTGAATCACATTTATTTAATTTCATATATTGAACCAACTATACATCTGTGGACTGAAACCAACTTAATCACAATGAATGAGCTTTTTGATATGATCTTGAATTTAGTTTGTAAGTATTTTATTGTGAATTTTGAATCTTGAATCATCAAGAAGATGAGTCTGTAATTTTAATTTATTTCTTGTATTTGTATTTTAGTTTGGAACCAGTATAATACTAGCTTTATAAAAATTGTTATTAGCATTCCTGCCTTTGCTATTTTCTTACAGAATAAATTGAGTAGCACTGAAGTAGTTCTTTGAAGGTCTGGTCAAATAATTCTGCAATGAATCCATCTGGTCCTAGAATTTTTTCAGTTGGAAGATTTGTATTAATGCTTCAATCTTGACTCTGATTATTGATATGTTTAAAATTATTTGTTTCATCTTGTTTTAATTTGAATAAGTCATGTATATCTATAAATTTATCCATTTCTTTTATGTTTTCTAATTCATTGAAATACATGGTTTTGAGTTATATTCTTTTGATTTTCTGAATTTCATTGATATCTATTTTAATGTCTCCATTTCCATCTCTAAATTTAATGAATTTGAGTCTTCTTTTTCTTGTCTTTTGACTAAAGATTTGTCAATTTTGTTTATCTTTTAAGAGAACCATCTTCTTATTGCACTGAATAGTTGCATTGCTGTTTTTTTCTAAATTATCCCTTTCCATCTACAACTTTGATTTTTTTTTTACTGTTTTTCAAAGGCTACATGGTTCAACATTAAGTTATTTCAAAGCTCTCAGAAATGTATATCCTTAGATATATAAACTCCCCTCTTAAGAATACCTTCACTAGGGATTGAGAGATGATTCTCTCAGCATTGAGAGCACTTGTTTCTTTTGTAGAGGACCTTGGTTCAGTTCTCAGTACCCACATGGTAGCTCATAAACTTCCATTTCTGCAGTTCCAGGGAACCTGGTAATATCATCTTACCTCTTCGGCATCAGGCACGCAACATGGTGTACAGACTTAGAAGCTGGCAAGATATTCATAAAATAAAATAATCTTTTTTAAGACTTCTTCCTCATATGCCATAGGATTGGGTATGTTGTATTTCAATTTTCATTTAATTCTATGGTTTTTAAAAATCATCTTTATTTTTTTAATGGCACATTGGCATTTAATGGTGTGTTGTTTACTCTCCATTAGTTTGTCCTTTAATTTTTTTTTTTTTTTTAGTTCCTTCTGTTGTTGAGGTGTAGCTTTATCTAATTGTGATCAGATAGACTTCAGGATGTGGACGACCTTGCCTTGTTCCTGATTTTAATGGAATTGTTTTGAGTTTCTCTTTATTTAAATTGATGTTGGCTATAGGCCGGTTGTAAACTGCCTTTATTTTGTTGAGGTATGTCCCTTGTATCCATTATTTCTCCAGGACTTTTATCATGAAGAAGTGTTATATTTTGTAAAAGGTCTTCTCTGTATCTAATGAGATGATTTTTTTTTGTCTTTATGTTTGTTTATATGGTGGATTACATTTATGATTTATGAATGTTGATCTATCTCTGCCTAACTGGGATGAAACCTACTTGATTGTGGTGGGTGATCTTTTTGATGTATTCTCGGATTCAATTTACAAGTATTTTGTTGAGTGATTTTTGCATCTATGTTTTTAAGGGAAATTGATCTTTAATTCTCTTTCTTTGTTGGATCATTATGTGGCTTAGAAATCAGTGTAACTGTGTTCTTATAAAACTACTTGGCAATTTAACTTCTGTCTCTATTTTGTGGAATATACTGAACAGTATTGGTGTTAACTCCTCTTTGAGAGTCTAGTAGAATTCTTCACTAAATCCTGGCCCTGAGGTTTGTTTTTTTATTTTTGTTTGTTTGTTTGTTCTTATTTATTTTTTCTGTTGGGAGTCTTTTAAGTGACTACTTCTATTTCACTAGGGGTTACAGGTCTGTTTAAATTTCCTAACTGTCCTTGATGCTGTGGATATCGCTATATATAAATAAACTCTGATTGGCCAATAGCCAGACAGGAAGTATAGGCGGGACTAACAGAGAAAAGAATTGAGGGAACAGGAAGGGAAGAGGGAGACTGCCTGGAGCCACCACCAGGACAAGGAAGATGTAAGGTACCAGTAAGCCATGAGCCATGTGGCAAAGTAAAGATTAATAGAAATGGGCTAAATATAAGAGTAAGAGCTAGACAATGACAGGCCTGAGCTAATGGCCAAGCAGTTTAAATAATGTAAGAATCTGTGTGTTTATTTTATAAGTGGGCTCTGAGACTGGCGGGACTTGGTGGCGGGAGCTGGAGAGAAATTCTCCAGCTACACCTTGATTTAACTTTGATAAGTGGTATTTTTTTGAGAAAATTATCCATTTCTTTTGGATTTTCCAATTTGGTGAAGTATAGTATTTTAAGTACATTCTTTTGATTCTCTAGATTTGCTCAGTGTCTTTTTTGGTCCCCCCCTTTCATCTCTAATTTTGTTAGTTTGGATATTCTTTCTCCTCACTTTAGCTAATTTGGTGTGTGGGTTTGTCAATCTTACTGATTTTTCTTAAAGAACCAACTCTTTGTTTCATTGATTCCTTGTTTTTTGTTTGTTTCTACTTTATTGATTTCAGACCTGAGTTTGATTATTTCTTGCTGTCTATTCCTTTTGGTTGTGATTCTTCTTTTCGTTAGAGCTTTCAGGTGTGCTGTTTATTTAGTAATATGAAATCTCTCCATTTTTGAATGAAAGCACTTACTTAATGCCATGAACTTGCCTTCATTGTGTCCCATAATTGTTGGAATATTGTTTATTCATTTGCATTCACTTCTACAAAGATTAATTTCTCTCTTATTTTCTGTCTTGACCCATTTTTCATCCAGTAGTGAGTCATTCAGATTCTATGAGTTTGTAAGCATTCTGTTGTTTCTGTTGTTGATATTCTGCTTTAATGCATGGTGGTCCAGTAGGATGCAGGGTGTTATATTAATTTTCTTGTATCTGCTGAGACTTTCCTTGTGTCTTAATATATGGTCAATTTGGAGACAGTTGCATGAGGTGTTGAGAATATGGTAAATTCTTTTCAGTTTGGGTGAAATGTTCTCTAAATATATGTCAGGTCCTTTTGGTGTATGATGTCAGTTAGCTCCAGCATTTCTCTGTTTTGGCTGAATGACCTATTTTTGGCTGAATGACCTATCTATTGGCAAGAATAGGATATTGAAGTCTCCCACTATCAATGTGTGAAGGTCAATATGTGATTTAAGTTATAGTTGCATTTTTATGAACTTGGATGCCCCTGTGTTTGCTACATAAATATTAAGAGTTGCAATGTTCGCTTGGTGGAATTTTCCTTGGATGAGTGTGTAGTAACTTTCCCTATCTCCTCTGATTAGTTTTAGTCTGAAATCGATTATGTCAGATACTAAAATGGTTACAACTGGTTGCTTTTCATGTCCATTTGCTTAAAATATCTTTTTCTCCCATCGTTTTACCCTGAGATGATGTCTACTCTTAATGTTAACGTGTTTTTCTTGGATGCAACAGAAGGATGGATCCTGTTTTCATATCCCTTCTTTTAGTCTGTGTCTATTTATTGGGGGAATTGAGACCATTGGTGTTGTGAGTAATCAATGAGCAATGTTTGTTGATTCTGTTATTTTGTTGTTGTGGTGTGTAAGATTTTTTGCCCCTTTTTTATTTGCTTGTCTGGGATTATTTATTCCTCACATTTTCTTGGTTGTGTTTAACCTCTTCAGATTGCAGTTTTCCTTATAGCATCTCTGTCTGATGGATCTGTAGATAGATAATTGCATAAACTTGGCTTTATTCTGTAATGTCTTTCTTTTTACACATATTGTGATTGAAAGATGTGCTGTGTATAATAGTATGGGCTGGCATCTGTGGTCTCTTAAAGTCTCTAGCATATCTGTCTAGGCCCTTATGGCTTTAAGAGTCTCGGTATTATTCTAATAGGTCTACCTTTATGTAGTTCTTGGTCTGTTTCCCTTGTAGCTTTTACTTTGTAGTATTTTTAATACTCAATATTCAGTATTTTGATTTTTATGTGCCAAGGGAAATTTCTTTTCTGATCCAGTATATTTTATGTCCTATATGGTTTTTTGCACCTTTGTAGGTGCCTCGTTCTTTAGTTAATTTTCTTTTATGAAAGTGCTGAAAATATTTTCTATATCTTTGACCTGGGTTTCTTCTCCTTCCTCTCTTCCTATTATTCATAGATTTGTTCTTTTCAAATTTTCCTAGATTTCCTAGATATTTTGTGCCTGGAGTTTTTTAGAATTAACATTTTCTTTGACCAATGTACATATTTCTTCTGTCTTATTTTCAATGCTGGAGATTCTCTCTTCAACCTCTTATATTCTGCTGGTGAGGCTTTTCTCTGAGTTCCTATTTTTATTTCCCAGATTTCCCTGAGTTTGGGTTTTCCTTATAGATTATATTTGCACTTTCAGGTCTTGAACTTTTTTATTCATTTCTTTCAACTGTTTGTCTTTTCATAGATTTATTTAATGGATTTGTTAATTTTCTCTTTAAGGACCTGTATCATATTCATAAAGGCTCTTTAAGTTACTTGTTTTGTGCTTCAGTTACGTTGTATTTTCCAGAGCCTACTGTAATAGTATTACTGGACTCTAATGGATGCATATCATCCTCCACTAACTGATTATGTTTTAATGCTGGCATCTGGCCATCTGGGTTTGGGATGATTGTAATTCTAGGTGCTAATATTTGGTCTTGGCTTTGATGGGTACATGTTTTTTGCTGTAGTTTCTGCTGCCCACTCTGGTTCTTAGGAGACTGTGATAGCTGTTGTTGCTTGGTCAGGAATGCTTCTGAGATCCTGCCAGGTGTGGCCACTGGGGTTCCGGGTTCAATGCATTCCTAGGCATTGGGAGCTGACACTTAGGAATGGGGATGGGCTAGAAGTGGTGGGTGTGATGGGTCCACAGAAGAAAGGAAAGCAGGGCGCACCCCCAGGAACAGCTTAGTCCACTGGGAATGAGAGCAGAAAACAAGAAGAGGACACAACAGGGAGTCTGTTGCATATATGGAGATCAGACTGGGGTGTTGAGTTTCGAGGAGAGGAAGGTGAGTAAAGATCTGAAGTTTTTCTATCTGTATCACTGGCCTACTTGCTTCTCTGGCAAACTTGGCTTGTGGGTTTCCAGGGAATGCCTTCTGGAGTTGAGGGCTGAGATAAAGGGATGAGTGGAAAGGAAAGTTGAGGAGCAGATTTGTGTAGCACAAATCTTTTTTTTTTTTTTTGGTTTTTTCGAGACAGGGTTTCTCTGTGTAGCTTTGCGCCTTTCCTGGGACTCACTTGGTAGTCCAGGCTGGCCTCGAACTCACAGAGATCCACCTGGCTCTGCCTCCCGAGTGCTGGGATTAAAGGCGTGCGCCACCACCGCCCGGCGTGTAGCACAAATCTTTTTTTTTGGTTTTTCGAGACAGGGTTTCTCTGTGTAGCTTTGCTCCTTTCCTGGAACTCACTTGGTAGCCCAGGCTGGCCTCGAACTCACAGAGATCCGCCTGCCTCTGCCTCCCGAGTGCTGGGATTAAAGGCGTGCGCCACCACCGCCCAGCGTAGCACAAATCTTAAAGGGCCCTATTAATAAAAAAACAAACAAACAAACAAACAAACAAACAAAAAACTCAGGGCCAGGTATTGGGGTGAATGCTGAAAGATCAGAGAGACAGAACAGGCCACAGCTAACCTCACCTTGCTATCTTCTCAGCTGATCCTGTTTCTTCAAACTGGAAGCCTCTGAGTCCTCATCCAGAATGAATCTCCGCTGAAGTACTGCTAAAAGCCTAAAAGCTTAACCAGGCTCTAATTCCTGGTTTTCATGCCTTATATACCTTTCTGCTTCCTGCCATCACTTCCTGGGATTAAAGGCATGTGTCACCATGCCTGTCTGTTTCCAGTGTGGCTTTGAACTCACAGAGATCCAGACAGATCTCTGCCTTTGGAATGCTAGGATTAAAGGTGTGTGTGCCACTATTTTCTGGCCTCTGTAGGGCCCTGCCCCCCCCCCCCATTTTGGGTAGCTGCTGCCTTGCTTGCCGACCTTGACCTTGATGTCCTCCCTATGCTAATTCCCTGCCCATTTCCACCCTCCTGAATGTTTAAGGGAAGTTCGTTGTTTGTGTATCCTGCATATTGGGTGTTAACAGCTTAGATGCAAGATTGTAAACATCAGTAGGAAGGAACTTCTGCCCTCTGGGGTTCTCCCATTGTGCTGTAATCCTGTATTTAAGGTTTCCTCCTTCTTTCAATAAATGGCATTCCGCACTCTGCTGAGGTGAATGACCCGCTGTCTTTTGTCTCTGTTTTTCAACCCACAGCCCCTCGCTGGGACATGGTGAACCGGTGGTGGTAGCACAGGCCTTATGGCTACAGGCCTCTATGTCTATCTAGTGGCTGTTCTGTTCTCTGACCCCAGATATGTTTATTAGGGTGTACAATGTATTGGGGGACATAATATCACCACAGATTTGTGTGCTCAATTGGAGATGGGGAAAGGGGGAAGAAAAGCTGTAGCAAGTGGTCTGCTGCAGAGCTGAGGACAAGACTAGGGGATTGGATTTGGAGGAGAGGAAGGAGATGTAAAGATCTGCAGTTAGTCCACCTGCTTCCTTGGAATTCTTTTAATCCTTTTTTTTTTTTAATCATTGAAAGTTTTACTTTTCCTTAAATATAAAAGTTGGTTTTACTGTTTATAATTATTTGGGTTGGGGATTGTAATATTTCAAAATGTGGAATACATCTTTCCAAGCCCTTCTGCCTTTAAATTTTCCTCCCAAATCAACTTTTGTTATTCTGATGGGCAGCTTCCATTAGCTTTTTTGAACCCTGTTTTTAGTGTTTTAACTACAAAGCATGTGGGGAGCCTCTTTTCTGTTATGGGATTCTTGTATGTTTATGGGATTCTTCTCCCTAGGTTTGGGAGATTATGATTTTATTGAAAACATGTTTTAAGTATTTTCTTCTATGTCTATAATTCATATATTTTATCTTTCTACAACATCCTGAAAATACTTCATTATCCCTTTCATGGTTTTAATAATTTATCATTTTCTTTTATTGAATGACTCAATTTCTATACTTTTCTTCAAATCATGATGTTATGTCTTCTACCTGATCTATTCTATTGGTGAAGCTTGCATTGAGCTTTTTATTTGATTAATTAAAATTTTCACTTCCAGATTCATTACAGTTCTTTGGTATTTCTGTATCTTTGGTGAATTCCATTTCCATATTCTGAATTATCTTCCTTATTATTTCATTTGGCTGTTAATTTTCATGAACATCAATAAGTTTTTTCCAAATCTGCACTAAGTTCATTTAGGTACTTATTTGTGTCCTTTTTGAATTCTCTGATCATGTTTAATAAGTATTCTTTTTAATTGGACATCTTGAATTTGTCTAAGTTGTTCTTCTTGGGGACCATTTTGACAGTATTTGTGATATTAGGGGTAGTCTCCTGCTGCAAGGTGAAGACTAGTTGTAGCAAAGTCTCACAGCTGCAAAGGCATGTACAGATGCAAGTCACACAATTGAGAGTATCTCCACAGACTTAGTATATATCAGGAGCACCACCACTCAACAGGCCAAATCGTGTGTCCGTTTCACTGAAGCGCAGTCCTTTGCCTTGGGGTCACTTCTACAACCACATTATTTGTGAACACATGACATGTAATAGCTGTGTTTCCTGGGCCTTAAATATGGGGATGGATGATAGAAACATTCCCCAACCATATGTGTCACAATGGTTGCCTTGTAGCTGTAAAAACCTATACAGTCTTAGAAGAGGGAAGGTGTTCTCCAGGCTTACTCAAAAGCTAGAGTGGCTATGGCAAAAGTTTGGGCCAACCACCCATGTGCAGGTTTCTGCTTCATGGTGAAGAAGGTTGAGATTTTCTATGAGTTGTGGACTATGCATGGAGCCTTCAGATTCTACAGGGTACATGACTGCCTCTGCGTTCTATGAAAAAAAAAAGTCCTTGTGCTATCTCTTCAATGGGCTGAAGTCTTTTCTCTTTCAACTCTGCTGTCCAAGGTTAAGGGACAGTGGTGGGAGCAGTAAGATGCTTGGTTTGACCAAGCTCTGGTGGACATATCCATGCCTATGATTCTAGTGTTGTGGAGGGACTTTGCCTAGCCCTGAAAGTCAAGTCCTAGACTTGGACTCTTCTCCTGATAGTAGGTGTGGCTCACCATGCACGCCTACTTGGAGTTGAAGAAGGGGTGATAGGCAACTCTTTCCTGTTTCTCCTTATTTTTAAGTAACAAAAGCAGAGACTATGTCACATGATATCCTTAGCTCTTGTGAAGTTATTTTAGTGGGAGGTGTCTACAGGGAGAGGCTCCTCAAGGATCTTAGCCATCATCTTGGCTGTCTTTACAAATTAAACTTTAATTTGTTAAAGTTCCTTTAAAATTTAATCACAGGCCAGATTAAGTGTAGGAGCCCTAAATTAATCACTGCTCAGTAATTCTCAACCAATAATTTTGGCATATATATAGATGTATAAAGTTAGACCATCTCTGTCATCTCTGGCCTTCCCTTCAGATATCTCTTTAAAGGAGTAAACTGTAGTGGCCCAAATATATATGCTGCACTCTCAACTTTCTGTCCCTATTTTCTAGAAAAGGATAATAATACCTAAATTATCAATAATAAGGTGATCAAATCTGTAAAACTAAAGGCCAATTAAGTAGAAAGGAGGGAAGAGAAAGAAAAGTTAATTATTTATTTAAGTCTCATCATTTATTCAGTATCAGGATTTCCAAAATCATTCCTGAGCAATGGGATTGCTGCACTAAGTAATTATTTCCACGGCAACAAGTTTTCTTGATCATGTTGATTGACATGTCTTAACTTTGACTCAGATTTACAGCTAGTTGTAGCTGTCCTCATAATTGTCACTGATTTTTTTTTTGGTAAAGAAATGGTCGCCTGAAACCCATCCTTATCTGATAACTCAATGTGAACTTTTCCCTCCTATCTTCACTTGTACTTCTGAGATGATCACTTATTCCAAATGTGGTCAGCTGGGCCAATAAGACCCTATTCCATTTAGAATTGCTGCTTGTCGGGGTAAAGTGTTTACTTCCTCTTACTTGGCTAGTGGCACTATGATGAACTTAAGGCTGAACTGAAGAAGTAGAAAGCAGACAGGGAGATTGTGGCTTCCCACTATTTCAGTATAAGATCATTCTGATTTTAGATTGGGGTATATGAGACAACAAACACCTTTCTTTTTCTGTAGGCCAATTTGAGTAACACATTCTCTCACTTACAATGTACAATCCTGCTTCAGGAGGCCGTGTTTTCCTTGATAGCATGTCTGAATGTGGTGTTGCCATTGATTCAGAGGCAGCCTCTCTCAGAATTATCTTTGTGTGCAGTAATAACTCACTTGTTCAGAGCTGCTTCCCCAATATGTGGAGCAAATCTGATCTATTATTACAATTTAGTTATATTGAGTGTCTGAGTAAATAATCCAAAGCCAAGTGTTTTCTCAGCCATGTTTCTAAATGTTCAATAAGCTAATGCCATGGAACTATTTTTGTGTGCAGGAAAGCTATGGTTTCTCTCAACATTACACTGACATACACAACATACATCCTACAGGATCTGACACTGTCTATGCTCTCTACCACAAATGAAAACAATGCCTCTTTCTTGACTATGTGAATATGTGGAATTATTTCTTGAACTTGTTTGCTTAGCAGTAGAAAGTGCTAACCTCAAGAACAGGACACTTGTGAGGAGCAGGTTCTTGGTAAATGTAATTCCTACCAGTACACAGGACCTAAGCAGATAGCTAGAAAAGAGGGACTAACTAGCTAGTTTGAAAGCAGCATGCTTGGAATGGACAAAAACAAAGGCCAGGGCTGCATAACACTGACATTTTTATTAGAATTCATTTGTAACAAATGGAACCTGTGTCAGCAAAGAACTGATTTTCATACAGACTTCTTTCGCCACCAATGTAACGAAGTAAGAAAATAAAAAGCACGCCTTTCATTCTGTAAAACACTTACGCGTACTACTAATTAGAGGTAATTGTATTTTTTTAACAAGCCATTTTACAAGTTTTTTTTTTTTTTTGAGTTTTCAGTCTATGCATCCAAAACGAGAGCAAAGAACACAACTGTTATCTTTGTAAAGACACTCCAAGCTTGGATGGCAAAGCCATGTAACGGATGGATAGGATGGATCTGTAGCCTTCTGATCTCTGCTGGAGTATCAGGGCACCCATATACCAATGGAAATCAAAACCCAAAAAGGAAAAAAATGGGAAGGGGATTTTAAAATGACAAGAAAAACTAAAATAAAGCTAAACCAAAAATCAGCAGGAAAGAAAAACCATGTACGCTACTATGCATTTTTCCTTTCCTGTTGTGATGTGTTATCCACAGACACATAAATGAATTTCTGAAGGAGTTTCTACATATGGGTTCAAGTAATAACATTATTGGGTGTAGAATCAATAGGGCAGTGCATAGTACAAAGGTATAGAAAGTGCAAAGTTCCCTAGAGGCCCTTCCCTCCCCTGGCTGTCCTTGCCTTGTCTAACCATGCAAACCATTTTTAAAAAAGAGCTAAAATAAAGTTCTGTACAAATCACTTTTATATATTTGATATTTTACCATTGTAACTAATTACAAAATTATACATAACTACACGTACATAGGTAAATAATAGCACCGTACTGGTTATGATGATGAAAATAACTAGAAACTTGGATGTTTATGGTAATGGCGGATAATGACATTGGCCTGGGAAATTAAACTTGAATGGTCATAGAGAAAAGTACAGAGTGGAATGCACATCAGTGACAGTGGGGAGTTAGTTCTAGGAACAGCTCCTGATTCTGGAGTAGTGCCTGCCTCATCCTCCTACGGTATGCGTCCCATTCACTTTCTTCTGGTGATGACTGTCTTCTCCCCTTCTGCCATATAGGCAGGTTTGGGTGCAGAGAGATGAACTGCTCAACTGGCCAGTCACTCTGGTATGTGATATTCCATTAGATCCCACATGTCCAAAATGGCATGTCTAGATGATGCAATACCTGTCTGACTCCCTTTATTTCACTAAAACCAAATTATAGCACTGAGCAACCTGGCACTTGGATAAATCTTCAATGATACAAGTGAAAAGAAAACAACAGACCCACATAGTGCACATTCTTCTCTGGTTCTGATGTAGGTTAGAGAGTCTCATTCTGAGGTAGCCTTCTAGATTCTTTTTTTTTTTTTAGTGTTATATATATATATATATTTCTATTTTTTCTTTTTTTTTGTTCATTTTTTGTTTTTTATTTTTATTTTTATTTTTTACAAAAATGCTCAAATATGATACTTGCAAGTGTTTGGTCTCTAGGAGTTTATTCTGCTAATAATAGGAAAATGTGAAAACAAATACCCTTCCATGCAGAACATCATGAAGCTGAAATTAAACCAAAATATTATACCTGTATCAAAACTCTTTCAGAGTTCTTAGGATTTGGAGAGAGTACTTTAAAATCATATAGCATGTGGCAAACTCATGCCACCATCCATGGCTTCCTATGGAAATGCTGTTGAAAGGTTTGGGGAGATATATACATACATATATATACATACATATATATGTATATATATGTATGCATATATATATAATTTATTGCCCCTTTCAGAAAACTCCTAATGGAATATCAAATATATCCTGAAGTTGTCTCTGTAAGTAAGACTGGTGGTTACTGCATGCTCCAGAGCAGATTTGGAAGGGATTAGAAGTGAGACAAGTTGCTCTTCCTGATGTGACGATGAGGAACGGAGAGGCCCTGATTATCCAAGTGCTTTGGGCTGGTACAATCACTAACATCCCCCACTTGGCTGAAAACTAGGAATGCATATTATTCAAAGAGTTTATATACATGTGGTAAACAGATAATACTTTAATTGAAAGAGTAACAGATGTGAACAACTAATGGAAATCAACCAAAAGGTAGAAAGAAATGCTATTAAAATAGGCATCAATTATAAGGCACTCTAAATGCAGAACTAAAACCAAATCAAACAGCACAGCGCCTCCCAGGAATGCCACAGCCACGAGAAACTGTACAGCATCTCCGAGGGACGCCGCAGCCACAACATGTTTTTGACTGAAAGAGTAACATGAGTTTGGCTTTGCCCCTGTTACATATCATAAATGCAAATTTCATAGCACATACTATAGACAATATGATTGAATATACTTTTTTTTAAAAAAAAAACAACTTGATAGCTGATATATTACAACATTCTTCCCTCCTAAAGGGATATGCACTGACCTTTCCCACATGCACACCTCTTAGATATTTAAGAATTGTTATTGCACTAGAGTGTTAGAAATATTGAATTTTGTTGGAAGCCTGGCTAACAAAACAGTATTTGTGAATATGATTGGGTAGGTGGGGGAATGCAGGGCAGGAAAGTCAGGGGCGAGGTTCAATAATCAATGATGTGCACTCCTCAATTCCCTTTACAAATTAAAGTTTTGAAATACTAAAAATAACTTGGAAAAGATGGTTACAATTGCTTTTTATCCTTAAAAACACTAAACAATGGAAGAACTGAATGGCAGTTAAATCTTTGTGTGGACATACTGTCTATATATACATAGATACCCTTAAAATATAGATATCTATCTATATATGCATATGTTAGCAGCAACTTTATACTTTGCGCCTCCCTGTTGATTCCAAAAATAAAACAATGCAAAACAAAATTCCCCTTGAAGCTTGCAGAGAATGGGCACTTTCTCATCAGTTATGCCAAACAAATGTGTAATATCTGTTGAGACAGATACTGTAGATTGAGTGTTGCACAAAAATGTGCAAAGTTTCAAATGATTTGATATTTCTACAGTAAGATATTACAGATAACCATTCTACTGCTTAAAAAACCTACAATTCTGAAATAAAAAAATGAAGAATTACATAACTTTTTGAATTTACTTTATCGAATGATACATTTGTTTAAAAAAAAAGTTTGCACAGTTAGAACTGAAGCACAGGGCAGCAAAATCTTTTACAACACTAAAATGAAATCAAGGACTTTCTTTTTAAACAGCCCCACCCTTACCCCTAAAATGCAAGTATGAGTGGCATGGGGAAAGGGGTGATGTTGAAGCAGAGTCCACCTTATTGTGAGAAGCCACACCAGCAAATGCCTTGTGCTGAACTGAGGCCCACAGGCAAGCTTTCTCTGTCCCCACCAAGCAATCTTGAACAAGATGGTAGTTCTTTGCTGTCATTTCTTCTTCCCTTTATTTTGAATCCTTGAGGTATCTGTAAATAAAATCCTTCAGATGCCTCCCTAAGTCAGGATTCTTGTTATTATTTTTCAGGTTAGATGATTAAACTGTGAATTCTTGGTCCACTTGGAAGAGTTTGTTTTTGTTTTGTAATAGTCCCACTAAGTGGCTGTTAGCTAGAAGTTAAGAAGGACTTCTCAAGTGCCCTGTATGGCTCAGAAGAGACTCCATGGATAGCGAAGGGCCTGTAGTAAAAATCCAGAAGGAATCAGGGGTTTCTACGTTGCATAGTGATCAAAGCTGCCCAGGTATTCTAGTGCGGCTCGATAGCAGAACTGGTATTGATCCTGCAGGACACAGGGTACAAGGGAGAGATGAATAAAATTGATATTTTAATTGAAAAATAAAACCAGCATTGTAAAGAAAAAATTATATCTCCAAGGCAGCAACACTGCCACTTTAATTTAGTCTGATGACCAAGCAACAATGAGCAAAGAACAATTAGCCATGTGAGGATGTTATTAACTTCACTCATCAACCTGACTGATACACGGCTCCTAATTCCAAGCCATAATAATTCCAGTGAATATTATCTTTCTTCTTATGTGCTACAGCCATCTTTCACAATGACCTAAGTATCTGATTATTTTCAGTTGGAAAAAAAAAAATGTGAATTTCCGTAAAGGCAAGTTGTATGTTCTGGGTTGCTTTCCACTGAATTTGAGTTTACCAAAAAAGAAGGAAAGAAGAAAAGGGAAAAAAGGAAGTAGGCAAGATTGCTCAGTGGTTAAAGGCACTTGCCTCTATCCAGGTCTGAAGACCTGAGCTTGATCCCTGGGATCCACATAACAGAATGAGAGAAGTTACTCTCACAAATTGTCCTCTGACCTGCACACATGTCGTCTGTGGCATGTGCACTCTACTCCCACACAAACAAAAAAAAAATATAAAAGAATCAGTTCGGGCTTCAGATTCAATCAGAATTACCATCATGTCAGACAGTCCCACGTAAGTGATAGGGGCAGAAAAGATCCTATGCATCTATAAGAAAGAAAGTTGTGCTGGATAGTTTTGTGTCAACTTGACACAAGTTAAAGTCAACTGAAAAGAGAGAGCCTCAATTAAGAAAATGCCTCCACAAGGTTGAGCTGTAGAAGAGCCCATAGGGAATTTTATTAATGAGTAATGGGAGGGGGAAGGCCCAGCACATTATGGGTGGGGCCAACCCTAGGCTGGTGGTCCTGGGTTCTGTAAGACAGTAGGCTGAGCAAGCCATGGGAAGCAAGCCAATAAGCAGCACCCTCCACGGTCTCTGCATCAGCTCTTGCCTCCAGGTTCCTGCCTTGTTTTAGGTCTTATCCTGACTTATATGACTTATATGAAAACATAAGCCAAAAAACCTCTTTCTCCCCAACTTGTTTTTGCAGGGTGTTTTGTTGCAGCAATAGAAACCTAAGACAGAATGAAAGGTAGCTGTGTATGAGCAGCAGGTACACAAAGTGCTTATGGAGCCTTGGGCTTTCTGGCTTGCCATCCCTGAGAATGGCTGCCCACATACATGCACCACTTGCCCTAAAATTCAGTGTGATTGCAAGTTGTCTGTTCTAGAGGACTCACACCAAAATAGAATGATACAAAATGTTCCTTTTCTTACACAAGGAAGGGCCCTGTCATATTGAAATAAATTGGAGCATTGTTGGGGAGATGGAAAAATTACAATTTACAGATAACCACAGGGATGAGAAAAAGTAGGATTTTCCCTATAAAAGAAACTTATTTTCAGTAGCCAATGGGGCTGAAAGTAGATAGCTTCTATTTTGCTTAAATGTGCATTTTTCTACAATAAAAATGGTAATGCAAAATAAATGGAGTTTGCTTTTCTGTCTTGTCACAGTAAGTTGCTTGGCTAAGTGTTAAGGCTTTTTAAATGTCCAATTTCCCTCTGTCACCCCAACACCCATTATGTTTGTCAGGCTGACATAATGTTTTAAGTATTGCAAGCCAAATGCTTACACTATTTTGAAATCAAAGTCTGAAAGATATTGTAAATTGAAGAACACATATAAATTGTATCATTTGGTGGATATGTGAGGAATATAAACACTACCACTATGATTCTCTAAATCATGAACTTATACTGAGAAATGTACATATTAATTAGTGAATAGAAAACAGGGAATATTCAAGTTCCAAATATTTAACATGGCCAGTGGTATGAAATGAAATAAAAGCACCCAGTGTCTCTGTAAGTAAACAGAAATAAAATAGAAAAGTAAAGGTAGCTGGTAGAATATTATGTGCCAGACATTTTTTAATCTATCTACCTACAGTTAGGTACAAAGTTTTTATTAATACATACATACACACATACATACATATAGACAGGTACACACACATACACACATACACACACACACATACACACACACACATTGAAATATGTAAAATATGCATACATACACTGTATATGCAATAAATCTTTAAAAAAAAGAAATACGTAAAATAGCTATTTTATCTGAAAAATATGCTAACAATTTAATGTATTTCAACCTAACATACATTCTCATATAATGTCCACAACAACTTGAAGATTGTGATATTGTCTCCACATTTAAAGAAGGGAAAGATGTGGTTTTAAAATATTAAATAAACAATTGGTTGCTTTCCCCATAGTGATCCTCTGTATTTTGCAACTGTATTTTGAACCCACAGAGGGCTTAAGTTTTTGGAGGTGACACCAAATGTTTTCTTACCTCTGTTTGTACCATGGCTGGTCGCTGTGTTCTTAACATTTTGACTGTCTGGAATATATCTACAACCCCTTCATATCTCATTCTTTCCAATACAATACTCAGTGTTATGAAGACTCCAGTTCTTCCAACGCCAGCACTGTTGTGAGAAGAAAGGCAGTGTGAGTAACGTGCTTATAGTCTTGGCCTTTTTGTGAGAAGAAAGGCAGTGTGAGTAACGTGCTCATAGTCTTGGCCTCATTTGCTTTGGAAGCAGACATTCTTCTACTACTTCTCTATTCCTAGTTTCTCCACAAGCATGTTCAAGATAGAGTGGGCATGCTTTTACTATGTGATTACCAGGTAGTGTGTTATGATAACATGAGAGAATAAGTAATTAGGATTGGGTCTTATAAAATGGAATGCATTTCTATAACACTGTGTAAGTCCAGTTGAAAAGGTCAAGGAATAACATAAAATCTATAGAGACAAGTATGAACAGGTAAAATACAGGCTTGCATTCTTCATGTAGATGTTGAAACTGAAGACTTCACCTCTATGTAAGGTATGAGATACACTAGAATAAGGTGGAACACATCACACAGACTCCCCCTTTCTTAGGCATTAATAACATAATCTGTGAAGGACATGTCATCATCTAAACAGGTAACAAGTGTGTAACAAGGCATATAAACCACTTCAGTATCAACATTGGGTTGGATATGAAAAAACAGATTCTCTAACAGACTTTTTGTTATGGAATGATTTTCCTCTTAGCCTTTGGAAAACTATATCCTCCATGCATTGATTGTACAAATATCACATTATACCTCAATTTCAGGAAAGCTATGACTTTCAACAGATTCTCAAAAGGGCCTTTGGCAGTAAGTATATCTAAGAACCAATGAGCTCTATACTGAACTACTTATTTTCAGGTGATCAGCAGCTAAAATACACCAAATTTCTTTCTACCATTTCAGTAAGGTTTTGAGTTTCTTTCTGTTTCCTTTGGTATTTTAGGATAGTTCCAGAATCTTCACAGCAGCAAGGAAAAAAAACTAATTGATAGCCCTTGTACTCTTAAGAAATGACATCTGGGGGTTTAGAGAAGGAGAACACTGAATAATCTGAAAAAAAAAAAAGTCCCTGCATTTTTGGACCTTAATTAAATGGTGTGTGTAACGCTTGGGCACAGGCTGTAGAAAATAGATGGATTCATTTACTCCAGGATGGAGCTGACAGGCATATATAAATAGTGTGTGCTTTTACAAACTGCAATTTCTCATGAATCTAAGGAAAAGTGCTAAGTGAAGCTTTAAATCAATGAGCAGTTGTTAAAAAAAGGAGCTGAAGTTATTCACACCCCACAACAGTCAAGGGATCTTGCAGATCCCTTCTGCCCTGAAAGTCTCACACTCATGAGAGACTCTGAACTGTGACAATTTTGTCGAATCATCCAGGTATTCCAGGACGTATCTTACTTTGACTTGGTTAATCAAATGTAACCAAAAACGTAGTGTTTCTGGATTTCTATTTAGAATTTTCAAGAAAGGAGCAGGCATCTGCATCATTAACTCTAAACTTATTGAATCTCAGTATGATTGTTTAATATTGTGGAAATAAGTGTTATTCCAAGATATTCAAAAACAAGAAAAGATATGTATCTAGAAGACTTTGGGATTAATGAGATATGTGAATATACATGTATATAACATGTGAACCTTTATACTAAGGAGTTTCTCAGTCATTGTCTAAAAACAACCCCAAAGAGAAGTAACCTAGGGTTCAAGTTTGTATTATGAATATCAGATATATTCTTTTCCTTAGAGGTCATACTGAGAAAGTCTGAATTAAGTGGAGAAATTATGTGCTAGATTAAAAAAAAAAAAAACACTAGACGTTTCAACTCTAGATTATAATTTCAACTTTAAATACTAGAGACATCATATCCTATCTGGTCTTTAGTTGCATATAACAAGGGATTTTTGACAGCATAAAACAAAAATTTCCAAGTCTGAGAAATAAAGCATTGTTAGAAATGATCACGGAGACCTGGAGAGAAAAACCGAAGCTTACTGTTAAACATCTTCGGAAAAGTATAGATCCAGGACAAGAGCATGTATCCTGACACCTATGTCTTAATTTTTCCATTTTGAGATCTTGCTTTCTATGGTATTAAAAACAATAGTGTTTAAAGCATCAGACTTTTTAAACATAAATGCTTTCAAGACAGACTATAAACATATTAAAAACTGAAACTTCAAGCTTTTAGAATCCTGAAATACCATAGTTTCAAACAAAATAGGTGAAGTCCCTTTACTGTGTTTTGCACATGCAGCAACTTCCACATGCACTAAATTTATGGTGGATGTCTGAGACGTTCACTTAGTATTTCTATTAACTTCAGTGACTTAAATTACAAAATGCTCTAGAAACTGTTGAAAATAATTAAATTGAAGGTGCTTCATTTTCTGATAGAGCAACAATTTTCAAGCAAATTGCATTCTGAACTGAGGTACCATACTAATCACTTATTGACTTGCAGGAATTAGTATTGCTATTAAGGCTTGGCAGCTACTCACAGTTTTTTCAAGAGATAAGGGGGAAGATACAAAAAGGTAGTTGTAAGTGCAGCTACACAAAAAGAAACCAAACATGGACAGGGATTAGTACTACTATACATTATTGTTAGGGGACACACTGACAATGCCTGGTGACACAAAGCTTTTTTTTTTTTTTAAACAAAGATCAATTTGGGGATAAAAACATTCCTCTAATTCTTTTCATTTTATGGAAAGAAAAAGAAACAAAAAAATCTTTATGTCTCATAGAACGTTCTGAAAATAAATTTGAATTATACAGATTTATTATAACAAGCCTGCATACAAAGTGAATAAAGAGCAGTCATTTTCAAAGCTACTAAGCATCAATCATAAACGTCCAGTTAGCCTTAGTGACTCCTTGCTCACCTGCAATGCACCGAAATGGGCCCATCTTGGCCAAACTGCTCCTTTGTTTTATGGACTTGGCCAATGAAATCAATAAATCCTTCTCCAGACTTTGGCACTCCTTGTTCTGGCCAGTCAGTGAACTGGAACTGCCTCACTGTTCGGGACTGGCCGTCCTTTAGAGGGGAAGCCACATAACCAGTCACGACACAGCATGCCAGGAGAGTTCAGACAGTACAGAAACCACAAGAGCATTCATGATTTTTTCCCCAAAAAAATAAAAAGAGAAGAAACATATTAGGAACATGTCCAGAGAACTTAGTCACGTGTGTGTATTATCTCCTGCTAACACTGTCAACATTTATATATATTTAAATTACAAATTTGAATTATACTCTTCAGAAGCACTACTGAGCCTCAAAGTCTAAATCTGAAATCATAAAATACATACATACATACATATATGTATTTATATATGTGCGCATATACACATTTATATATATATATATATATATATATGTAACCCCCAAAATCTTATATCATCTACTTCAATATAATAAACTCTTCACATTGAAAGGAGTATGCAGACATGGCATCTACATCAGAGGCTTGCTGTTCTCACAATGATTTCACATCAGCCATGAATGCTTATTTCTAGCATTGTAAATTACAAATGGCAGCATCTAAAGAATCTAATATAAACCAGGTAGTTGTTGTTGACCTGGCTACCCCACATGTCTCTGAGGTAAACACTTTCTAGCCATGTGTGAAGCACAGCATGAACCATGTAATGATGCCTAAATTTCAGCTTAAGGACACTGTGCCAGTTTGTTTCTGTCAACTTGACACAAACCAGAGCCTCTGAGAGAAGGAAACATTGATTAGAGAATTGTTTTCGCCAAATTGTCATATGTGGACCTCTGTGGGCATTTTCTAGGCTAATGATTGATATGGGAGAGTGCAGTCAACAGTGGCAGTGCTACCCCTAGACAGGTGCTCCAGGGTGGTATAAGAAATCAAGCTAAATGAGCCACGGAAAGCAACACAGTAAGCAGTGTTCCTCCATGATCTCTGCTTCAGTTCCTGCTTCCAGGTTCCTGATCTGAGCTTTTGCCCTGGTTTTCCTTCATGAGGAACCTGGAAACCAAATAAATCCTTCCTTCCCAGTTGCTTTTAGTCAGTGTTTTATCACAGATACAGAAAAGGAAACTAATGCAGAGAGAATCCAAGGGGATTATTTGCAAACATCTCCCCCTTTTTGTCAGAGGTGTCTTCCTGACTAGCTTCAGGAATTTAGTAGTCTACACGAACAACCCTAAAATTATATGAAAACAAGCCATACCTAAAACATGATAATTCATAAAAAAATAGGTGAATTCCTTTTACTACAATGTTCTGTAAACACAGCAACTCCCACAAGCACTAAATTAATGGTGGATGGCTAAGGCATTTACTTGGTATTTCTATTTATTTCTTTTCTAAAGAGAGTATAAGACAGTTCTTTACACTCAAGAAGAACCATGTTAAGAACTTAGGGGCATGAGATACTTCAGATTCTTTCTGGGATTCTTTGAAGTACAAGAGCAGAAGGGACCCGTTGCTCATAGATACAGGGATTCCTGCTCTGACTCACACGGGGAAGCATAACTAAACTCAGGTTTACTAGGACTGATCTCATTTGAAGAGGTGCTCCCAGTGGCTTCCTGCTTCCTGTTCTTGGGAACTAATCTTTCTTTCTAAGATTCTTTTGGGCCCAGGTATGCACATTTCTAAGATTTGTGGAGATAACTCAATTCCAGGCAAATTGGAAAGACTTAAGTCCTTGGGCAATGCTACCCAATGCTTGGTCTTATATCATATCAGCACATTTGTTTTATACCACTGTGGTTTGTAATTAGGAAATCACCCAGGATGAAGCAGAAAGAAGCCTCAATTCAGGACAGCCACACATCATGTACCCTAGTGGTGCAGATTAGATGCTTGAGAATAGAAGAACAGAGGATCACACCAACTTCATGAGAATACAGAAGAACATGCAAAGTATTTGGTACCATCTCCAACTCTTAGATGTTTACTATGAAAGCTTGATTTATTCCCCCCTTTTCCTGGGAAAATTTTGGGTACAGGGCACAGGGAAGTAAGTCAGAGACTGAGCAATGCAGAATTGTCTTCTGAGTGTCCTAGAAATTGCATTTTTGACCATAGTCACTTGTAATGTCAAGAATAAGTCATGGGCACAAACACTATTGAGAAGAGAAACCACCTGCCTTTTAAAGGTTAGTTGCTTACCAATGCTGTATTCTCACATGCCAACTGGCTTTCTGAACTCAGAACCTGAGATCAGAAGCACACTGGGAGCATGCACAAGGGCTCTGGCAGTTAACCACAGACAGACTTTAAAACAATGTGAGCAAGTTCTGCTTTATTCTTTCTTTCTCAATATGATTAGGTTTAACATGGAACTAAGTAAATGTGTTCCTTGTGGGTTAAACCTGTATGTTCCTTTCTATTACCAGAAATAGCTAGGAAGTTTACATGTGAGTAACTTAGTCATTTGACTCACACTGATGGGATAGTGGCAGGCATCAGGGCATGATTACTTGGACAATTAAAAGAGACCTTGGAACATAATAACTTTCTTGAAGTACTCATATTTAGAGTAATTAATACACTGTACTTCTCAGGATTACCAAGTCTATCACCTGAGACAAGCCTCCTGTGAATCATATTCTCTCTGTCTCTGTTTCTGTCTCTCTCCTTGTCATAGCCAGGGCTAGGCTTCAGGGATTAGCAGACAGGCATGGGCTGTGAGAAAGCTGCCTTCCCCCCCAAAAAAAAACAAACAAACAAACAATGGATCAACTACACACTATTCACTGGTGTTTTAGTTAACCCACCCACTATGACAGTTCCAAAAATAAAGCAGGGCTTTGAGCTGACCTGGTCTCCCCTAAGATATGTTTGCAATCATGGTGTGTGAATGGCTAATGGCAAATATATTAAAGTTTATGCATAGAATCTCTTACATCAGGGCTGAACCTTGGACTCAGCAATCTTTGTAAGAAATGCAGAATGAAAATTAGCCAACAAGGGTTGTCAGTTCACAGCTCTCATGGACAGACACATTAGCACATGGAGGAAGAAACCATGCCAGGAAGCAAATTAGAATGTGCAAGGCTTGTCAGAACCTTCCAAGGAATACCATTTGCTCTGCAGTTTGAAAGTCATACCAAATTAACCTACAAGCCCATATGACCTCAAGGGCTATACAAACAACAACATATTTACAGCCTGGAGTAATGAAGAAATCAAAAACTCTCCAATGAGAATGTGCTGAGAAGGTGAACTTAAGTGCAGCCAACCAATCAGTAAATGCTTCCCAACACAAGCACTCACCAAGCAAGTCCCCAAAGCTGGGCTTCCAGGTGTTACATTTGAAGGGAAGCCAAACCTGGGTTTATGAGAACACTTCTCAGACAGAGGCAGAGTTACAAATTCTTTTCCTTTAAAGTCATCCATAATGGGTGATTTCTTTTCCTTTTGAGAATGGTTATTTGGTCAATGTTTCTCCCAGAGAAGTACACTTAGCTCTAATTTCTAGCTAATGGAGGAGCTGAACTTACCCTGGCATCTGTGACCTTGAATTCCCTCAGGATATACTGAGGCATGTTGTACTCAGCCATCGGATCTACAACAAAATACTGGTATCTTGCAGATCGTTCTGCTGGCCAGTACTGGTGACATTTCTCCTAAAAGGACAGATTAATGTTGAACTCTATAAGGTGAAAACAAAGTTATGCCTATCTAAATTTGTTCTCTTGTGAATTAAATTCTAAAATTAAGGCAATTTCAATTGCAAGTACCTATGCTTTTGAACCTCTAGCCTGAAGACAGGAAAACTATCTGGTGTAATTTTTTTTTCCAAAAAAAACCCTGCACAGAGTCTGACAAATCATACCTGCTTATTAAACACCAGTTGAAATGCCTGCTTCAATTGGACCTACGAATTATTTAAATAATTCCGTAAGTCTTTGGGCAATGCTAGCCATCTTGGTCCTGTACTACGTCAGCACACTTGTTTTATACCACTGTGGTTTGTAGTTAGGAAATCATCAAGGATGAAGCAGAAAGAATCATCTTCATTGATCCAGTTCAATCTTAGCTGTCAACTGAGGAGCCTGGGGCCCTGGGAGTTCTGGTGACTTGTGTTGTTAGCCTTGCAGAATCAGCAGCCAGATTAAGACAAGCCAGATAACTTCTTGGCTTATATCCTTTTGCTTTCTAAATGAGCTCTAAAAGTTGGATTTTGGCCATAATTCTATTGTGTAATTTATAAAAATAAGAGACAGAATGAGACTATCTCTAACAGCACAGCAAACATGCTTTCAGGTGCTCTACCTGGTGGCGGGGTTTCAAACATCTTTGATGCTACTTTATGAATACTTCAGAATAATTATTATTAAGAAATGGATTTGCTGTTACAACTTTAGAACTACTAGGTAGCTTTCCAGCACCATGCTCAATGGAAAGAAAAAATACAGGTTGGCCTAGGAATGAAAGTCACGAATATAAGTTCCTGTATATGAGGGAAATGATGTCCCACTTGATCATAAAATTCTAGCCTACTCAGGCAAAAGGAAGCCAGCATATGCTGAGAGTCAAATGTAAGTCAGTGAGCACCATGGAGTGACTTATTTGTCTCTATGATAGCACGTCGCTGTATCCAGAGTACTGAGTCTTTCAAAAACATGTTCATTAGTGAGCTTGATGTGATTTTCCAAATTGGATGACATACTTACTCTGCCCATTTCTCTCAGCTTGGTGAGCATCACAACAATGGTAGAGTTGTGTTCCCAAAGCATGCGCCAAAAGTCTTCAGTCGTCTCTGCTAAGGGCCCCTGGGTAGCAATGTAGGCTTTCTGTTGTCTTAACCGAGAGAATGAAAAGAAAATGTTAAAGAACTTTGAGGACATGCACAAATTGATTTGTGAGTTGTTAACACTAGTCCTACATACATTATTAATTCAATTGCAGGAGATTCCCATTAGGATACATAATCAATAAGATCACTTAGTACATGTTGGGGACTGCAAAATCAATTGTGTTGTTAATATTATTATGTATGTCTTTATCATTGTTATTTAAATTTAGTGCAATGCTAATAGATCAATTTCATGTGTTATATAAATCACTTAAATGCTGACGTGTGTGACTTCATTTTCTAGAAACAATACTCAAACAATATATTAAGCTTATGAAAAATGGCCTAAAATAGCTGCTTTATCAACTTCCAGATCTAAATGGTTTCTGAAAGAATAGGTTAGAAGGTCAGATTAAAAGAAGCAATAACCAGAGGCAGAAGAGATGGTTTGGGTAGTATCTGCTGTTCAGATCCTCAGTACTCATGCAAAGTGTATGAAGCATGTGTGTAGAGGTAACAGGTGGACTGCTAGATCTTATTAGCCAGCTAGTTCGGCAAAAGGGATGAGCTCTAGGTTCAATGAGAGACCCTTTCTCAAAAAGTAATCTGGAAAGCAACTGAGGAAGACATGTAAAGCTGATCTCTGATATCCACATGCACACCCCTCAACACACCCACACTGGTATTGCACACATACCCCCAACACACTGACACTGGTATAAACATGCACAAGTATCATACTCACCCATATGTACACACCCATATAAGCATGTACATATATCACATAAGTATATTTCCTCACCCCCACATGAAACAGAAACTCCATTACTATTGCTTAATCTAAAATTTAAAAAAATAATAATAATAAACCACCCCTATCAAGGCATTGAATGATGATCTATTCAGAAAGGAAATGGCTTTGAATTGAGATGAAATACTTTGTGGTCATAAATCTAGGGCACATGCAAATATTAAGGCTTTGAATTGTTAGGGGAGCATGGGTAGATACCTGTATCCATCAAGAAAACTGGCATTGATGTAATCAGAGCCCTCTACTCCTCGGATAGGCTGCAGGCACACCCTTGTGGATTCATATGGCATAATATTAACAAGGCGGTTTTTGAATTTATTACATGGAAGATTGGCACTGATGAATCTTGAGGTGTGAGCTTTTGAGCTGGCTAGACGCTGTTGATTTAAAAAGAAAAAAATCACAAAGGTAATTTTAGCCAATGGTTTGAATGCAATGCGCCTAAGATGTCCTTTTTAGATATCAATCTTCAGTTTACTTGATAGTAAATATTCAAAGTCTATTTCCTTTAAGCTAATCATTCCATATAGCCTACTGGATATTATAAACATTGCATTTCAAGAACATGAGTTCTGAATTTAAATTAGGACATCAAGGGCCCCTGGTATTGTTAGGGAACAAAAAATAGAGGAGAGAAAAAAAGAAGAAAATGTTTTATCATGTGATACCAGACGAGATTAAATGAACCTAGTACTTTAAAATCTGAAAGATAACAAATGAAACCTATTTCAAAGACAAATAACTTGCTGATGAGTAACCACATCATAGCCAATGTCATACCTTAAATTCGAGCTCCATTCCGGTGACATTCTCCCCTGTTTCTATTTGTGTCAGCTTCTGAATGTAGGCATACAAGTTTCTAGCCGGCACTTCGGTATTTCCACATGTCACTGCTTCTAACAGCGCATCATGGATAAAGATGTACTGGTCCTCTGTCTGCACCATGTAATTCCTCTGGGCTCTCATTAAAGTTACATGGCCATAAATATCTACAGTTTTTTCATGCTTTATTCTTTCTAACATGGCATCTATTACAATGAAACAGCCAGTCCGGCCAACACCCGCACTATAAGAAAAAGAGAGGGGGAGGGAAGGCCACATGAGTTAGCAAGAAACTACATATAAAGTCTTTATAATTTCATTAACCGGATTTCAAACCAAGGAATTCAATTCAAATGGCTATTACAAGGATTTTCAATCACTCTAGAGTAAAAAATATTAAAGCACCATATTAAAAAAAAAAACAAAATAATGAGTAAGGTTCATTTCATTTCATAATCTAGAAAGTCTTTATAAGTTCATTAACTGGATTTCAAACCAATGAATTCAATTCAAATAGCTATTACAAGGATTTTCAATCACTCTAGAGTAAAAAAAAAATATTAAAGCACCATATAAAAAACAAAATAATGAGTAAGGTTCATTTCATTTCATAATCTAGGAATCCTAAATCCAAACTTACAGCCATCATTGGTCCTTTCACACAATACAGGCATTTTTTAAAAATTTTATTTATTTATTTTTAATTTACATTGTGACTGCAGGCTCTGCTACCTCCTCTTGTTCCACTCCCTCCTCCCACCTCCCCTCTGTGGCCCCCTTAATCCATTCCACTCTGTCTTCACTCAGAAAAGGGCAGGCCTCCCGTGGGCATCAGCAAAGCATGGCCTATCAAGCTGCTGTAAGACCAAGCACCTCCTCCCAAAGATACAAACATTAATTAGGCTGTTTAGATTCAGGATATTTTTTTTCAATTATTGGTCTCTATACAATTAGAGAGCCACATGTTGCAGTTCCTGTCTGTAATCCTAATACTTGAGAGGTAGAGGCAGGAAGATCAGGAGTTTGAGGCTAGTCTGAGAGATACATAAAATCCTTTTTCAAAAACAGTAACAAAAATGTCTAATTAGGCTTTTTTGTTTGTTTGTTTTTTTCAAGACAGGGTTTCTCCGTGTAGTGTTCATGCCTGTCCTGGATCTCACTCTGTAGACCAGGCTGGCCTCAAGCTCACAGAGATCCACCTGCCTCTGCCTCCCAAGTGTTAGGATTATAGACATGCACCACCACTGCCGGGCCTAATTAGGCTTTTTAGATAAAGCAATCTTAGTTTATTTTTGATTGAAGAATAAAAATGGAAACAAAGTATCTACTAAATAACTTAAGTATTTCTTGTTGTAAAATTCTATAAGGAAGTTTTAAAACTAGTCTAGTAAGATATATAAAATTAATATATGAAAATGTTGAACAGTAAAAATAATGCAGGGTAGTATTAAGGAAAATGCTAAATAAATTAATATATGAAAATGTTGAACAGTAAAAATAATGCAGGGTAGTATTAAGAGAAATTCTAAATAAATTAACAATCAGTTGAGAGTGTATGTTCCTTCTAATTTTCTTTTCTTTCGGAGTTAAATGTACTTGAAAATTCTCAGTAAAATTCAAGCATTCAGGATGGGGATATAAAGGCCTCAACCTTTGTTACACAAAGAGATTAAGGTAATTTTTAAACCCCATTATGTGTGGACTTACAGGTCAGTGCTCCAGTGGGAAGAAACAGACTCAGAGAAAAGGACAAGAAAGAACCAATCCATAATGGCGGGCAAAGTCTGCCGCTCCAAAAAGACAGGCGCATTTAAGGAACTGGCTTACGGAAGCAAGGGCTTAAAACACTGAGCATCCTCTAGTTTGGAAAAGGATACCAAGAAAATAGCATACCTTTGTTCCTGCAGTGTCAAGGTAAGCCTTGTGTTTCCTTTGATCTAATCCTTCAAGCTGGACACATTTATGTGTCCAGAATGGATCAATGGAAAATGACTTCCTACTTTTGATTATGCGTCTTTGCCTCACAGTAAATATGCATTCAGCAGGAAGAGGTACATATTACCAACACAGACTCTGTTCTAGTTTGTTTTATGTTGCTCTGATAAAAGCCATGACCAAAGTCAATTTGGCAGGAAGGGTTTATTTTAGGTTAAAGCTTACAGCCCATCATTGAGGGAAGCCAAGACAGGACCACAAAGCAAGAGCTTAAAGCAGAAACCAATGCAGGAATTCTGCTTACTTGCCTGACTCCAGGCTTTCTTATACAGCTCAGGCCCACGTCCCTTGAGGATAGTACTGCCCAAAGTAAGCTGGACCCTCTTATATCAATTAGGATCAAGAAAATGCCCCATGAATATGCCCATAGACCATCTGATAGAGACAGCACTTCAATTGAGGATCCCTCTCCTAACATGTGTCAAGTTGACAAACAAGATTAGTCATTACAGACTCTTGGTAGCAGATCGTCTCCTTCATTTATGACATGCCACTGTCTGCTGGCATCTGTGTATTGGTTTTTATTTAGTCTATCCAACTGCACATCTATCTCTTTAGTCAATCAATGAAGTGTTTTTGCTAAGTCAGATAGGGGACATGGCAATATGATGACTTTCTTCTAATCACTAAAGATTCTGAAACCTATCCAAGAATGTAATGATTTACATAACTATGTTAAAAGAAAGGACAGGACCGTGTTGGTATAGATTGGAAATGGGGCTAGAAGGATGAAGAACTGAGGTACTAGACCAACAAGAGAAGAAATGATTTCAAATCATACTGCTGCTTCTGGGAGATACATGTGAAATTTTTCATAGATCTATACAGACCCTAAAAGGTCTGCCAAAACTACCCAATGAATGAGTTTGATAAATACCAGGTCCAGTCTCAAATGAACTGGCAGTTGCTCTAGTGTCATGTGACTACAGGAGAGTAAGAGACCATTTAAAAAAAAACTTAATTAATTACTGATCACTGCAAAACAAATCCAGCTTCCACACAGGATCCTATTGTTGGTAGACTATACAAATTTCACACAATCATGAATTTAAAATTGCTTATGGCTTTATGCTCTGTGCCAAAGGCTCCTAGATTCTAAGACTCGAAGTTTTAAGCTCACAAACTTACATGACATTGATAGATCCTACAAAAAGCCTTTTGGGAATGAAGAATGCCGTATTTTCTTCCTTTTATTTTGGCATGGTTTCTAATGAATACTGGTATATGCAACTCTTCTTAGTGCAAAACACACTACAAATCTATCCGAGACTATATATCAAGTTGATTATAGTTATGGCAGGAGCATTCTCTTAAACCCCCACCTGGCACCATTCAAATGTCTAGATGACATGGTGTTCTATAGTGTTACAGAAAGGTACTGCAGAATCTTAGGAGACTGAGAGGAATAATTCCAACTCCAAAGAGTTCAAAGCTTTTTATAGTAATGATATTACAACCCCCCCCCCCAAAGGAAGGGAAACAAATCAAACATGTACCTGAGTCTAAAATAAAAAAAAATTGTGAAAAGAGACAAAAGGGAGGCTGTGACTTGAACAATACATATTTTCACTCCACAAAGCACAGCAAACTGTTCACTGTTTGCTCTTGTTGTTCATAGGGAGGAAGGGAAGAAATGGGCCTCCTTAGAGATTATGTGTTCTCATTTTTCTGGGGGAGTCGTTTTCAGGTTTAAGGATTAGATATATGCTCATCTTAAAGCAAGTCAAAAAATAAGGTACTTTTCCAGGTCCTAATTTGACCTTGAGTATGTCATATAAACTGTGTGGGTTTTTATTTATTTATTTATTTATTTATTTTTTTTTTTATTTTTATTTATTTATTTTTTTTTTTTTTTGCGCCTTTCCTGGGACTCACTTGGTAGTCCAGGCTGGCCTCGAACTCACAGAGATTCGCCTGGCTCTGCCTCCCGAGTGCTGGGATTAAAGACGTGCGCCACCACCGCCCGGCTATTTTCATTTTTATTACATCTGATTGTGATAATAGCTCTAGTCAATTAATGAGTCTAATTATCCGGTAAGTCTTAAGGCTGAAATAAACTTATCAAGGTTTCTGCAAACAGAGGAAGAGGCAGTTCTTTTATAAGTGCATTTTTTTTTTTAGTTCTATCTTCTAAGACAACAAGGACACAAGCAAGAAAATTCTGGGAAAATTGTCTAAAGTCTTTTCTGTATTATTTGTGATTTAGCTATTAAAATCTTGCTTTAATCTACCTCTTCAGACTGTTCTAGAGTCTCTCTGTATTTCCAACTAATAATACCTCAGGTTCAAGAAACTTAGTGCTTTCACATACACTGCCTTGACAAATAAGATGTAAGCCAAGAGCTTTTCCGCCATAGGTCTTGGTGTCTTGGTTGTACATAATAAATGCTAGTTTCTTTCTTTTAAAATTAGCAACATTTGGGTCCTTTCCTGAAGGCACAGAGCTCATGGCAGGTGGTAGAGCTAAGACTCAAGTTTGTCTTTCATTTGACCTAGGCAACACATCCTGATTTTGATGCAGGCCATTCCTCCACAATAACCCTTATCAATATGCAGTTATCCCTTAGGAAGTTTACTTGAAAGGCCTTCTTGGCTTGTAAGACAATAGTTGAGGCAGTATGGGGAAACATCTGATACTATATTGGCCTTCATGGTAGGAAAAGGGATTTCATAATTATCCAAAGCAGGGAAGAACCCCAAAGATAAAATATAAAAATTTTACCAAAGAAGACTTGTGTCATGGTTTTGTGTAATGAGTCTACTGGGTAAGAGGGTGGACCAAAGATGAATTCTAAATGTCATCTGTCTAAATCTACAGCCAGTCCTTCTCACTGTGTCTTAGTATTTGTGTTAGTTTTCATTTTTAAAACACTTTTATGTTGCTGTGATCGGGATCAAAGAAAATAGCTTAAGGTGAGAAAGGACTTAGCTTGGCTCACTGCTTCAGTGGGATCAGCCCTCATAGTGAAGGAGACTAGATCAATCACCTAATGTTAGCCAGGAAGAAGATGGGAGATAGAAAAGACCGAAGAGAGGGAGAGGGAGGAGAAAGAAGAAGCAGGAGGAGAGAAAGGTAGAGGGAGATGGAAGAAGGGAGGGAAGAAGAGGGGACAGAGAGAAGCAGAGGGGCAGAGGAAGGGAGAGAATGACAGGCTGGCTTTTTTCTTTTACTGTATTCTTTCTTTGTTCTCATTCTATGGATGGTTCTACAACCCCTTAGGCTATCCTTACAGAAATGTCCTTGTAGACACAACCAGAGGTACGCTCTATAAATCAGATGCTTCACAACCTAGTCGAGTTGACAATCAAGATTAATCATCAAAGGAGTGTTGGGGTTTCAAACCCGTTTTCCTGGATTGTCTCCTTTACAAACACTTCCCTAAGCTGTGTACTTCTGACAGCCCCACAGAGGGGAATTGCCTTTCGAACCTTTCATCCTTTTCTCATCCCCCTCCGTCACTCACCAACAGTTTCTAAGTTCATGAATCCTAAGAGGGCAGCTCTTCCTTGGGCCCAGCTGAAACCTACATTCCAAGCCACCAGAGCCTCAACAGTGGCATGTGTGAGACTCGGCAGCAGTTTCTCCAGGTGGCTCATTTCTCTGTAGCCTTTCTCCTTGACACTCAGGCACAGAAGTTCCAGAGGAACTTACTCTCATTTTACCTTTTGCCCTGTACACTACTGAATCATATACCATAAACATTTGGGCTTTTATATCAATTCTCTATCTCTTCTTTAGTTGATGAGCTGGATGTGGTAAAAGGCAAATACTAACTTTTCATGATTTCTGCTTAAATATAGGTATATTCTGAAGGCAACATTTAAAATACATTTTAATTCCTTATAATATCATGTTCTTGAGGTGAAAATATTACGTGATGATGTGTTGTTAGCATTTCTTCACAGTGGCTTCTGATTACCTGTGCTTGCTATATTCATACTACAAAATGAGAAAATGCTACCTGTGCCTTCTAAAGAGTTGGTTGTTCATACCATTAACATATTAAATATCCACTTTTGGGGTTTCCTGTGACATTGTTACCAAACTTATACTAGAATAATTTTAGATACTTTACATTTCACTTTTCTGATGTGGTTCATCTACTTTTGAGTTTCTTTGTTATATATTAGTTGGCTGGAATATTCCTTTAGTATTTCATATAGAATATGCACAAATATATCATTTCTGATGCCCCACATATCTGACAACTTCTATGTTTTTGTGTCTTTATTTTGCCATTTACAAGTCCGCTCCAGCTTGGCTTCTTATAGTATAATCTCTGTCTCAAGTACCAAGAATACTGCTCCATTCTGCCATTGTACCTTGAATATGACATAAATTTGTTTGGGTTTTGGTCATTTAAAATAATATTTGCCAAAAAGTACCTACAGATATTTTCTTTCTCTTGGAGGTACAAAGTTTTAACTAGGTAAGTTTAGTCTCTAATATCATAGCTAAAATTTCATGTCTCTTAAACCATATGTTTATGATAATATTCATGATTTGCCCTTATCAAAAGTCAAACAAGTCTTGAGTCTGCCACCTCTGGCTCTTTGTTTATGTTGATCTTTCCATCTTCTTATAATTGCCACCTGCTAGCATCAACCTTCCTTAATATTCACCTCAACTTCTGTACCCCACAAGAAAATTTCCTCTGTGGATTCTACTTCTGCAACAACAAGTTCTCTATCGTCAGGTTTGGTTTTGCCAGTCGATAATCACATCAGCACAGGGGAAGAGACAATGGCCTCCTTGTCTCTGTGTACCTAAGTATTTCACATAGCAGAGAATTTCCATGCCAGAGAAACTGAAGGTTGCAACTTGAGTTATAAAACCAAAGGATGCAAGAGTAAAACTATCAGACCTCTTCCTAGATCACAGCAAGTCACATTCCCAAACCTCACCATGGGACACTCCATTTATGCATCATTACAAAGTTAAAGCAGTCTGTTAAAGAGTTCCATATGACGGAAACAACTCAAAGCTAGGTTTTACTCCAGCTGCTAAGAAACAACAGTCCTTAGACACCAGTCTACATCTGTAAGAAACAGAATGCTGAAAACTAAGAACTTTCACAAGTGTGCCAGACGACTTCTGTTTGGATTTCTGAGTTCCCACAGCAGCACTTTCCTGCCTTCTCCAATTTACTCCATTTTTAGATGTCAATACCTGAGTGCAGTGCACCTCTCAAAATGAAGGATTGAGTTTTGAAAGCAAATGCATTTTTCTTTGATGCTGAACCTGAGTTCCCCACAGCAGCGATAATGACGAAGCCCTATTTAGTGTTGTTTGTTTCTCATCATTTCAACAGCCTTCAACCTGAAACATGATAAGGACAGCAGAACTGATAAACTACCCTTATTTTTATCTGTTTTCTGTCAGAGTAGTTGCCAAGCACTGAGACAAATTTTTCTAAATATCTTTCAAAAAAGGAGTGTATCACCCTGTGCTTCAGGCTGAGGCCAGCACAATTCAGCACATTTATTATGGTAGAGAACGTTCCAGCCAAAGAGAAGAAGACAGCACTTTCAAATCAAGCCCAGTTTAGGCTGGTCCCACTTTGTTATGGTTGGAATAAACCTGGCTTTCCTAAGTTGTCTTCTGGTTGGATAATGATGCCATTAATGAGAATCAGAACACAAACTCCAGATTTCTTATGACTTCTCTATCAAACCCAATGACTGTTAAACTTTAGTTCTTAAAACCAAACCATTTCAGTTAGTGATAACCACTGCAGTGTTTATACATGGAAAGACTATGCAACTCGTTAAATGAGCACGCCTATCAGGCAATTGTTATTACTTCAATATCATCACTCATCCAGTTATAAGATTTGTTTTCAATTTCTAAAAACATGATTGAGTTAGTCCCACGAGTTGAAATATGCTTAATGTCCCATGATGTGATACAGTAGTAATGCATTAAATGAGAAATGTTAAGAGGCATAAGGGGACTATTTTGCACTAAAATCATTCTGGAGATGAGCTTAAGAGTTAGCTTTTCTGCCTAATTTAGTGGAGTTTTAATGCTGACCCTCAGCTGACACATCACTGGTCTGGCAAAGGACAGCAGAATTCGGAAGCCTCAGAGATCAGTGAGTTGGATGAGAATACAGTAAAATAGAGCCAAAAATTATTGCAAGCATTTTGTACATCTATCAGTTTGTAATTTGATTGGATGTTAAATTTCAGCTATTAAGAATGGCATTTATGAACTGCAAGTTTATTTCAAAAGATATCTATGGGAAGGTATTGGGTTTTATGAGCAGTTTTACAGCTGTAATCTGGTGACCATCCTAATAAAACTCTGAAGGAATTCTGATGAGGCTTCTGTTTTGAATCTCTTCTTTTGCTCATTTAAAATGAATGCTTAGCTTAATTTGTTGCTGTTATAGCCATGCCTAGGGCATTTAGGGCACTATGAAAATAAATCCAGTGATATTTTGTATTTCTAGTATCTCCTCCACACTGGCTAATGAAGGAAACAGTGAAAATTCTTTAACATAAATATTCATCTGTTCAGTTCACTTAAACATATTATGAAATAGAAACTACATAGTTTTGAACAAACATTAAAATGCAGAGTTGATCCATGCTATTTAACAGAGATGGTATGCCTACCTAGTGTACTTGTTTTGGAGAGTAATTTTGTAGCACTCATTAAAATTTAAAGTGCAGAGCTTCTTTTACTTCTGGACATTTGCTATGGAGTCTATATGTGCACACACACACACACATAGAGAGGCTTCAGAGAGATTTTACTACAGTAGTGTTTGATAGCAAATAAACTGGGTAAACTACTTCACTGGCCAGGGAAGTAATTCAACTATGTTCTATCAAAACCATTACTACTATGTAACAATTAGAATGAATGAGATGAATCTATGTATGGATGCCCCACCAAAAGTTTGTAAGATGTAGTCCCACCTAACTATGTCACAGAAAAATATACACACCCAATATCTCAAATATTTTTTAACAAGATTGTGCATTTCTACAAGCTTATGTGTTGAGTATGGAAGATCTAGAGAGACTCAGAGATGGCAATAGTTAACAGGGAGGAAGAACTGGCAATGGGGGTGGGACAGGTGAACTTTCACTGATGTGCTTGAGTTTTTTTTGTGTTTTGTTTTTTTTTAAAAAACAAGGACAGTAGAACCATACAGAAATGGAACTGAAAAGAAATTAAAAATAACGAACAAAGCATGACTAGAGTAAAAACCATACTTATTGATTAGTGAACAGTTGAGGATGCAAAAGGTAGAGAGGGAGAAGAGTTTACTTCTGCATTGCTCAGAGAGGGTTTCCAGAAGAAGCCTGGATGAATTCAGTTCCTTGTGGCTAAGAGTTGGTTTCACCATTCAAATGCTGTATTGGAAGGAGTGACAGAAAGTAGGAGGATACTAGAGTCATTACAAAGTATTAGAACCAGCTAGACTTAGATTGAGAAGACTCAGAGTTGGAACTGCTGCCCCCATGGGTGAGGTACACTCTGTCTCAGTGACATGCTCTGAGAATTAGAACATGCTCATGACCCATCCACACAGAAGAAGCAGATGCCTTGCTTAATAGTGATCCCAGTATAGAATATTAAAAGACCAGAGTCCATAGCAGTACTCATGTGTGGAATTCTTAAAAGATTCTAAATTTTTTTTTTTTTTAAAAGAGAGAGGAATGAGCCTATAAGAAGCAAATCCACTTGGGCCTAATCAGACACTTTCCTGTAAAATGAAGACTCAAATAGAAATCCTCCACAGATTGCAGCATGACCCATGTTGTATCCCAACCCAGTTCCTCATTTCTCACAAAATGATGCTCATAATCAGTGAGGAGGCTAAGCAGTTTAAGAACTCTTAAATAGGGCATCACAGGTCTCACCAGAGGAGACAAGACAGATCATGCCTTTAGACTTGTATGGAAACAGCTGAAACATCTCCACAGAGGTCAACTGAATAATGTCATGAAATAATAAGAGTACTACATTTGTTTTCACAGAGTTGCTCTTTGCAATTGATCAGATCAGTCATAATCTAACTTCTATTTGGAAGACTGTATTTTTACATTTTGGAAAAAAGATACTGGCATTTACCAGGACTGGCACACAAAGCCGTATAGTATGTATACTGGTTGTCTTGTAGGGCAGAATATTCACACAAACTATAATGTGTATAGCCTCCTCAGTTTGCATAGTGCTTAACCATTAGCAACATAAACACTATTACTTCTGACTCAGGTTAAAGACAGTCAAGTAGAAGAGTCACTTGGAGACCTTGGGAAAAATCTTCAAAATTTAGCATCTTTCAATATTTGCTACCAGCATTTTTCTCTTTAAAAAGTACTAGTCTCTTCAATTAAATATAAATAATTTAGTGGTTTCTGAACACTCTAAATTGGAGGTCACAGTTCACAGCACCTCTACCCTCCCCCCTTGATCTCAGTATCAGTAAGACCATAAGAATTGAAGTCTCAACACAATCAAATGACCTACTGTTTCAAACAGAGCCTGTGTCTCTGTGTATGTCATCCTAACAACCTGCAGGACACTTTGTGCTACTGCCCCCGGGGGTCCAGACATGACCCCATGGGCTCAGAGCTTTCTTAGTTACCCTGCAACACTGTTCTCCATGCCCCACCCAACGCTTCTGGGAAGGGCAAGAGAGTAGACTAAGGAGACAGGACTATTCCTAGGGAGGTAAAAAGTGTCCAGGCTTATGGCCCTCATCAACTGGAACCTAGCTGAGAGGAGACACTGGTTTTCACAGAATCCTAGTCAAGCCCAAGATCTATAGATTTGCAAGAATATTGGTGGTCTGAAATCAAAATACTGTACTTATAATTGCCATTTATTTATAAATAGTGGCTCTCTAATCCTATATAACATCTCAAAAAGAAATAAATTATATATTTTTTAAAAGTACTTTCCAAATTGTTTTTATTTATTAGGTTACATATAGGTTATATGTAGTTTAATATAGCTGTGTTTACGACATTTTGTGACGTATTCTATCTTCTTTAGAGTGTCCTAACATGCATATATAATGACTATTTAGTGAAAACTAGTGTTACAATATTTAGATTAATATTTAGATTAACATATTGTTTTGCAGATGAGAATAGGCAAGAATAATACCAGAAGACAGAAAACTCTCAAGAAATTGTGACACCAAAGAGGTTCAAGTTAATATTGATAACTCAGTTTAATAAATATGGAATGGGAGATTCTTCCACATATTCTTTGCTATGAAACACAGCACCATGTATTTGTTCACTGTTCATGATGCCTGTGCACACTGCAGGGCAATGCTAAAACAAAAAACAAACGAACAAGCAGCTTCTGTGGGGTGTGGTGGCATACACCTTTAATGCCAGCGTGTAAGAGGCAGAAGCTGTGGGAATCTGTGTGAGTTCAAAAAGCCTGTCTACGTAGTGAGTTCCAGGACAGTCAGGGCTCTGTGTAGAGAGGCCCTTTTTGTTTCTAATAAATGAACAAAACAACAACCAAACAAACAACAAACAGCTTCTGGGGTTCTGCATCTGACCTTCTGATCTAGTGGTCTTGGGTAGAACTCAAGATGAAACATTTTTAACAAGTTCCAAAGTGATGCTGAAGCTGCATTCCATGGTCACATGCAGGTAGGGAGGATATGATATATGTCTAATATTCTTATAAGTAAATGAAGTCAAACAGATGCATCAATTATCCTGATTATGTGTTTTATGTATAAACAGTTAAAAATGGAACAAAACAACTTGATATTTCATTTATATAGATTTTTTTTCCTTCGGTGAATTTAAAATTTCAATAGATAAGGGACTGTAAAAACACGTCCTTTATAAAAATAAATTGCTTTTGTCTAAATATCAACTATATTACTATCTCCAGATGCCAGCAAGTACATGGACTTATCTTACAACCAAACTCCAATGCCAGAAGCCCACCTTGCAAGTTTCCTTTGCCAGAAACAATGCCAGATGCAAGCAAATCATACACCGTGTAATGAGACCGAAACATATTTTTCCAAAGACAGAAAGAAAAATAGCCAAGCAATAGAACTCAGATTGGAAAAACACAAAACAAAGATAACAGAACTATTTTTAAGTCTCATATTATGGCCGGGAGGAACAGCAAAATAGTTTGAAATAGAAAGTCTTCATGCTGATTACATGAAATCAAAATACACACTGTTCAAAGGCAGCCAACATTTTTTTAAATGCTATTGAGTTTATGCAATGAGTTTCAGTGTTCTCTTAGTCAGAGAGTATTTGGAAATGAAATAGCAGGTACAGCTGGGAAAACTCAGTGTTGCCCTTGTCCAGATCTCAGCTAATGGGGTATAAAAATATTTCTACATATCCTGCAGATGTCTAGGTTCTTTTCTTTGCTGGTAATATTATTCTGAAGTCATTATTGACAGCTGTTTGTTCTGATAGAACCTAATTGCTCTCTACCAGTCTCAGCTGCATGTAGGCTGATTTCCTTCCCTTATAGAGTATATTTCATATAAACACAGGCAGGAAAAAATTACCAATTAACTAAATATGTGTGCACAAAATGCTTCATTGAGAGCTCTGATCAAGTAATGCATCTAGCTGTAACAGGTCACAGGAAATTACAGCACTTATAGTTTAGAGAATTAAGCATAATTACATGGAAATATTCACAAGCACTGAAATATATCAATGATGAGTGACAGCATCTGAAAAATTGTCCTTTTATTAGAACAACTTATAAATTACTATATTTGAGTCATCGGCAGGGCATTTATTCCATTGACAGATTAACTCAATGACATCTCTGCCATAAACAATATGCCATGCAGCATCTGAAATGTCTTTCATAATTGACACAGCTGAGACATTTTCTAATATGTAGCAGAGATATTTCCCCCAGGGTTCCTTCCCTGGAGGGCAGAATTCCTGGGCATTCACCAATTCTTTTCCTCACCCTTTATCACTGCAGGGGATGAGCTGTTTTCCCCAACTTTATTGGAAAGAACCCAGTATTTTTGAAAGTGAGCATTTTCCTTGTAGGTGACTCTTCAAAGTGAATCATTTAAGCAGCTCCTCAAGAGATGTGGGAGCAGCTTGACAACACTCACTCTACTCTATTCAATGACTCTGTGCGCTTATTCATGGGGTCTAGGCCAATTTGCTGGACTTGACACTGACTTTGTTAGTGGTCTGAAACCCTCCTAAAGAGGTAAAATATGGGCTGGAATAACTATAAACTATAAACAGCAAAAACACTGCATTTGAGAAAAACAGTTCACATTATTGTTCTTTCCTCTCCTTTCCTCCCCTCCCTCCCTTTCTCCCCAAATCACTGGAGATGGAGGAGAAGAACTAACTAAACATGAGCAAAGTGGTCCTTAGTAGGGAATCCATTCAAAGAAACCATACTTTTCCTTAATACCAGAGACACTGTATGCTGTCTGAGTATATATTTCTGAGGACATAAAATACTTATCTTTGCAGACAGATACATCTCAGATACTGGGAATTCCGGGATGCTTATTGCCCATAGAGATTAAAGTGTGTGTGTGTGTGAGTGTGTGTGTGTGTGTGTGTGTGTGTATGCACACCCGCACGCACACACGCACTCCTGCAAGTGTCTTAAGGGATGCTGAATGTCAACATACACTGCCATTGATACCAGACATGATGCTAATTAGAATACAAACCCCAGACTCAACATTTGCAAAGCTTAACATAATGAATATAAATTATCCTAAGGGAATTGGTTACCCACAACAATCTGGTTAATAGCCTATAGCTCCTCCTCTATTTTAAATAGTAACTGAAACCATTTTATTTGACTACTACTTAATTGTTTTTCTATTGATGCATGCATGTCTATATCCTTTAAGATTCTTGCAGGGCTTGGCTCCTAGAAGAGTGTTGGATTATGACCCTACTGTTCTAATATTCATGTATTTATCATATGTACTCTCAAATTACATAACTTTAATGGGCTGAAGTGACACTTCAGGGGAAAACATTCAGTTTCTGTTTGTGAAATTAAAATCACCTAAAAGACAACACTCCTTTAAGACAACAATATTTTTTTTAAAAAAGTATGTGTGTCCATACATGTTGAACTCACAGAGAATCTAGGCTGGCTGGTCAGAGAGCCTCAGGGACCCAACTAGCTACACCTCCCCATTTCTGGGACTACAAGCATTATGCCATCACATGCAGCTTTTTTACCTGGTTTCTGGGAATTCAACTCAGGGCATCTCCACAGAAGTGCCTAATGAAATGAAACATCTCCCTAGCTCCCTTTTCTTGGAGACTCACTTTTATTGGCTATAAGGGTTTGAATAGTGAGGATACTGACTGAGAGGATGGTGCTATCTTGTTTACATATACCCATGGCATGGCAAGCTGTCTCTAATATGACATATGCATTTTCTGAGAGAGTTAGCTTGGCAGACTTTTATCTTTCTAGAGAATGGACTTTACACTCACGATCTGTGTCTTCCTCCTGCAAGCCATGCAATGACAAACCACCTACTTGACTTCCCTGATTCTGCTTTCTCCCATGAAATAGAAACACATTGCTTAAAGTTGCTTTAGAAGGGTAGTGTGGCAAAATGTTCTTCACACCACAGGTCCTTGGGAAATGCTTATCTTCTTACTCTCCTTTCACCAGAGAGTGAAGACTTAGAGACTAGCATTTCAAGTAGTTGACCTAGAGGCTGAGCAGATGTGTATTTCTATCATTACATTGTTTATAATAATGACATTGATGCAATCATTATTATACTTTTATAGTAGTTTCTATCATCCCAAAGGGAGAAATATCACATAAACCTGAAGCAGACTTTGGCTTTGGAGGGGAACTTAGACACGATCTCATGCAATGGTTCTCACCGTGAACACTGTGACCAGCATCCAGTATCTTTTTTGAAATGTGTTAGAAATGCAGTATTTTAGGCTTCAACCTAATCTACAGAATCATTAACTCTGTCAACAAGCAACTTATGCTATATAAGCCTTAGCTGGCCCTGATACATCATGAAACAGCCATCTTGCCAAACTGGAAACTTCTGTAGATGGAAAACAGAGGAAAGCAGGAAAGGTGAACTGCTCAAGACTGAAATAAAACTTCTCAACTTCAGGTTCAGCACTCTGCTTGTGTTGGGTTCTGATGTGCTTAAGGAGTGATTACTGTTTGCTTAGCCCCTTGTTCATTTCCATATGCTCTTAATTAATCTACTTCAATGAATTTCATCTATATAATTTAATAACTAACCCAATCATTCCCTTTCCTCCAGGCCCTTGGCTCACTACACTACAGTTCAAGGCACTTGGCAACTCTCTTGGAATCCATACTCTTTTGTGGCATTAGAGTGCTTATTCCATAGGAACTAGATGCTTTAATTATACAGTTGAACTATTAAATGAACAAATGAGATATAGATATGAAACACAGTGATTTTGTTCCTTTAAAAACTAAGTCAAATGCTTTGGAAAGGCTTTGTTAATGTGTGCCCAGTCATCCCTCCAAGAAGTGTGGATAAATTAGATGAAGATGAAAACACTGTAAAAATTGGAAACATTGATAACGTTGTAGAAGGATTCTAAACTTGAGTTGCTTCAAATCCTTTACGCTTGTGGTTAATTTAAATATACCCAATCTGCTCATTATAGCTTATACTTCCCACAAGCTCTTGACTGTAAATTTAAAAAATGATGACTCTAAAATATAATTATGCATTTGAAGTTACTAATAATTGTATACATTTTTAAGGGTGATTTGTTTTAACCTGGGTTATCTCTACACGACCCACACTTGGCTCATAGAGCAAAGATTCTTCTGCCTACCTCTGTTGTTCTAGTCTCTTCTCTTTGCAGGCCATGCCACACTATTTCATTTCCAACAATAAAGCCTTGCACTCCACACAGTTTAGTTGTAATAAACACTAGTTACTTTAACACACACACAGTTAATTAAGAGTTACTAAATGATTTTTTCAATTACAGTCACTAGTTCCTATGGCTCTTATTTCATATAAGCCAAGATATGTAGGCTACAGGGGATAGTCTTATATGACAGCATTTCCTGCAGTCTTTAAAGATTTCCAATGAGGAAAACAGTGTTTCATGATTGACTACACATCAGAAGGGCATTCTTGGAGGTTCACAACATAAACCAGTATTTTATCAGATCTGGAAATCTTCTTGTAAAGAAATCACTTATTTTTACCCCTATTTATTCATGTATAGAAATTGTATACCTCTATTCAGCTTTACTAAGAAGTCAGAATTTAATGTGTACATAAATTGATGAAGTGTTCTGAATGCTTGAGTGACGACTTGCTTTCTTTTTCACATTTGTTGTTGTTGTTTCATAGATTTTCTCCCACTTCTTCAAAGAGTCAGACAGGGCGTAAAAATTACTGATCAGATTATATATGCTAATGATTGTTTGGGAAATAGTCAGTGTTTGGATCTGAAAATTCAACACCTTTTTTTAATCTCTCCTTTCTTTCAAATTGGGTAGCAAACCATTCCTGACACAGCTCTTCTCTCACAGAATAAAAGCAGACACATTTTCGCAGGCAGGGTAGTACAAAATAGAGGATGTTAGATAAGAGGGAATGGTGGGAGTTTCCATAACTGACCACACAAATTCAGCATTTAACTTAAAAATAAAAGTGCTGAATTAAAAAAAAAAGTGTCTGGAAATCAAATGTTGCCAAGGACAGTTTTAGGTATAAGTTCTGCATAGATGGAGGTGGTTTCAATACACTGAGATTATTTTAAAATTCATGTCTTCGGGTTTAATTTTAAAAAGTAGTGTAAGTATCAGATTATAGAAGCATAGAAGATCTAACTTAGAAGCACCCCACCTGGAGTCGAGAAATTGGTAATTTGTGCTCTTTATGTTAAACATGGCCATGGAAGGGGGCGCTCACCCAAGATAAGACTGTTTGGGATATTCAAATCTCAAATGCTGAATGGCAATTATGTAATGAGCTTCTTTAAAAAACACAAAATGAATTGCCATTTAGCAAGCACTGCAGGAAATGTTGATAATTGAAGCGGAGTAATACATGCTTGGGGACTCATAGTACCTCAATTTTGAATATGCTCAAAAACGTCCAAACTAGAAAAGTTTAGAAAAACATCCCTCTTGGAATGTAGGGTCCCCACCACGAAAGAAACACCAGTCAGGATATAATTTGATATACTAGTAGCTCAGATTGGATGGGAGCTTCTTATATCACAGCCAAACTGTGAAGTGGTGAAGCTTTACCTGGACCTATTGAGTAGGTGATAATTCCACAGTGTTACTTGAAGCTGACTGTGCAGAGGCAGGCAGAGACCTCAGAAAAGTCATCATGATGCCTTGGGAATTGGCAGACCTTTCTACATTTGTATGCCAGAGATTTACTCTGCAAATGATTTTCATGCAGAATCATCATCTGGGATTTTTATACATGTTTATTCTAAGCCTTCAGGAAACACAAACATAAGAATGAAGGTACCCACACACCCATGGCTTATAGCTGGAATGCACCCTCAGAGCTTCTTACCGAATTCTGGAAAGGTTTTGCTAAGCTGGGAGCTTTACTATTGTACTTTACAAACCAATAAGTTTGAGTTTAATTGAACCAAGATAACAAGTGTATTTCAGGCTGGAGCACATAAGAGAAAATAGTCTGAAACCAGGTCAATCATTTTCTGACACACAAAAGAGGGATGAAATGTTAACCACAGGTTATAAAGAATTTTTGTGGTTTATAACATGATTGGTTCTGGGTTTTCAGATGGAAGGAGTGATGTGGCTCTAGGCTAAGTAAGATTCCCTGCTCAATTGATTAGAATCAGAGTTAGGTAAAGATTGGAAAGGTGGGTTTTTTAAAGATGTATGGCATAACTGACCACCTAGGAATTCAACGTCAGGTTGAAGTTGTTTCTCCAGCAAAACAAAATGTCTTATTCATGGCTTCCATAAAATGAAAGTTCACAACCATCCTGATCATCAAAGCAGACAAGCAATTAAACTACTATGTTTTATCCAGTTTTCCTTGTAAAGAGCATGCCACTGGCAACTGACTAGGCTGCTGTCTATTTCCCTAAAGCAACAGAGAAGTTCAGGTGAGTGACCATGCAGTGTGGGGAGTCTAATACCTTATTTTTCTACACATGCAATTATATTTCTTATCCTAAAAGCCAAGTCATAGACATTGTGAGATGATGTTATTTTTGGGGGGGGGGGGCACTAGAAATTATAGCTTTAAGATCCAGGATCTTTTATCACTTTACATTTAAAAATTCCCTACTGTACATGAACTTCTCTTGAAAGCATTTATTTTTATCAGAGTTCCTGATCATGTGTCAGCTTATATCCAGAGATATAGTTCTACTCTGGACATACTGAAATGTAACAACCCTGATTCTTAGAGCGAAATTTAGAGGCAACAACTATAAGGAATCAAGGTTACATGTCTTATGCATATATCCCTTTTATTCATGATATTCACTCTGAATTTGATTATAAAATGATTGTGTATTTTAAAACACACCAATTGGTATTTATGTATGAGGTAGGCTAAATCTTAAAAATAAGTTCTCCCCTTGAACATAAAGGGTGTTTGCCCTTTTAGCCCTGTTCTTTATGATTAGAGACCACAGTAGTAGGTTCAAAATCACAGCGAGTGACAGGGACTTAGCTGAGTAGCAAGACAGTAGAGTGCTAGCCTGACATGCATGAGATCCTGGGTTTGATGTGTAGCATGGTAAAAAATAACAAATAAAATAAAATTATAGAGAGAACAAGGCCTCCTTACATCTCTCACAAACAGAACTTGGGAAGAGCACATATCTGAATGGGAAAAACAAACTAGGTGTCCAGTGGTCAGGCAAGAGTCTAAGGAAGATGAGAAGGCCTTTTCTTCTGCAGGTGAACACATGTCCTAAGGTGACAAAGGAACCTGCCTTGTGGGGTTTGGGGGAAGTTGATCCTCTGCTCTATCCCTGTAAGGCAAGTTCATGCTACATTCAAGAAGGATGCAGACAGAAGGGTAAGGAGACATGAGGAAGCCATTCATGCCACAGGTGCCTCAGAAGCTGACAGGTACTGGAGGGAACAGTGGTTTAGTAGTCATGAGGCACCCCTCACCCTGATAGGTCTTGGATCCCAAAAGAGGAATTTTCTTTTTTATTTTCTTACTTCGTCATCTATTGGTCTTCAGCACAGAACCTACTTACATATTCAGGCTTTTATATTTCTTTTCTTTTCTTCTTCTTCTCCTTTTTTTTTTGAGACAGGGTTTCACTGTGTAACAGTGCTGGATGTTCTTGAACTCATATTGTAGACCAGGCTGACCTTAAACTCATAGAGATCCACCTGCCTCTGCCCGCCAAGTGCTGGGATTAAACATGTGCACCAATATGCCCAATCTTTTCCCCCCTTATTTCTGCAGGGGTCTCTACTGACTCTGCAGTCATTTCTTTAATTTCAGCAACCAGAATTCCGTGCTGAGGCTGTACTTTGTAAACACACTGGTACCTTGTTGGTGCTACCTATTAAGGCAAAGGGCTTAAAAATACTTGCTAAGTATTTGTTTGTTTAAATGAAAACCTTCAGGCTTTTGCTCAGCTAGATTAGGCAGTATGAGTATGTGAAAGAAATAAAAGCATCCCAGAAGATGCCATGTTCAGAATCAAATGTTTGCAAGAACAAGAAATAAAAGAAATCCAAATCAGCATGTCTGAATGGCTATAACTGTAATGTATCCTCAATAAAATGGGGGGAAAGGTCGTTTGCATAATGGTAAAAATACAGGGGCAGATTCTTATCTGTTTTTTGTGTAACACAAAATGAGGATTTGGCACATGGCTTCCTATTGGACAATACAGCACACACAGAGTGCTTATTTTGGTTCCAATGGAAAAATACTATTGACAAATGTCTTTCTTCCCTCCCAACTTTATTCAATAGAGGAGGTAACAACAGCATCTGTTGCACTTGGCTGGAGCCTAGGATGAGGAAATTGTGGCTAATGAGCCTCCCAGGCATATGGACACTAAAAGCTCATGCTCGGGCCATGGCACAGCTAAGTTAGCACTCCGGTGGGAGTGGTAGATACACCAGGCAGTCACTGCACATCAAAGCAAGGCTGCCAAGATGGCATTCATAGTCATTTTTAATGGCCTGGAGCAGTTTCCACAATCATGGCTCTAGGGATGATTACAAAGCAGGATGCGCTTGTCTGTCACATCCTTTCCATCTCCTTCTGGCACCACTCTACCATGTTTCCTTCCATAGCCATCCAGACAACCAGGTGCCCTGACCACCCAGGTGCCCAATACATTCAGCCTGTGGCCACCCACCAATCCTTCTTACCATTAGTCACGGTCTTGAAGACCTGGGATACTTAATTGGCTTTAATGCATCCAAATTATATACGTCAACCATCTTAGTGTAACCCATTGTAACAGCTCTCATTACATGTGTGCTTTCTGGCTATTTTCTTAATGCATCTATGAAGAAGTCGCGGGACTCTTTAATCAAATTAATCTGGGAAAAAATGTAAAAGAGCATAATGATGTACTGGGAATGATGCACATTGTAGGCTAATGGAGACTTGCCTGGCCATGGATAAGCTGTTAGCTTTGCTGTGATTCATTTTGTTTTTCATTTCTGAAATTATAAGAAACAAACAGTCCTCGCCCCCCAAACACAAAAGCAGGAAGAGAGTGGGGCGGGTGATATGTCAGATTCACTGTGAATAATCATATTACTAGGTTTTTATCTGAAAAAAGGCCCATCAGCCCGGGAAATTCTGAATTATAAGAAGATGCACAGGAAATCTTTTTCAAATGGATTGAGAGAGGACAAGAGTTAGTAGCACACTTCCCCCCTCCCCACAAGGTGACATATCTGGGGGGGGGAAATCAGATAGTAGTTAGGAAGCAAATTAAACGGAGGTTTTTGTTGTTGTCATTTTTGTTTTTTACTGATGTCATATGCCAGCAAACGAACACTGTGTTTTGGAGTAAGCTTTGGATTCTGTTCCCCTCATCCAACCATGAAGGAAAGTCATGTTACCTTAGATTGATCCAAGTGCAGAGAAGGGCCCGGAAGCTCAGCAGATAAAGGTCAACAGTATAGAACTTAAGGGTAGAAACAATTTGATTACAAACTGCTCCCCCCAGACAGCTGCGTTCTGTTTCTCTGCTGTTTGAATCTGGCCAGAGCCTAACTTGCCAGAACAAAGGATCTTGGGAGCCTCAGTTACTAGTTCCTGCCTTTTTGTTGCCTTCACTACCAAAATGAAAGGCAGGGCCACTCAGACTTCAGTCCCTCCCAACTGACTGCCAAGGACAGTGAGCTCAGGAGAGAGGAGCAGAAAGCCTGTGTCCCACACCAAAGCAGCCTGCAGAGCAGTGAGACATATGCCGGGTTGTCAGCCTCCAGCCTTTGGTTGATGTCTGCAGTCAGCAGTGGTTAACAGATAGGAATGGCTTTCGTTTCACAAAGATTGCCAAGTCCTAAGGCACATAGCTGTACCAGAAACAAAAATATGGTTCTAATTTTGAAAATACATTTCAATACTCAAAACCAGCCCAAACCAAAACAAAAAACAAAGTAAAAAACAGTTTCTCGAAATGTCTGTGATTCCCAACATCTCCTTTCAGAAGGTTAAAGGATTCTGAGCAAGTTGTTTAGTCGTAATCTTCATGATGAAGAGACTCAGTTGACTCCTGCCTAGCTCCTCAGACCCAGCTAGCTCCTCTTTATGCTCTGATGCTAAAAACCATGGACTCTGAATATCACTGTGCACTGAGGAGAGACAGAACTGTTGACTTTTTCTTGATGAACTGAAGGGCATATGGAGGGAGGGGGAGAAGTACTGAGGAAGCAGGATAGGAAGAGAACTATTTCAGCCTCTTTCATGAAAGTTTTGGACAATATAAATGAAAAGTGTTCACGTATTTCAGGAGAAATGGTGTTAGTAAAATTCTGTCATTTGAAAATAGTGAACTGTCCAGAAATATATTCTCCCCACATCCAAGGTGAGAGATTTCAAGAGCCTCAGAGCTTGGGGCAGGGTTTGAGAGTACGATTATCTTTCCTTCTATTCATCATGTCTGTTATTGTTGGCTGTTTCTAAACAATGAAAAAGGGGAAAGTCTCTAAGTCATACACCACATATCACACTCCTGGGGCCTATTGTTTTGAACTACCAAAATGCTGGCTGTCATACAAAGCATGAAGACAAAGCAAGGCAACTGATGTCCTGGCAAAAAAGACCTGCATTTATCACCTACAAAGCACATGACCCTTAAAGGAAGCCACCTTGGGGGGCTGAAGATTGATTGCAGCAATTCTGCCATGGTACAAAAATATTTCTGGAACTCTTTCTTGGCAGTAAACAGCCTATGGCCTGTATCTTTGAATTCACTAATGGTGGGACATCTTTGTCCTTAAGGGTGACTTTTTTTTGTGTGACAAGAAGTATCAAGAACTTGGTTTGTGTGCTAAAGTACTGTTGAGTGATGGGTCAAATCTTCTCCTGACTAGGCGCTAGAAGGCAATTATGAAAGCAGATCTCATAAGGACTTCTCCAAATATTTAGAAGGAAGATGCCAGTCATGGAACTTTGTAGAAAGTGAAAGCTTTCAGAATTCATACACTACCTTAAATATGGAAGTTGTTTCTCAGCTAGAGGTGATTTTTGCCTGGCAGAGCACATTTGGCAATGTTGGAGAACATTTTTGATAGTCTTAATTGGGGAGAGGTATATTACTCTCATCTAGTGGGCAAAGGTGAAGGATGTGTTGAATACCTGTCACTGTATAAGAAAGCTTTCACAACAACAGTCATGAGATCTCCTGTGCTGGAGTTGGGATAACTGGTCTTACAGTTACAATCCATCTTACTGGGTGGCTTTTATAGCAGAATACAATCATTACTATATCTGTGAAGTGTTACATGGTCTGCCAATGTATATTTTCTAATATAGTTTCTAAATCACAAATTATTTAGAACTCCACTTAACTTTCTGAAAATAAAAGCTATTAACAGTAAATAGTTATTTTATGTAGTGCTAAGATAAAATTATTATAAAATATCAGTAACTACAAGCACTTAGTTATTTTTTATTTCGTTTTGTTTTGATTTTTGTTGCTGTTGTTGTTGTTTGATCTTTTTTTTTTTTTGAGACTATATAACCCTGACTGGCCTGGAACTTGCTAGGGTGGCCTCAAATTCACAAAGATTTACCTGTTTCTGCCTCATGACTGTACCACCATGCCTGCCTTACTTATTTTTATGTGGTATTTGGCTAATTAATTCATTTACACCTATCCTCTTATTTAATCTATAAACAATACTTAGAAAGAAATGCTACTATTGGTATCCTCATGAGGCTGGTCAGAACACACTGAAAGAGGTGCTCACAGAGAACAGAAATCTTCAAATGATTCCCATCCAGACTTTGCTTCCAGTTGGGCACACAGTATCAGCAAATCTTTTAAGTTTCCAATTCTCAGTTCGCTCCCCTACCATGCAAAGACAGTGATAATGTACACCTGTTGGATCAAATAAATGGTGGGGACACAATCTTCAAATAACTATTCCTACACAAAAGGGACTCCCCTGCTCTTCCTGCACATGGAATGCAAGAGGCAGTTATAGTCACCCTCACAAGGGCAGTCATGATACAGCACCCTCGCAGGGACAGTCACGTTATGGACCTGATGCACAACTGTGAAGTCAGTGTCTTACACCATGGACCTCATCACCCAGTCTACAATGCTTCCTTTCCAACAGAATTTCCACTTTGCTAGGTGGTGAAAGATCTACTCCACCCCAAACACTTTCTTTAGACTTTTATACTTTGTATGTATGTGTGTGTGTGTGTGTGTGTGTGTGTGTGTGTGAGAGAGAGAGAGAGAGAGAGAGAGAGAGAGAGAGAGAGAGAGCGCAATTCCTTTTAATGCAGTCTTTTGGCAAAATTATATTCTCATAAAAATATGCAATCAATATTGAGAACACAAATTCTTGCTTTGTGTCACCATGTTGCCCATGTTACTTAATTTATTTTAAACATGTGAGTTTTATGCAGAATTATTGTTATGTTAAGAATAGAGCCTGGGATCCCAGGTTCCATAGAATATAATTAATATACTCCATCTACCTTCTTATCTAGAGATGATGGTATTTTTAACACCCCAGGCTAACTTCCATTCCTTCATTTACACATGAAAATAAATTTTCCTGGTTTATGGAAAATCTCATTCTATTCTTTCAGCTTGTAAGCATCACAAAACTATCACATTTGGTAAAAATATGGTCTCTTCCCAGAAGAAAGATTTGAATGGAACACTAGGAAGAAAAAGAATGGAGCTCAGAATGAATGTTTTTAAATACATGACTCAAGTTTTTACAGCACTAGTAGCTTCTTTGGGTCACAAGGTATTTTATATGCAATATTTGCAAAAGCATTTGATTTTGAAAAGGCTATTTTCCTCAATACAGTTCTTTTAGGGATAGAGAGTTACACAGTGAATAAGACCTAAGTAGTTCTTGGCTTTGTTGTAGTATGCAAAGTTGAAAACTAATATGAAGACTGGCTTTTAGGATTCATTCCAACACTAAATATGTGATTTTTAAAAATACATGTGTACATACATGTGTACGTTTTCACATGTGTATGAGTGGGTACACATGTGTATGCAGGTGTATATATGTATGTGTGTGTGGAGTCCAGAGGACAACTTCAAAGTAGTCTTCAGAAATGCTGTCTGTCTCCTTTGAGACATGGCGTCTCAGCGTCCGAGAGCTTACCAATTAGGCTAGATTGGCTGATCAGAAAGCTCCAGAGATCCTCTTGTGTCTACATCCTCCCCTCTGGAATTCCAAGTTTGTACTACCACGTCCTCCTAGAGCCACAAACCCAACACATTCCTGTGGATTCTGGTAACTGAACACATATCTTCATGTTTACAAGTTAAGCAACAATTGAGCTATCCATCATGTGACTTTTAAACTTGGCCACCCTTAGTGGCCAATTTATATTTCTAAGATGTTATTAATGTTTATCTGGCCTCAGACTTATCTAGTTTTGAATCTGGAATTTGGATTGAACTGAGAATATCAAAGATTTGCATGACCTTCAGGAGGTGTGTTTTTTTAACCTTAAGATAGTTTCATTTAAAAGACAAGTTCAAGGGTGTTGAGCCTTTTCTCTTCCTAATTATTGATAAAATGAATATATATTTCTTATGAAGAAAATCTATTGTTCTGTTATCAAAATATGTAACTAAAGACTATTAGGGCTCAAACTTTTATAATTGATTCAATGAAATTATAGTTTCATCTCAACTTATTCATTTCTAACAAGAACCAACTACTCAGGGGAAATGGGTTCTTATAGTCTTTTTATACAAGAAATCAGAATTTATAGAATATGCTTAGAGTTTTAAAAATTACTTTTATGCCATATAACCATCTGAAACCAGCTTCCTTTATACGGGGCCATGAAAGTAAGGATATAAAGCTCAGACTTCATCTTGAAGGAACTTAAAACTCCAGTGTAAGTTCCATGTGTCCTTATCAGCATCATTTTGAGAATCTAATGCTTTTCAAGTTTCCATAAGAACAAACTGATGCTATAAGTAGTATTCTCTATTCAAACCATTAAAATGTTCTCTATTACTGAGAAAAACCTTGTGAATTACTATTGTGGAAAATATTAAGAATATTTGAAAAGTATTCTACTAACTATTTGGATATATATTAACATCTGACTACTAACATTGCAGTGTTAGTTCAGCTCTTCTTGAATTTTCATATCTAGAGTTTTATATGTATGTACAGATACCTTTACTATACTAATATATTGATAATTTAATGTTGTCTTATACTTTTAAATCATTTCATGACATTCCATTCCATCATCACAAAGTTTTTAATGCTGTGAACAGTGCTGCAATAGTTGACAGAGAAACAGAGACTAAGGAAAATTCAATAAATTTCCCCCAAACACAAAACTGGTGAGTGATGAGTAGCCATTCTCTAAAAACAGACATCCTTCTGAAGAACAGCTATTTCCAGTACCTCTTCCTGCATGTGGGGCACCAGGCATTCATATATTCATAGTCTCTCTTTCTTTGTTCTCTCTGTCTCTGTCTCTCTGTCTCTGTCTCTCTCTCTCTCTCTCTCTGTCTCTGTCTCTCTCTCTCTCTCTCTCTCTCTCCCTCTCATTGGCTTGCTAACATCACCTTTGTAAGCTTGTTTTTATCCTAGCATTGTAACTCTTTTCTAAAAATTGGTATAATTTCTGTTTACTCAATGGCTTTCCCCCTTTTACTTCTGGCCCACCCATTAGCAAGCAGAGCCACTGGTAGAATGTGACTTTTTTGGCTACCCCCAGACTTCTCTTAGATTCTCCTCCACTCTCACTGTTGGTTTGCTCGGTTTGTAGGAGTTAGTCTGAGTTATCACTACTCCTTTTGTACATAGAAAAGCACATCTGAGCATACCATAAGAGAAACCCAAACACAAAGTTCAGTGTTGACAGCCAAGAACACTTTGTGACTTTGTGCTACATGATCATGGCGAACTTGGTGACTTCATGACTCTGTCTTTCTGTGTGGCATTTAGTGCTTACAGACAGGTTCAAACTAACTCTCCTGGGTTTCAAGCTAACTAAAGAAAGCATTTTTTATTGAAATGATGTTAACTTGCTATTCATGGCACCTTCATACAAACATGCTGTCACCTTTTGCTCTCACTCATCACTCTCCCTCAAGCACTTTGCCACCTGTCTTCTTATGTCACTAACTTACAGAAATGGAAGTGCATCTTTAGTAAAAAAAAAAAATGTTGTTTAAAAAAAATATTTATTAGCATTTTGAGGTGTGGGTGCATGAGCCACAGGGGGCATCTGGAGGTCAGAGGACAACATTGAGGTACCTTCCACCTTTATGTGGGTTCTAGGGATTGAACTCAGCTTGGATGGCAAGTTTGGGAGCCCCCAGATGGTGTTACATTTTAAATGCAATGCAAATCATAAAATCATAATGCTGTTGTTCAACAGAAACTTCCTAATTACTTTTCTCTACCTTTTGTTCTTGTTATTTTACATGTACAGTTCTCCCCCCCCCCCCGGTGTGGAGTGTGTGTGTGTGTGTGTGTGTGTGTGTGTGTGTATTTGTGTGTGTGCAGGTGCATTTGTGTGAGGTCTGCTTCTTTTTGCCACAAGGCCTATAAAGATCAGCAGTTCTCCTTTGAGGCCAAATTTCCTGCTTCTCCATCTGAAAATGTTTTGCGTACTGCCCATATGATCTTTGTAACTGAGTTTAGCTTGTGTCAACTGTGGATAGCATGTAACCAGCTACATTAGCTATTCAAAACTTATAAAATGGGCTTATACTGTGAAGCACAGAGCTTACTCTCAAACTAACAGCAGGAGACTAAGACTTGGCATTCACCACCTAAAACCACTTGTTCTTAGAAATAACAATGATTTTATGTTTTATAATCATGTAGAGAATGACAACTGATATGCAGTTCTTAGAGGCCCCTTCCTGTATGTGAAGGAGCTAGAACCAGGTAACAAGGTTGTGGTTGAGTGGAGCACTACAGCTAGCTTACTAATGCTCAAATCTTGCAGTTTCTCACCTACACTTCTTTAAAAAAAAAAAAAGTAATACACTAAGGGGCTTCGGAATGATAAGATGTCAGCCAGAAACGCAAGTTAGTTCTGTTATTGGCTTCTATTGGGAGTGATGCTATCCCATTCAAAACTCTGCAGGCCATTGTGTAGCAGTTACTTTGTAGGGTGGACAGGCAGGTGAGTTTTACAGGATTAATTCTGCTCTACTCCACAAATGACCCTGTTTTGAGGGTTCATTCTATTACACTATAACTTGTACTCTAAATGATGCTGTTAATTTATGATATAATTTATATTTATTCAAGTAATTATGAAATATAAGTATATTTCTTAGCTTATAATAAGAAGGATAATAATGTATTTTTTTGCCTTTTTAGTACAAACATCCACTTTAATTTGGTTCCCTTGTTCAACAAGACATATTTGAATTATTCAGAGTATAAAGAACTATTGTGAAATCACATGAGCATATTCATGTACTGTCACAGAAGAGCATATGTCCAATGATAGAGAACATATAGAATCTAACTATGCATCTTGAATACTTTATTACTGGAGATATTTGAGAGGAACACGGGCATCTGGAAAAGATAAGCTGAATATTAAAATGTATGAACACTTACACATACAGACACTGTGTGACTATATAGTAGATTATAGTCAGAGCTGAGTAAAGGTATAAATTATACATTTCAAGAGATATACAATTCATCATTCAATGTACATAATAAAACTTATTCCAAATTGTATGTCTTATATCAAATACATTTAAAAAATCTAGAGTGTATTTTTTATATATGAACCGATATTAATAATGGATAAAATGCATCTATCTTTACACTAAAACATCCTCCATAAATGCTTGGATGACTGCAGCATTAAGTTCTTCCACACTTTTTCCTATATAATAAAAATGTAATATCAATCCAGCCCACAAGAGTCTGGTGGAAAGTTCATAAAAATAATTTTAAAGAATTTTTTTCCATAAAGAAAGTAAAATTTAACCCTAGTGATAAATTAACACTTAATATTTTCTGTTTTGTTTATGGTTACATACACACTTAATTTTGTGCTTATTATTTATCTTTGCACCAAAGAGAAGGCAGTGTGTGGGGTGGGATGGTGGTTGGGAGGACTCATACTGTAACCAGAGGCACGATGCCTTTCTCTCAAGTCTTTCCTACTGATCTTAGTACAGGTCTCAATTAGAAGAGCCACTTGAATGAAGGGGTTTACCATCTCCCAGTATCAACAAGCTGCAAAGAGAACATTCAACATAGAATAATTTGTACTTCTATTTCCACCCCTGGTCCTTTTGGCTGCAAATAAAGCAAATGCCCTCAATGGTCCTTACCTGCAGTGCACAACCATTGGCCCTGCATCGGGAGGGTTACAGGTTTTGACTCTTCGTAAGAAAGCTAGGAAAGGTGTGGGATGCTCTGGAACCCCGTGATCAGGCCAGGCCGTGAACTGGAATTGTCTCACTTCTCTCTTCTCACTGGAACCATTCTGTGACACAGGAATACTGGTTCAGATGCTGCTTTCTAACCTTAGGTGGTAAGGATGTGTAACACTAAAACGTGCTGTCTCAATTCTTTCCTCTTAGGTTATAGCCTTTGAAGACACACTACCTGGAGACCCAAGCCCTGAGCTATCCGTAAATGACCAGTATTTGCTCAGGCAGGTAAGCTTTTCATGGGAGAAGCACTCTGCCATCTGGCTGCAACCATCAGGAGTTCTCTTGTGTATTTATAGGCAGAATTAGTTCTTCCATTTTGGGGAAACTATCTTCAGTGTATAGGTTTCATAGTTACCGATAAAAACACTAGTCCAGGAGAAAAGGGGCTTAATGATAATTCAAGAATGATTTTATTCTTCTCTGTTGCCAGTGGGACCAAGATTAGGTAAAAGCTTAAGGGATTTGGCTTCTTTAAATAATGGGAATAACAGGGCAGGAGAACAAAGACGAAGAACAAACCTTGTAAAGTGCAAACGTTCTGACACAGTATGTGGCCAGCTCCACAGTATCCAGCAGCGTCACCTGGACCAGCCCGTGAGTTTCAGTGCCTCTGCTGGGCCAATACTGGTCACACTTCACCTACAGAAAGAAGTGACACATTCAGGCCAGATGCTCATCAACTCTTCTCTTAGCTTCCCTCTGAGTTGCTATTGAAAGAAAACAGCTTTTCTGCATTTTATTTTATGTTGATCTTTTTCTGGCATGCATTCTTGTTATCCCAAAATATGTAAATTACTGCTCTGATGCCAATATAAACCACATTTTAAAAACTGGTAGGAATATTAAGCAGTAACAGATTCAATTTTCTGGGAGAAAAATAAGTTGCAGATTGTTGCTGAATAAAATAAGGAGAGAGATATTTGAAATTTTAGAGTACTTGGGGAAAACACATTTGTTATTTGGTAGACACTATGATTCACATCAGAAAGATTATACTTAGACATTTAAACTACATGGCTAGATAATATTCACCTATCAAGATTTTAACGGCACACACTATTCCACAATGAACTCTCACAATTTACAAATATGCTTGTTTAAAGAAAACAAGAAATAATTTGAAAAATCTATCAAAGTGCAATGCACAGCATAATAAGTGTTATTTAAAATACAAGATAAATGGTATTTGTATGCAAAGCAAATGAAATCTGTAGCATCTATGTGGATAATCTATCTGCTCTCTAAGTATGGTTTTGGAGGGTCACTATAGTAGTGTAGTTTAAACAGTACAACTCATTTAAGATAAATGACCTACTTTTCCCATGTGGAATGGAACAAGCCATGTAAGAACTACTCAACCCAATTAGTTTAAATGTGACAAAGAATTATTCCAACTCTGCAGTAAGCCTCACATTTACTGCATTGTCCATTGTGCAGCAAAATGCCCAATAAAAAAGGAAAAAGGCATTATATTTTCTAGTGATGTCATAGGTCAGAGAATATTTACCCTTTCTACCATAGAGAAAAAAAAAGTGGAAGTGTTATTTCACTGTAACCAATGAAATATCTCTCTTCAGGTGAAGGAGGAATACTGGTGCATGTCAGAAGCACGTCCTTTATTTGCAAAGGGAAGAACAGAAAGTATGGTTTTTGAACTACACAAAGGAAATAGGCATTGTTCTCATAAATGCTAGAAGATTTTGGTCTAGTGAACAGAATTATTAGATAATTATTTGCTTTTCAGCTTAATGAAATACTGGCAACATTCCGTGAAAGACACTGCGGTCTGGTTTGTATTGAGTCTATGTCCTCTGGCACTGAGGCTGTTTCTTCATGGATACCAGTCCTTCAAAAAGGGGACAGTTTTCATCCACTAGATGATTTCATTAACAAGAGAAAGGAGGAAGACAGTTTTACTCTGTATTTATCTATTTAGGATGCAGAAATTGAATTCACAGGTTGATTCCACTACCTTTCTCTCAACTATGAGACCACACAAATCATCTCCTTGACTAAACAGACAAAACAAAAGGAGTTAAAATTCAGATAAAAAATGATTTGCAATAGTAGTAACATACTTTATATGTTTTCTACATTCACAGAATAATCTAGTGTTTTTATCTCTATCACAGGCTGCAAATCAAAGAAAAAGCATAAAAGAAAGTTGGTCCTTCAAGGACACTATTGATAAGCATGGGTTGAAGACCTCCACATATTCTCTGACCATTTTTTAAACCCACACCATACCTGGAAAATTTACCAAAGTGCTAGTTGAAAGGAACCAAGCTGCTTAAGAAACAATAATTCATATGGTAAAAGCACACAAAAATCAGGCCAAAGACTTTTTTTTTTAAACCATAAAAAAGACATCAAGTTGATGTCTTGCTGTAGTGGATAAAGTAACTTTGTAGGCTCATACTGTGGATGTATATATTGTACCAGCGTGGGTAAGAGGCTTCCTCCAATCTCAAATGTGTGCAATGGCAGCAATACATCCCATTGCTGGTCCTCTCTCACACACAGGAAGGCCTTCCCTTTTGACTCATCTTCGGTGTGGCCAGCACCAATTTCATCTGGATTCATGGTGTGAAGAGATGACATATAGTGATAAATAATACTTTAAGGTTTTCATTTTTAGCCCTATACTACACAAATATTTTCAATTCTAATTTCAGAGTATGATGTACGAGATTATGAGAAAATAGGTATTTCAGAGAGATTTACTATTTCTTGCTTATTTTAAGGATTTTGGGTACACCAGTTATTTTTGAAATATTTCTTTTATTCTTTTTGATATTATAATTGCATCACCCCCCCTCCGCTTTTCTGTTCTTTCCTTTAAACTCTTCTATATATCCCTCCTCATTCTCTTTCAAATTCTGGGACTCTTTTTTCATTTATCATTGTTACATCCATATGAGTATACGCACATTTATTTTTTCCTAAATACATAAATACACCTGCTTGGTCAGTATAATATTACTTGTATACATGTTTTCAGAGCTGACTACCCAAACTTCAGATATAAGGGTAGTTTCACCCCTTCTAAAGGAAACTTCTCCTTGTAATAGATGGAGACTATCTATTTACAGAAAACCACAACAAATCCAAATGCAGAGTTGGAAACCCTGTCCCAATGGATACATCTACAACAAAACTCCCAAACCTAAGGATCAGTGATCATTGCAGATGAAGGGATGGAAAGATTGTAAGAGGATCAGGAAGGTTTCTGTGAGACTGTGTCTCCTAGCATGTCAGAAGCTACATCCATAAAGACTTAACAACATAACTACCTAAATAAGAACTGAACACAGACAACAGCAGTAGACATGGTAAAGCGGACCAGGGGGAACCCCTGAGGCCTCAATACTACATGAAAAGCTCCAGGCAACTAAGGAATGCTGACCGTGGGAGAAACAGCCTTTACTAGGGAAGAGAACACAAATTGATTGATTATTAAGTTATTAATTTGAGATACCTCACTTTTATATGCAGGCACAAAGTCCTTTCCTCTTAGGACTGCCTTTAATGTGCTCCATAGATTTTAGTATGTTGGGTTTTCATTTTCATTTAATTCTAGGAATTTTAAATTTTCCTCTCTGATTTCTTCCTTCCCCAATTATTCAGCAGTGTGTTCTTTAGTTTCCATATACTTTCGTATTTCAGTGGTTTGTGTAACTGTTGACATCCAGCTTTAATCCTTTGTGATCAGAAAGGAAACAGGATGCCATTTCAACATTTTATTTCTTCTTGAGAATTGCTCTGTGTCTTAATATGTAGTCTAGTTTGAAGCAAGTTTCTGAGCTGACGAGAAGAATATGCATACTTTATTGTTTGGGTGGATTATTCTGTAGATATCTATTAGGTTTATTTGATTCATGATGTCATTTTTTTAACTCTAGACACTTATAGGTTTAGTTTTTCTTCCCCCAAACTAATGAAACTCTAGATTATAGAGGACCTACAAAAATTAAATCAAGATGAAATAAATAAAAAGATCTGTACATCCAATGACAGAGGAGTAATTAAAAATTCCCTAACCAAAAAACAAAATAAACAAACAAACAAAAAAATCCCAGTGCTAGATGCATTGAGTGCAGAGGATAAATACATTCAGTGCAGAATGCTACCAGACTGTCAAAGAACTAATATCAGCACTGCTCAAACTATTTCACAAAATAGAATTAAAAAAAGGAACCTTTCCAAATTCCTTTTACAACATGAGTGATAGTAAACCCAAGCAAAGAACCACACAAAGACCCTCTCCTAGCCACGAAGTTATTTGACATTAATAACTGCTAAAAGAAAATCAATTTTCTCCAATGGAGTGACTGATATTTTAGAATAGGCCTCATGCTCAGGAGTAGTTGTCAAATGTATATTAGAGTTCATGGTTTTGTTTTTTATCTTGTTTTTATGAGAGAGAACTAATATGAAGTTGAGTGGGTAGGCAGGTGGGGGAAGACTATGATCAAAATATATTATGTATAATTCTCATAAGATATATATGTTTCAAGAAAAGCAGTTTCCTGCTGAGTGTGGTGGTAGTGGTACATGCCTTCAATATTAGCACTCAGGTTGCAGAGGCAAATTTTCGTGAGTTTGAGGCCTAAGCTACAAATTGAGTTCCATGGCAGATAAGGCTGGACAGTGAGACGCTACCTCAATACCTCACCCCCCCAAAAAAAATCAATCAAGGTAGTCATACAACAAGCACCATCATAAGATATATAACTGCAGGTTCTAGAAAATACTTAGTAATTTTATCCAATAAAATTTAAAATTTTCATATTTGGAAACAAAAAGAAAACACACAGGTGAGTTGATGGACTATTCTGAGTGTGATAACTCAGACCCAGACAAACATCACGTATTTTCTCTCACTGTGGATGTTAGCTTCAAATCTTTTTTTTTTTTTTTTTTGGATTTTAGAGACAAGGTTTCTCTGCGTAGCTTTGCGCTGTTCCTGGAACTCACTCTGTAGACCAGGCTGGCCTCGAACTCACAAAGATCTGCCTGCCTCTGCCTCCCGAGTGCTGGGATTAAAGGCATGCGAAACCACCTCCCGGCAGCTTCAGATCTTCAAATATGTGTATTTCATTTGGAATACCCATAGAGTTAAGGAAGTCAGTAAGGGGCCATTGGAGTAGGTAAGGGAGTAGACATAAAGAAGGACATAAAAAATGCAGTGGTTTGAAGGGTTGAAGGGGAATAATGGAATATATAGGGTTAACATGGGATAAGGAGGGGAGCACAGGGAAGAGGAGGAAATATTGGGAGGGATAAATAACATTAATGGCCTTTCAAAATCATATGGAAAACTACTACTGTAGAAGCTTCCCAACACACATAGATAAAATTGAATTTCCATTAATGGGGTGATAGTGTTCTTACTAGATACTACAGACTAACAAATAAAATCCCGTATTTTGAATCTGTTCTCATTGACACCCGAACATTATAAGCTACGGTCAATGCTATTGATCATCCACCAGAACTCGTTGGTAAGACACTATTGCTGAAGGTACCACATACTTGAGTCATTGAGGGTCAAACTTTTACTCACCTGGAAGTTCCATCCCTACTGATTAGCTTTCATAGTACTAAAAGGCGATATGCATGCTACTAGAGGAGAAAAGTAATCACCAGTCTTATCAAGGTGTGAACCCTGAGACCTACAATAATGATTGTACCGGTAAAACATGGTCATTGTTGAAATAAGAGCATTAGCATCATAGGAGTAACCAATCATTTCTGATTGTATTTAAATCCTGCTCCACAAGATGAAACCCATACTTGGCACCACTATTGGGCCAAGAAACTATTGGCTAGACAGGTGTATAATGTAATTGAATAGAATAATAGAATGTGTTATTATTATTCTGCTAAGTAGACATAGTATTAAACCAATTCCTAATGACATTATAGATTAATGCATCAGAGAAGCTTCTATTTGCAGCAGATGGTGATTAATATAGAGACTCAAAACTGGCCAGGGTACAGAGAATAAGAGAGACAGAAATGCTCAGCCCTAAATTGGAAATTCATACCCCTGCCCCATCATCTACACCCAAATCTCAGGTATTGTCTTGAAAGGGGTGGGTGGAACGATCCTGAGAGCAAGATGCAGAAGACGGCTGTAAGAAAACACTGTCTTCTGGTGATAGCAGGGCTACACACACTAATTCATAGTGGTTATGACAGCATGCATAAGACCAGTGGAGACTCAAGTCAAACCAGGTCTTAGGGAGGTAGCCACAAAGTCCCACTGCTAGCCAAGGAGCTAGTGCCAATGGAGAACTGCTGGGAGAGGGAGAGTCCATTTTCTCTAAGCATATAGCCCATGCTAAGTCACCCACACACCCTGGAATATGTTGTCAGCACAAACTGGACTTGATAGCTTAGACAAACTGGACTTGATGGGTTAAAAAAAAAAAAAAGACACAAACTATAAGGAAGGGCTGGATCTGAGAGAACCTGGAGGAGGAGTAGGTAAAAATGATCAAAACGTATACAAAACTCTCAAAGAAATAAGGAAAATATTTCAATAAAGAAAAAAAAGATTTAAGATATAATCTGGAAGGGAAAGGCTTTTGAGAAGGGCCATTAAAAGTAAGCTACTTCCTCAAGCAAAATAATGAGATCTCTGTTCTATCTCTGGTGCCAGGTAGAAACATGACATTCTAAACTGTCTCAGTGATTGCAAGATTACAATATCATACCACTTTTCCATCACCTTAGTAGTTAATCACATTGACCAGTTCATAACATAGATATAACATTAACCGGAGGAAAGTTCATATACCTGAAGACATACTGAAGAGATGGTTGGACTAATTTTCTCCTTTATTGATTCCCCAGGGTCCAAGGGGGCTTTGCTATGTCCGGCATGGGATATTAGGGAAAAAAAAATCTACGTACACTATGTTCTTATGTCTGTTAACTTTATTCCTCTAAGACAAAATTACATCAATTCAGCTATAGTTCCACCAAGCATTCAAGGCAGAAAAACTCTAGACATGACAAGCTCTATATCCGTCTACTTTATTTCTCTGGGGTGAAATCCTGTCTCCATAACTGCAGTTCTGTCTAGCTCCCTAGCTCATAGTCCTGCTAACGACTAACTCCTATGCTTTCAGCCTCATCTTGTCCTCTGTATCCTCTTTCTCCATCTCTGCTAGTCTCTACTCCTGATACTCAGAAAACTCTACTCGAGATCTGCTTACCCTCTATGGAACCTCTGTTGTTCTCTCTTCTCTCTGGCCATGCTGTTCAGTCTTTGTCTACAGAAAATGCCTGCCTTTTCTTTCCCTGGGCACCTTGTTCCCTGCCTCTTCAGGAATGTTGTTTTCCCTCTCACCTTGATATGTAAAAACCTCTTTTGTTCTCAGTCAAAGTGCTCCGGAGAACCACTAGGCTTCCTCAAGGCGAGGGGATGTGGTCTGAGCTTCATTAGTACAGGAAACAAAGCTATGTGTCTCCTGCCAGCTTGTCTCCTAAACTCAGTAGAGCAGTTGGTAACTTAGTAGGTTCAGCAGGTCTGGGGAGCTGAGCTGTTTACCAATAGATCTGGGCACACATGGATTTCACAGCAGAAGACAGCTGGAATGTTAAAGGCTGGGTAACACCAAATATTCATAATCAATGGCTTTGCCTTTTGACAGACCCTTGGCCGGTCAAAGTTCAGCTTTAATACACAGCTGAATCTCGACGATATATTCTTGAGGCCCACAAGACTCCTTAAGGAAGTAAGTACACCTGAGAGGCCTCTCCCTTGATAGCTGATTCCAGAGCCTGTTTACATTTATGAGCTCTAACTCAAAAAGTGTAACTTTTCTTTTTTCCCCTTTCTATTTCTTCTTTGAATATCAACCGAATCCTAATCATGTTTGCCCTGACTCTCTAGACACTCATTCTTTCTCTAAAGATTCTTGCTGCTGTCTTTTTATGTAGCTGCTCGCAGATTTCTCTGTTGTTCAAAATCCACTGTCTTCTGCTTTCTTCTCCATCTCCCTCCACTAAGGAGCAGCTGAGACCTACAGCTTGCCTGCCTTGCTATTTTTCTCTTAAGCTCTAATAAAACCATCCTCAAATTTCAAAACAACAAATACCATTTAAATACATTCAAAACAAAACCTGTTGTTAGGCATATGTGGTAGGCCTCGGTACAATCAATGGGTCAGAGAACCCAGCTTTGTAGAAAGACTCTCCATCTTGGTCATGGTCACTTCTGTACAGCTTGTCTTAGAAGTGGCACACTGTGGTAGTACCCAATAAAGGTAGGAAACTTTATAAACAGGGATGTTGTGGCTGAGATTGGCTTATTTTTAAATTGTCCATCACTTTATGAAAACAAAATCTGCTCTTTCAATTTACTAAAGACTTACTAAATTTGGCACATCTGACATTCACCGGTAACCAAACAGTTCCTCCCCAGATTTCTAGCATTCCTTCTCTGACATGTATTTTTTGCAGGGTACTTTGAGAAGCAAATCTAAGGCAAAAGGTTCAGGAGCCAGAGAATGACTTAAAGTAGCCAGGCAGTAATATTTGAGACACTGTAACTTGCTAAAAGTAACTATCAATCCACATTGAGCAATGGTGGTTATAATAGCTATTAGAATTAAGATTTTCTATTAGGAGTAGACAGTGAGTAGAGAAGCATTAGATAAAATAAATCAAAGTCACTTTGTACTCTACTTTAAATCCTCATTCAAATATAGGATCTGAAATTTTAAAACAAGGTTCAGGTAAGTATGGTACATTTTTAGTGGATAGAGAAATTACATTCTGAGCCGTTAATTTTTACAAGTTACAATACCTCTTCTGGTACTATGTTAATACCAGATTTGTTAATATTTTTCTCAATGACTGTTATTTTTCAGCAAATGTCATTCTTTGTATTCAACTATTACATTTGGCCATAGAGTTTCCCAAGTTGCAAAGTTTGTATACTTCCCATTTTCACTCTCTCTTTACTGACCACTCTTCAGTGACGGTTAAGGGGCCATCATAAATATGAACTGAATAAAGTCAAATCAGCAGACACTAATGCCTCTCACATTTACAGTGATAAAGCTAAAAGCTATTCCCTAGATAATCCAAATTATATGTCATAAAACAGCTTACCAGTTCATGAAACACTCAAAAATTTTCTGAATCATTTGTCAAGTTTTAAAAGTTGTTCTTTTGATATACCTGCTAGCTAATGATGCAGAGGGCTTGCTCTGAATTTTGCTAATGTTTTTATATTCTTCAATAGATAGTCACCACAGCTCAGGCTCAGGCACTTTGTTATAACCAAAAGATAACTCTGTGACATATAATACCACTTAGATATTAACATTTCCCACATGAGTTGCTGGGTCCTTGGAGTACTGATCTCATCACTAGTCACTCTCAAGGAGCAAGTGGGTGTCCAAATAGCCCTATAGCCAATTCTGTCTCTGGTCTGGCCATAGTCTTTGAACCAGCTCCATTCAAGTATCACAATTACCAAGCTGTTCCATTAGCTGACTTAGTACTTCTATGCAAGAATACTTTCTGTCGACCAGCCAACAGAGAGGGCATTACAAAGCTGTATGTGAACTGCATGTTAAGTGAACATCATCCATGCTAATACCATAGTGACAGAAAACAGAAGAAACATAAATATACTGTACCCTAAATACTTGACAACAGGGAGATTACAATGCACAAAAACTAAGCAGGAACCTAACCCAGCCTAGGAGTACTAGACATGAATGTGGTGACAGGAAGGTTTACACAGCCACTGGGCCCTAATTGTTTATCACCTTCTCCAGTGCAGAGTTTTACATGTATTGTCATGTTTCTAAATGGCTTTACGCTGACTCTGGGCCTGATCTGTAGGCTGGCATTGTTAGCAGTGAAGATGGCAAGGGAAAAGAAATGTGGAAGTTGGTAAGCTAACCAGTATCCAGGAACTGGTCAGATTCTTTCTCTTTTATCTGACACAGACATGAGAAAACCAAGAGTGTGGAACTTGCTAGATAATGCCCCAGACATCCGTTAGGTTGCCAACGCGAGCATCACACCTTTTGTTGCCAGGGTCCCATCTATACTAACTATCCAGCACTTTCAAAACAATCCCATACATCATGTAGACTCCAGAGGCAATGTTTGTGCTGCTGTTCCCAAAGTTGCTTAAGGAAAAAGCAGTTTCTGTTGCCTTAGATAGGCAGGGTTTGGGCTACGGTTTGAGAAATTAAATGTTCAAGGCCTTTGGCGCTTCCAGTTCTATCTGGAAGAAGACACAGACCTGGCATTTGGAAAGCATTTGCTCTCCATTAAACTCACTGAACCTTGACAACCAGAGAAGCCAAGAATTAGTCTGCCACTGGCCATGGCTAGGCTTTCCAAAACCAATAACAACAATGAAAAGAATAACACTGCCATTTATAATCTTCAGTGTGATCCTGTCAGATTTTAACCCTGAAGAACTTCAGGCTCAGAAAATAAGCACAAGGTTTGTTTTTCAAAAAAGAAGAACAATTTTGACCAGAGTCTGGTTTTTTACTGCTTCTTGCTCACAACTGTTCTTAAAGACACAGACTAAATATGAACATGTCTCCATCTCACCCTGCTTCTGGGAGATGTTTACAAAAGTGACATTCAAGGACTAGAGGAGCAAGTGGTCACTAGGTTAGAACTAGTCCACTGACTAAATACCTAGTTTTGGTAGTCTAACCCCTGAAATATTAACTCAGTGATGAATGAATACCAGTCCGGTCTCCCATGCCTTGATGGCATCTGATCTCCATTCATTAACACACGAACTAAAATTTAGTGATAAGGGATTTTCCTCTTTTCTGACCTAAACAGCAACCAAAGTCATGTTATAGAAAACATTTTATCTGAACTAGTAATGGATGTTATCAATTGATTCTATATGTTACAATGTAAAATGTGGATATTTTGAAATACAATAGAATTCCTGACTTCTAGGACTATATTTAAAAAACTAATTGACAATTCAAATCATGTCTAATTTGTCAGGTGTCAAAACTGCTCTCTGTACTTCAAACATTTATGGCATTAACTCTCATCACAACATCTCTATATAACTCGGTCAGTTCCCACTGTAAGCCTTGAAACACAGTATCACTAGCAATAGTTTCAACCATCATCAATGAACCAAGGCTGGCTGCTGAGACCAAGTGAAAGATAGATATCCACTAAACCTCTTCCCAGATATTTCAGCCTCTAACACTCAGAAAGCTGCTCAATCATTTTCTAAGCAGGCTTCCGCAGTCCCTGTCTTATCAACCTCAAGATGGTAGATAAAATAGAAACCAGCCAGCCAAAAGAACACAGATGAAGGAAAAACTTAAAAAGTAGACTATCATCCAGTGAATAAAGGAGTTTCCTGAGCCAGGAATCACCTTGGCCAATCCTACCTTGGAGACTAATTCTTCGGGCGAGGCTGCCAACTGCGCACTCAGTCACCCACAAATAACACCCTTGGAGTGAAAACGCCAGCTGCATATGTTTTACTGTAACAGTGCTTCACTTTTTCCAAAGATTTTCTTCCCTCCATGTGGTTGCCCAGACCAATCCATGTGCTTATTGCCATATTATGAAACATGGAAACAATTAGAAACCACATTCTAGGGCAGGAAAATGACTTGCTACAGAATCAATGAACTATGCAGAACTTGAGAGGACTTGGCAATTCCAGTGGAAACTGAAATAAAACTCACTCACAGTATCTTTTATCACAGCACATTCTACAGTGGTTTTCAAGCGATCTGTGTAGTTCAGGCAGCTATCGTATTTGATTTTTTTAAAACCCCAGATTTTTGTCCTTTTTGTTTGTTTCTTGACTTACCCTAGTGAAACTTGTCAGAAAGAGTCAACTTATACCTTTATTTTAGGTGTTGGAATGATGGTTAGTTTTAATTGTCCTAGAGTTAACTGGGAAGAAAGTGTCAGTGGGGGATTTTCTAGATCAGGCTGGCCTTTGGGTATGTCTGTGAGAGATTATCTTGATTATACTAGTTGAGGCGGGAAGATCCACACCATTCCCTAGAGAGGCAGGACATCCTGAACTGTGGAAGAACAGAAAAATGACATAAGTGAATATATGCATTGCTTTCAGCTCCTGAGTCTGGGCATAGTGTGCTTCAAACCTGACTTTCGGGTAATGATGTACTACAGCCTGGAATTGTAACTAAAATAAATAGTCTTCACTAAGTTTCTTTAGGAAATGAAGCTAAGATAACCATATACACAAACAACATACATATCCTCATGGAAGTATAGGATTCTTTCAAGGCCACAATCGACTGAGAGTGAAGAGAGCCAATATATGTGAAAAATCAAATAACTTGAGTTCTCAACTTGAACAACTTGAACCCCAGACAGCATCACTCTTCTGTAAGGGCTGCTTTGACTGCTCAAATGCTAAGAACTGTCAGTTTCTTAGCTAAAGGCCAATGAGACTTCTAGCACAAACAATTGAGCATAGCTTTTGTCTCAGGAGCAGGTCCTGACTCTGAAGGTCACAGTACTCTTGGTAAACCACAGGCTCCAGTGAAGGTGAACCAGACAGAGACAAAACAGAAAGCTGGAAAACAGATCAATTCCAGGAAGAAAATACTATGCAGAGGGAATCCAAACTGAAACAAAGAGAAATGTGGTCCATATTATCTTTAGTGACAACTACCACTATATGCAACCCATGCCTGTATGACTCATGGTTTTCATACTGTATTGTCTTGCAAAGAAAGCAACAGGCAGAGGAGAATGTCCTCTGCCAATCTATTTGCAGAAAAATTAACAAATTCATTTTGTTAAGATCTGAATTCTGGAGAGCATGTCTAGAGAGGAAGCCAGTACAAAAAGGAAGTAGTAGTCTACACGCCAATTCTAGTTGAGGACAACTCAGAGATGAGCCACCAGCTAAAATAAATAGAAATGAACAAGTGAAGCGGTTCTAGGAGGTTTTTCAGTCTTCACTGTTAACCACAGAGAAACAAATTAATTTCATTTGGCAAAAAAACATGGTATTTAGAAGCCAGCTTTGAAGCGACAATAGGAAAGGAAGGAAAGGAAGCAACCCTCTAACTAATCTAGAGCTGAGGCTTTCAATTGTACTTCATCCTGAAACTGTTTTCTGTGGCAAAGACGATAGTTACACTTTTGGATCCTTTCATGTAATCCAAAGGAAAAAGACTTTGAGGAGCCTAGTGATGTGCTAGCTTCCATGTACCTATTAGTAAAGTCTAGAGTTGAGATGTAGGCCAAGATATTTGATGACACGGTATACCTACTTTAAACTGCCGTGTCCCTGATGACACCTTCCCCTTTGATGATGGTGTCCCCATGTGTAATGGCATGTCTTACTCTTCTTTTTAATTCCTGACACAAAGGCTATAGCAAATAAGTATTCTCATTCACAAAGTATTAATGAGGCAGGATAGAAGCATGGGGGAAAATGATGGAGACATGGGAAGAGAGAACACACTCTCCCTCTTGAATTAGGTTGAGGTCTGTCATCTGCTGACCATCAAGAATCTCAGAATAGCCGGGCAGTGGTGGCGCACGCCTTTAATCCCAGCACTAGGGAGGCAGAGCCAGGCGGATCTCTGTGAGTTCGAGGCCAGCCTGGACTACCAAGTGAGTTCCAGGAAGGGCACAAAGCTACACAGAGAAACCCTGTCTCAGAAAATCAAAAAAAAAAAAAAATCTCAGAATATTGTGAATGTTGCCAATATGGAAATAATATTTCTTTTAGATACAGATATTTGGAATTAGAATGGTAAATAGCAGTGAATCTGCCTAAGGGCTAACTGAGTCTATGTGACCCTTCTTCACAACTGTAAAGACATAATTTTTTAGGAATCTCACCAGAAACCCCCATTTGAAGTAAAAGATAGATCTTAATTTCTTGCACAGTCCTTAAGGCCCATGGTTATCTGACCAGATCACAATCCCATTTGAGACAATGCTGGAACCATCCTATAATCTCAGTTACCAGAAATCAGGGGAAAGATTTGATCAACCATTTGAGATGTAAACTTAAAGCCACCAAAATGGCATATATGGCCATTCAAGGGCTATACTGGCCTTTGAAAAGCTCATACCCATATTTGAGAATGTCTTACCTACCCCAGAGCACCTTTCTATAAACCTGTTATTAAATCTGTTAAATTTGTCTTTTTAATAAACTACAACTGTACTTCACACTGGCTCATCCTGAAATTGTTTTCTGTGGCAGAGTAAAAAACTTAGCATTGTAGGAGTGGAGGTCCCTAAAGCACAAGTGAACCCAAGGTGCTGGTGACAGTTCTGAATGTATCCTGCTACACCACAACTGACATTACCATGCCCAAACGTATACAACCCTCACCTCACATATACACACGTGTGCGTACTTTTTCAAATGAAATGGGTTGAATATCACTGAAATCCTGAGCTTTCATCTAGTAACAACATTTTAATGATCAGCCTAGAATCAAGCTAGCTCAATATTTGCTTTGAGGTTGGCTGTTGGGAATAAAATAATTCCCTTGAGTTCTCAGGTCAAACACAGAACCTAAAATATTCCTAAAGTATGGGGCTATACATTCCTATAAAAACTAACCACTATTTATAACATTGTTTTTATAGTGAAATTCAATGCACATTCTTGTTTGAAAGGCCAGAAATCCATTCCCTTTTCTTCCTGCTGCTGTAGATGAAAGAACAACAGTGCAGGGAAAGGTGAAGTAGGAAGATATGAGGAGGAAGACTGACAAACAGATGAGATCATCTGAGCCACCAGCCCTCTGTTCAATCTGCCTGGTGATTTGGTCCTTCTTCCAAGATGTGCTGGAAGGACGAAGAGGGCTTTGGATTTTGGGGGGTCAGAACTCATCTGTCTTGTTAGATTGATGATGACTGAGACTGCCCAACTGCCTACTGGCTAATGCAGGTCATCACAAGCTTAGGTACATGCTGAACAACCACAGAATAAAAATCACAGGACAGCAATTTAATTGACCTCCTTAGGCCATTTAATAAAGCAGACCGCCAAACTTGCAAGAGCAAAGAGTAATTAATGAAGGGAGCAAACAAAGGTTCATTTAGTAACTTCCAAATAAGTTCCTCTGTCTGAAGGGGGAAGAAAGGTAGCCTGCAACAAAAAGATAAACTGCAGGCATTTAAGTCACAATGCCTTCCGCCAGGAACTGCTCATTACCATCAGATGTCGCAGTGGCAGTGAGGCCAGTTAGAACTAACTTTATTATTAGAAGCAATTAGGAAGAAAAGGGGCAGAATTTCATTTGGTTATTTCAAAACAAGTTTCTGTGCATAGTGTAATGACGGCCTGCAGGGTCAAGATAAAATGTGTGTTTTACTGGAAACAGCTTTTGCAAATGACAGCTTGTTACTAGCTGGTATCTCTAGGCAGAGCAAACCTAGGGTGGGAGATTTACATGCATGCTGTCATAGAACAGTTCAGCTGTGTCAGCATCATAGGAGTGTCATGGGTAGTGTGGCCTGATGAGGAAGGATGTGCATTATAGGGCTGGAATATTGGTCTTCAATTTCTCTAACTTCGCTTTCAGAATGACTTTCAGTGATTTTCTGGGCCTCGGTTTATTCACAGGAAAAGCAAAGTTCATAAAAGCAATCATTTTTAAAGAAGGGTTTTCATGAAATATTAGTACACTTAATGGGTTAGATATTGTTGTAATTATTAACATATATATCTAAGGGTCATTTGAGTTGGGGCTACATAGCAATTTGAGTACATTTTTTGCCTGTAAAGTATAAAACTAACACTGTTTTCAAAGCCATAGACATTTCTATATCAGTTTATATGGAATTAGGTATTTTCAAAAGTCTCACTGTTTTTTAGGTTTGCTAAAGCAGTCTCATACTACACCACTTGACTTCCCATGTCTAAGATGGCATTGTGGATTTCTAGTATTTCCCTATATATAAGCTTTCACCTTATAAATTATCTAGGCAGCTTTAAATTCTCATGTCATCTATATAGTTAGGCTAAGGAACATGGAAGAACATAAAGTATCTCATTTGTCTCATATAGGAAACTGGGTTTTGTCTTTTAAGTATGCTTGAAGGAAGAAAAAGAGACTTTTACTCCAAGTCAGCACGGATGTCCCCTATGTTTTAGTGACAGTGTTCAGAGGCTTATTTGTTCCCAAGGTTAAAACTTGATTTTCATCAGCCACATATGGAAGTTGCTGATTCATTAGGGAATGTGGCATACTGCCTATGTGCTATGTTTTAGGTTTCCAAACTAACAGTACTTAACTAATGTGCTGTGGACTATAATATTGAACCCATATGATGACTGAAACTCTCTTCATAGACCTTAACAAGCAGTGACTTGTTAGTAAAATCTATTCAGTTTGGAAAAGCCTAAATTAGTAAATGCGCTCCACACATTTCTGTGTTTTCTCAGCCGTGTTTTAAACTGAATCATTCTCTGCCTACCCTAAGTTAAATTGTGCCAATTTGAATAATTTAAGTATGACCCCTTTTCAGAAAATTTTAGAACTTATATGCAGACTATGAGAAAGGAAAAGGTGAAAATTTTGGAGGTACATATGGGTGAAAATCTCTATGGGCTCTGGTTCATAGCTAATATTCACTGTCTCTAACCAAAGTGATTACATCCTTAGATATCACTTTCATTTTCTCTGTACTACCATGACTATCTTGATATGTGAGAGTGTTTTTTTTTTAACAGAAAGACATAAAAGGTTTATCTTTCTGTTTGTTTTTTAGGGTAGGATCTACTTATGCAGCCCTGGCTGGCATTGGTGTCAAACTCTGCATCCTGCACCAGTCTCCCAGGTATTGTGATAAAGGGCATGAGACACCATAACCAGTCTTCCCTCAAAGAGTTTGAAAATTCTTGAACTCTTTGATGAAGCTCTTCTAAATTCAGTGTCCTGAGTTTCATCTAGGTAATCCTCACTGGTGAGCATCTCTATTGGAGTGGTGGATTTGGGGGGTGGTGGAGATATTGCCTTGATCTTTCATATTGTTTGTATTTATGGACAAGTTCTGGGCATTTACACTTCTTTTCTAAGTTCTGTGTCCGACAGTGACAGAGTAAGTTGAGGCAGAACATAACACTTGTGGGCTGGGTTGTGTCTGGTGAAGGATATGCAGAATTGTGCTGGGTGGAGAGGATGGGCAGAAGAGTTTTGAAAAATAGTTTCATCAGAGTTTTTGACATCCATTTTCAATGAGTGGTTGTCAAAAGTGCTACCTTAGGGAAAAAGTAGCTCCTGAGTAGCTCTTGAGTAGAATGAAATACACAGCACACAGACTGTAAAGAGGGATTTTGCAGAAGCAGACACTCGTCCTTACCCTTGACCTTTCTTCTAGCTTTGTCATCATGACAACTGTGGCACTCCGTTGCTCCCATATCATTCTCCAAAAGTCCCCGAATGTTTCAGGAAGAGATCCTTGTGTTGCAATATAGGCATTTTGTTTCCTATATCCATCTATGTAGTTGGCATTCACATAGTCACTTCCGGGGATACCTGTAAAACAAGGAGTATTAGTCAACTGGGTGGCAAAACTCATAGGAGGAAACAGTGTGGCTTGAGTTTAACAGTGACGCTGTATTATTATTCCATCTCCTGCTGTAGGAATTCCAATATATCTTAGTGTGGGTTTTAAGCCAGTTTATGTAATGCCAGGACATCATGTTAAACTACACAACATTTAGGACATTTTGTCATTGTAATATGACCAAATCACCAAATAAAGTAAAAATACAAAACAAAACAAACAAAACCCAGATGCCTGTAGAACTCATTTTTGTTCTCACAGGTTCTCTGCCTTCCCACTTGTACTAGCAATAAATAGTCTGCAAAGGTCATAAAAAAAATCTGGTCACACTCTTTTCTCACCCCATTTCCAGATTAAAAAAAAAAAACTAAATAAAAAAAATGCCTGAATCTGGAGATGCAATATAATGTGGAATATCATAATAACAAATAATCAGTAGATTATACATTATATAAATTCATTCAGTTATCCCAAGAATAGTATCAACTAATTCCTGTCTTGATCATCTTTTCAAAAAAGAAGAAAAGAAACACCAAGTTGCCCACATTGGTGAAGGAAGTCAAGTTCAAACAGAGGCTGTCCCTACTATTCCTGAGTCTGGACCTCCAGGAAGTACTATTTCTCATTTAAGACTCACAGGGCTGTAGCACATGAACCAGTTCTTGGATTGCAACAACTGCCTGAAGACTGACTGTATCAGCTCCACCGTTGTATTTTCTAGTATGTTTCACAACCAGCATAACAACAAGGTTAAAAAATAATCTTAAATACTGTGATTTCTGCAAACCCTATACTGACTTTCCCTTACAATTAAATCTAAACTCTTATCTACAAAGCTCTACACTTTTCTAATCTCATCTCACTCTTCTCACCTCTTAATCTCTAGGCACTGGCCTGCCCCAGTGATATAAAATGTTATCTTCTACCTATATCCTAGAAAACATTCTGTCTCCTTCTCATAAGTAGCCTCCACCTATACCTGTCTTAGTTGCCAGGATTCAGGGCACATTTGATACTTCTTTATACTACAACTCATTACAGGTAATACACTGAGTTTTTGCTGAACTTGCTTATTGCAGGTTTAACCACAATTCCATATCCTTCTTATTCACCTTTGGTAATCTTTCTGCTTAAAAGAAAGAAATAATTTGACCAGTTCCAATATTTATTAAAGAGCAGAGATGTTCTTTGTGATTGTGTTATTGTGATTTTCTGATTTAAAGTCTAATGTTCTGTTATTGTAATACCTTAGGAGAGAGAATAGTCACTTTATGTTTCCTCCAAGGGCAGTGACAGAAGTGACCAGGAAAACCAATGTTACTCTATAGAAAAGGAATACATGCCATAGGAACAAAGGAAAAAGATTGGGAGTTGGGGATAAGAGCTACCTGAGAGTATCTGAAGGCACTTAATTTACCGTGTGGAGACACAGCTTCAACTCTGAAGGAAGATAAGTACAGACAGAGGAATTGTGTCTCTGCTGCAGTGTTACATTTTCAAATAATCAGAATCAAAAGGGTAGTAGGTTTCCTAGAGAGATAATGAGTTCCCTGTCCCTGGAGAGAGAGAAATGCTTTACAGGGACATCAGTATGCTGTGGAAGGAAACACTAGAACGTATGCATGGTCCCTTCTGGCCCTGGGAAATATGTGCCCTGGAGTTACAGGAAAATATTTTTTTCTTTATATTGGAACATGTGCTCCCAAGCTAAAAATGTTATATTTCCCTGATTGCCAGTTGCAATTACTTTGACTTCTTTTCTGATTCTAGTTGTATGACTGATCCTCCCGAGAAGAATAATGAAACTCAGATGGAAGTCACTTCACCCTGAGATGAACACATGGATATAGGATATGATCACCATTAGGTGGAAAGTCTTTTGAGCAGAAACTGAAACACACAGTTGGTCAGAACATTATTCATCCATTTTAGCTACTCAAGAAACAGTTTGAGTTCTGGCAGCTCATGACTGATAAAGATCCTGATCTTTCCCCAATGCCAAACTCCCGTAGACACAAAGGATAGCCTAAATACAAGCCTCAGATAACAGAGACCCTGATTCTCCCCCAATACTAAATTCCAGTAGATACAAAGGATAGACTAACTACAACCCCCAGATTACAGCCACATGTAAGGGCACAATTTTAGACTGCCATTATGAAATGAATTAACTTTTAAAAACATAAATAATAAAATTTGGGGGAAATGGATTATTAATGAATAATGACTGCACTTCCAAGAGATAAAAATAAAATATTTCTGCCTGAAGATTATCAAGTGGTTGAGATCAATACCAACTGCTTTATAAATCTCTATTTTGATATTTTGAAAGAAAGAAAACTGAAAGTAAAATAATGCAATATTGGTGAATGGTTGTTATCAGGCTACCAGGTCCACCCTGAAAATAATGCCAAGGTTCTTCTTCAACTTTGACATTGTCAGTGAGGGTGTGATTTCCGGAATGCACACCTACTTCTATCCTGATCCTGTATCTACACTAGCAGCCCTACAGTATGGAGATGCAAGGGATGCTGTCCCAGGAGACCTGGTGTCTACCAAGTCTTATATGCAATATCCTTTCATGAGCTGTGCACAGGATGAGAAAAGACTTCAGGAAGGGTGATGCCTTGTCCTTCTAAAAATACTAACCCCAGCAAGGAAAATACATTTAACATCATGCAGTTTCAAGCACTCTGACACCAGTTTTTGGTATGATATATTCAGAAATGTTTTCCAACCAATCCTGGGAAAATATACACTCTATTGGCTTTCTGAATTTTGGGTATCATGAAACACCTTCTCAGAAACTCTTATTAGGAGGTGTCTGCTATGAGGCTAGGTCTGCGAAATTCATTCACATTGAGTGGTGATCTTATGTAAGGAATACATATTAGTTTATTTAATCTTTAATGTTTTATTCAGAAAATAGTCTGCATGTACTACAGTAACACTCATCATAGTGCACTTCAAAGCCAAATGTGTGAGAATAAACTAAATAGCTCTGGGAGCTCTGGGGATAGAAATCTAACTTCAAATGAATTATGGCAAATTAGATTGCATCCTTGTTTATTTACTTGGAGTCAGGAAGACCTCTTGCAATTGTTTAAAACTAGTGCTTGGCTTGGGTGATTTTATTTTTGCTTTCTGTTTTTTTTTTTTAATGGGATATGAAGGAGTCATTAAAATGGCAAGAACATAACTCAGAGTTCTTTGCCTTGTCCTAGTCTCTGGCAAAATTCTTAGGACAGATTGGTCCTGCTATAACAACTTTGTCTAGCAACAAGCTTTTTAATTTTTTTGAGATGGGATCTCACTATGTAGCCCTGGCTGGCCTTGAACTCAGAGATCCACCTGCTTCTGCAGGGACTGAAGGTATGCACCACTGCTACAATACAATTGGCTCTTTTTAATTACTGTACATAACCAGCTTAGATCAATGACTTGTATTTTTTTCCTATGACTTTAGTACATTCTATAAAATAAGTATAATTTTAGGATTTCTTTTATATTGATCCATGTATGTTCTCTAATTAGCAATAATTATGTAAACAGTCTCAGTACCAAAATGACTATATCACTCCAGTCAGCTGAGTGAAAAACCTAAGTCTAGATCCCAGCTGTAATGTATGTCCACATAGTTCAATCCTGTGTTAATCTGGATCTCATCAATCAGTGGATTTCTTCTAGTGGCACACTGTTTACTTATGCATGCTCAGGATACAGCCTGTTTGCCCTGAGTCCACTATACCTAGAGCTGTAAACTCAAGCCTTTAAAATAATGATGTAGGGCTGAAGAGATAGCTCAGTGGTTTGGATAAGAGCTGGCTACTCTTCCAGAAGACCTGGTTCAATAACCAGTACCACATGGCAACTCAAAACTACCTGTAACTCCTGTTCTAGGGAATCTGACACTTCCCTGTTTGTACCCTTTGAGGGCACAGGCACATACATGGTACACAGACTAACATACAGGCAAAACACCGATATACATAAAATTTAATAGTAAACGAAATAAAATAAGGAAGTATATGTTCGATAGAGTCACACTACTGTGTTCTTCAAGAGCAGCATGTCATAGAAAGTACTCTTCAAGCAGAATGAGGCAATTTTTTAGGTTATTGTTTTATTTGTTAGTAATTTCTAGTTACAGTTCAAGGTGGAAATAATCAACTTTAGCATAAACTCTGGACCCACACTACCACTACCTCCTTTTTTTTTTTTTGAGACAAGATCTCACTATGTAGCAATGGCTAGTCTGGAACTTGCTACGTAGACCATGCTGGCCAGAACTCATAGAGATCTGCCTGTCTCTGCTTCCCCTATAGTGCTAGGACTAAAGGTGTGTGCCTCATCGCACCCAACTTCCATTTTCTTTTTCTTTTTTCCTTTCTTTTCTTTTCCTTTTTTTTTTTTTTTTTTCCAAGACAGGGTTTCTCTGTGTAGTTTTGGTGCCTGTCCTGGATCTTGCTCTGTAGACCAGGCTTGCCTAGAACTTACAGAGATCTACCTGGCTCTGCCTCCCAAGTGCTAGGATTAAAGGTGTGCACCACCACTGCCCAGCCCTTCATCTTCCATTTTCTTAAAGGTCTGCAAAGCTTTGGATAATTATCTATGAGTTCTAATCTAAGAACAATAGCTTCTTTTTTTACCTAAAAATAAGATTAAAAGGACAGTGCTTCATAACATTGTTTCTGTATGTGTTTGAATATTAACATAACAAGAAAGAATCCTAAGAAAGAAGCTATGTGGTTTGAAAGAATATTGAGCCAAGCAATGACTTAGAAATGATTTACAACCTTGGAAGTATATTGTAATGTCAAGGAATATTTCACCTGAGCTATTTTGTCATGGCAGGGTTAAAATAAAATCTTTCCTCCCTACTAATTTGAGCAGGACTAAGGAGGCTACAGGCCCAGATAACAACAAAACCCATTCAATTTGCTGTGGATTATAATTTTTTGATCAGAAGATAATTTGACTTGAAAAGATTTATCCATGTTTAAAGCGTGTTTGTAATTATGAATGGTCAGTAATAGCCTTTCTGTGTTGACATTGTATGAGAAAACAGTACATGAATTATTTTATCAATACAGAATTAAGTAACTGTAAGAGGAATGTTCACACTTTTGTACAACATCATGAAGGAGAAATTCTATATCTAATTTAGAATCTTGGGACAACACTAAGCACTTGCTAAGAATTTAGGGAACTTGATCAGGAACCATTCCCCAACCAGTCACCTTGTCTAGACCCTTAGAAGCTTATCTGCTAAACAAAGGTATGTTGGATAAATTGATCTCCACAGGTCCTTCTGAGCCCTAAAATATGGTATCTCTATGGTATCCTTAACTTTCTTGAATTCGTCCATTTCCACAAAGTCATTTTGAGATAAACAGAATCATTTAGTCCCTCGATTTGGTAGTGATACACACTAATGCTCTGGCAAGCTGATGCCCACTGCTTCTGCCTCTAGCCTGCTGAAATCAGACTTATTTGGTGGGACTGATACTGCAAAGCTCTACTGGAAGCCACTAAGGCTAAAAACAAAACAATGTAAAGAGAAATAATGCCAGTTCTTCTCTAATGGAGCAGAGAAGATTGAACAGATATGGAAGGGAGGTAGTGTCCCTCCTGACTAAGGTAGACAAACTGTTCCTGGCAGAGGTGGAGAGGAAGCAGTGTGGCTAGAAGTGTTCTCAGTGTTCCACCTCATAGAGTAACCTCAAAATGTGGAACACTCAGTCCTTCACATTCTATAAATCTTTAATAAGTAAAGTTTGTGAGAAAACAAACCGTACTTCAGCAAATGAGTTCATTCCATTTTTTTAAGACAGAAGAATGCAGAAACTAATGCCACATAATGGATACCTATTATCCAAAAAAAAATCATGTCCCTTCTTCCCTCCAATACACACAAAACCAAAATCCCCATACACTGAACTGGTGGTTAAGTCCTAGACTGAAATTTCTATAAGACAGAAAACACAGAAAGTTCACTTTGCTGATACCATTTACACCAGAAATATAACAATAAACACTAAGTTACAAATAAACTGATTTAATTTTCTTGGATAAAGTGTTTTTTTCCTTTCCCCTGAGCCATGACACCACTCCTAGCTACATCAGAACTGCTGAAATGAAGGAATTTTTCCTTGCAGCACACAAGAGAAACAAGAATTTCCTCCAAAGACCACTGGATTTCTTGATGTAGCTGTGATCTGATTTCGCCTCCTCATTTTTGTAGAATTCACAATTGGTTTTCAGAAGCATTCTTTGCTGTGTGGTCAGTGCAGCTCATCACATCAGAGATGATGGGAGAATGGCTAACATGCAAAGCACCTGTTAGCTAGGGTCTCCTTCCCAGTGTGCTATGTTCCTCCTCTACCTGACTGTCTGCCCTCTGGACTGCTGCTGGAGGAGAGATTAGAAAATGGACCCAGAATAGGAGCTAGAGAACCTCCCTGCCTTTAAATACACAGCAAGAATAACCACACAGCTTGGGCAGACTATCAGTACCTGTGCTGGAAGAAACTCATTTCTTGTTAGGGGGCATTTGGCCTGGCGGGGGGAGGGGCAGCCCTTAGGTCATGGCAGTATATAGTCTTGCAGTGATGGCTTATATTCACAAGGATGCAATTATTCAAAAGCTCCATCTAGTAATGAGATAATCAGACCCCAGCATGGGGTAGCCTGTAGGAGCCACGTGTATAAATATCACTCAGATCATCAGTTTTCATTGATAATATATTAATATTATTGCTATAACATCGTCAAGCCAATACTCTGTATAAGAGTGAAATGAAAGAATGAATGTGCAATGTCTAAGATGCCAATGAATATTATAATTGATGCAATAAGTAAATTAAATAAACCTATTTCACTTTATCTATTGATGAAAAGTAATTCCAACTCCAGATTTTCCTTTCAAATTCTATACTAAAAATAGTTAATAGAGAAATAAACTTATTTCTAGTAATTTCTGAGAAATCTGCATCTCATGCCTCAATTCTAACATCAGAAACAACACAGGAGACACAGCTCCTATATCTGCAGAACACTGAAGTGTGGATTCATTAACATATTCTGTCTCCAAGCACAGTAAAAATAATAAACATCCCATAATGAAATAAGACACTGTAGACAGAAAACAAACTCATATCCAGGGTTTTCTGACTCAATATTTGATTGGCTTCCTGAGTAAAAACGTAAACAAAGCAAATAAACACCACTAGCAACCATCACTTAAAAATGTATTTTCTCTTCTCTGGGTTATCAGTTGAAACAAGAGTTGGGTAATAACATATCTCTACACTAGTTGCTCAGAACCCCATGCAGGGGAAAGTTGCCATTGAAATAGCTGTAATTAGATTTTTTTTTTTTTTTTTTTTTGGTTTTTCGAGACAGGGTTTCTCTGTGTAGCTTTGCGCCTCTCCTGGAACTCACTTGGTAGCCCAGGCTGGCCTCGAACTCACAGAGATCCGCCTGGCTCTGCCTCCCGAGTGCTGGGATTAAAGGCGTGCGCCACCACCGCCCGGCTAGATAAGCCTGAAATTGTGAAATTATGCTAGGTTTCAAAGGCTAAAACTCCTATCTTGCTTGCTACTTGGGACAAATTAAGCTATGTCTCTTTACTGCTCCTCAAAATAAAAAAAAATAGACATATATTTAAACAAAGTAAGAAAAGGATTAAACTGTGTCAGTATTGTATATGATTAACTTGAAAAGTGAAATCCTGGAAGTGCTACAGGAACCATGCCGTCTGTCTACATCAATGATTGATGTTGTGGACATTGTAAGAAAAATGAGCTCAATTCAACCAATAATTGGATGGAACTAAAAAAAAAAAAATGGGTTTCTGGAAAAATCAGGTGTATCATCTAATAAAACTGTTTTGTTTTAATATACTTTTTTTAAACTTATGTGCATATGAGTACCCTGAGAAGTTAGGGGCTTCAGATTCCCTGGATCTGGAGTTACAGGCAGACAGCTGTGAACCCATCCACATGGGTGCTGGGAACCACACTCAGGTCCTCTGCAAGAGCAGTACATACTCTTAACCATGGAGCGTTCCCTCCAGCTGCTTCTATTGTTTTTGTAAATAGAATTTAAGAGCTAAGTAATTTCTTCACAAGGTGCCCACAGATTATTCCCTAGTAAAGAAAGAACCAGAAAGAAGGAAAAGGGTATTTATTGAGTTAATATGAGAAAGAACACATGTAACCTTCAAAGGTAGTCTTTTGTGGAAGAAATGCTTTTAATTATTTGATGTCAGAGTATCATTTATTCATACTCACTACAATTAAAATTCTTTTAGAAAATGTTGAAGTTGCATTAATTTACTTTCCTGGTTTTTAAAAATATTGTCATGTTATTCCAACTCTATCCCCTTAGGGCTCAGCCTCCAGGTTCACACTTAGGGCCCTTCCTCACTGCCTTCCTTCTGCCATTCCTCCTAGGAGATCTCTATTCACTGGCGACTCCAGCCAACCTGAAGAACTGCTCTCTACCAGGGACCCACAGCCACTGCCACACTTGGCTAGGAACCAGGTAGGCTACCAGAGCCCTCCTTCCCTTCCTGGTTAAGTAGCTCACTTTAAGCCCCTCTCCTTGTTTTTCTTCACTACTTTATGACAAGCCTTGACACCACCCATGGCATTTTCCTTTTCTTGTTGTTGTCGTTTTTGATATAGAGGAAGTTTGGTAGGGACGAAGTGGGTGGCTTTGGGGAGGCAATGAAAATGATAAAAATATAGTATATGAGAAATTAAAAATATATGCAATAAAAATAAAATAATATTGTCATGTTTTTACTTATTGAATATGCATCAACTTTTTTTTTCAGGAAGGCCTGAAAAAAAAAAAAAAAAACAGAAGAAGCTATTTCACAGCAGAGGCATTATATGAAATTGGCAAACACTCCCACTTGCTGGACAGTTGTCTTCAGTTGATTGGTACAGGATTAACTTGCTACAAGATTAACTGCAGAGGTGAGGCCTCACCAGAACTGAAGTAGTCCATCTCATAGTGATGAGTGGAAAATCATTATTGCAGAAAACTACCCCTGATTTCTGGTTTTGATCAAGTGTTTTTAGTTACATGCATCTCCAGAATGGTGACTTTGTGAGCTGTTCACTCACTTTAAACCAGTTAAGATCCCATCTCACAAATAATCACATTGTTGTCACCATCATTTGTCATAGATGTTACCTACACTAAGATTTTTAACTGTTTCTATTATGCAAGTCTAACACCAGATGATATATTCTGAATTTCCACTGAAAGGAAACATTCTTCCCCTTGTTGAAATATATAATTTTATTATAGGTCTGGTTTTCATTTATCAAGTGCTAATATTTTCTTTTGCTTTATAAACAACTCTAAATACATGCAGCTTTCTCATTTGGATATTGTTAACTTTTCCATAGATCATATCAAAAAATCTGATGGAAAAAGAACTTGTTTACAGTAGTAGTAAAACATATAGCACCAATGACAGTCGTGTCCGATATTTAGTGGGCATTTTCTTGGTGTCAGGCACTTTAAGGGTTTTAACTGCATTAATTCACTTACACTTCCTACTGATTCTAGGAAGTAGGTACTAGAAATAGAATCATTATATTGTCAAGGAAGCCAAGGTATAGTGACTCTTTTGAGCGAGCTCCTCCAAACCAAGAAAAGTCTAGGATGCATTAGTAAGAATGATGTTTTGAGTTGCATTATGTGGGCTGGTTAAAGAAGGTAATTATGAAAGGAAGTTTTTATAAATGTTTGTTTCAAACCTTTTAATATATGCTCCTCCTGTAAGAAAATTAAAACAAATGCTATGGTCTGAATGGGTATTCCCAGCCCCTGCCAAGTTACATACTGAAACATAATAGTCAATCTGATATTGATAGGTGGGGCCTTCAGGAAGTGACTAAATCATTGGGTGGAGTCTTCCAACAAGGGATTAGGGTCTTTGTAAAAGAGCTTAAATATTAGATTTACCAGTCCTTTTCCAACCCTCCCACCACTGAGAAAATATCTCTCCAGCCCAGAAATAGAGACATTGTTTCGGACTGTGATAACCCAAATCCTCAGCAGACATTGAACCTGATGACAACTTTATCTTGGACTTTTCAGATTCCAGAAATGCATATATAGTGTTTATATATTATCCATTTGTGACAAGTTATTGTAGCAGCATAAACAGATTTAGATCCATGTTCATGTTTTAATAAACATTAAAAATCAGTTTCATAAGCACTAGTGTTGAAGTACATTTGTAAGTATGTCACAGATGAAACCTCTTAGATCTGCTTTGATAAAAGGGCTATACATATGCCAGTGACTCTGTTTTGCACAAACTCTCAGCCTTAAGAATGTCTATGTTTTCAAAGGAACTAATATAGTAATGTCCAAGATTTAAAAATTATTTGCCTACCCACTATTATCTGATCTCAGAATTTAGAATGATCTTCAGACTTTTACAGATGACAGGAGGGTCATATAAACCCTTGTTTTCTGAAGAAACAGAACCAAACACATTATGTCTGGATTGCTAAATGGGAAAATGAACTTGTGAGGACTTGGGTGCCCATAAACTCCCTCAAATGAGTGTGGAAATACACTATGTGGGTATTCTTTGTTTCAGGTAGACTTAATGTGCACATCAAATCAGCAATGGACCCTGCTCTTCCAAAAACTCCCTGTTGACTGTGCTAAGTGGCCTGACAACATCATGTAGCTTTGTAAATTGGGACTTACTTTTCAACCTCATGCCTTTATTCAGAGTTCTTCCAAATCTACCTTAAAAGGAATTATTAAGCTAATAACAAAAGCCACTTGAAAAGCATTCATAACCTGTTTGTTATTTGGAAAAATTCTTTCTGCCTAGAGTCTAAAAAATACACTGGAAACTTTCAGCTCTCAGGTTTCTTCATCAGTATTTCAAACTTTCTCAACAGTTAGGTCAGCCAAGACTGAATGTATTTTAAATGAGAGACTGTGTGCCCAGATACAATCATCACAACTGCAAAAGCAGCACAGGTCCACATGGGGCACTGGGGAGAATCACAGCTTCAAGTTTGGCTAACATGACCTTAGCCTTTTGGCTTTACTACTTCTCACTATTAACAATAAGAAGAGCTCTCACCTTTTAAAAAGTGTATAATATGCATTTATGTCTATGAGTATGACATGCTTGCATTTGTGTGTGTGAGACAGAAACAGTGTACGTGTGCATGTGTCACTGTGTACATGCACGGGTCAGAGGACAACCTCAAGTATCAGTCTTCACCTTCTACCTTGTTTAGGGCAGGGGCTCTTGTTTGCCAGTACACTGCATATACCAACCCACACGGCCACGCATTCCTACAGAACCTCCTGTTTGTCACTGGAGCTCTGACATTAGAGACATGAGCAGAACAGCCTGCTTTTAAGTTGATTCTGGGAATTAAAACTCAAATCCTCGCTGGGCAATGGTGGCGCACACCTTTAATCCCAGCACTTGGGAGGCAGATCCAGGCCGATATCTGTGAGTTCGAGGCCAGCCTGGGCTACAGAGTGAGTTGCAGGACAGGCTCCAAAGCTACACAGAGAAACCCTGTCTCGAAAAACTGGAAAAAAAAAAAAGAAAAGAAAAACCTCAAATCCTCATGTTTGTGTGATAAGCACATTACTGAGCCAGTCCCAGCTCAATATTTGTATTTTTAATGTCTCTATTTTCTCTTCTGGAAATCAGATGACAAATAGCTTTTCAGAATAATGTGAATAATATAGATAATAAAGCTAAAATTCATGACATGGTGTCTACTCTATAATAAACACTTAGATAATCAGGCCCACTCTAAGTTCTAATTATTGCACCAAGAACATTTTAATATTGTCTTATATTTAGGCTTGGGCAGTAGCTTTTTTAAAAAAGTCTTTGCCAATATAGCTCTTAAAGTAAAATGTTAATTATAATCCTCTGATGAAAAGTTAGCACTAATGCTTGTGAGGTTGAATTATGTTTCAGAACAGAAACTTGTTTTATATAGGACAGAAATGAATAATTCTTCCTAATTTTAAGACATTGTAGTAGAAACATGCCATAAACTGCTGTTCCTAGGTTTTATAAAAACCTAAAGATACATTAAAATGCTTCCAAGCAAAGATTACCCACAGACTCGGTCAGGTACTGATGCCCTTGGCTGTACTTCTTTAAGGTTATGACCGAAGCATTTGGATCACTGAGGATTTCTGATGCTGGGCCATGTTTCAGGTTAGTTATAGCATAGCCTAGGAAATGAACTTAGAGACACAGTGCTTAAGTTAGCCCTCAGCCTAGTGACAAATAATAAAAAGGATTTGGGGACAAAAAGGTAAGGCCAGGCTTTAGGAGCCATACCCTCTACATAGGAAAGTACGGTGACCTGAGGTAGTGGGAGGAGTGAGCAAAGCTGGGTTCTGTAGGGTGTAGGGCTATCTTCTGTGTGCTCAATTTGCTGCTAACTCATGCCTACTAGTACATATACTAGTAAATACAAGTGAGATATTTATGTTAGCATTGCGTTAGTCTGTAAGGGAGAGTAAATACAATAACCCTTTGAAGAACTGTCTGGATCTCAGGCCCCAGGAAAGAGAGGCTGTAATTGAGAAAATTGGTATCAGAAGAGCCAAGGTTACCTAGATACAGGGACAACTAATACCTCAAAGTCAGGTTTCTTGTTCTTCATCTAGCTCTCTCTCATTCTCTGCTTTAATGGCAGTATAGCTTCTGAACATTTTACACACTGTATAAGAGTTAACAGATTATTTTATATTATGGTTGCATGCACAGGAGAATGAACTACTGCCAAGCGGTGGTTGCACACGCCTTTAATCCCAGCACTCAGGAGGCAGAGGCAGGTGGATCTCTGTGAGTTCAAGGACAGCCTGGTCTACAGGATGAGTTCCAGGACAGCCAGGGTACACAAAGCAAATCCTGTCTCCAAAAACAAAACAAAAAAAAGTACTTGGATTTGGTCTTTATTTGAGAATATCTGACTTAAGTCATTAAACCAGCTCCTGTTACATCCCTTGCTCAGGAACCACAGTTCCTCATAACAACTGCTTAAGTGGATCTTATCCAAGTGGCAAATGGACTTGTCAAAAATTCACCTGTGTTTCTCTACCCATTTTGTCCAGCTGTGTAACAACTGACACCCTTCTGTATTTTTATTCCAGATTTGTTCTGGGTTTCCTCAGTGCAGGTCAATGAGTGATCTGAAAATATCAGGAACACTACTACTTCCAAGCAGCTTAGGATGCAGGCTGGAGCTATATAGGGTCCCTGATCCCTTTCAGCTTTTACTCTTTTCACAATCTCAATGGAAGAGGGGTAAATGCTTACACTATTAGACAAGTTAAAGACAATGGAAGTCACTGCATCCATTTCTGTTTCTTCTCTAATGGCTGTCGGATATTCTGCCAAGTAATATAAAAAGAGTAGCTAACACTACCAGGAAAAGGATTACAAAGCCATCATAATTAAAACCCTCAACCACAGTCCCTTCAGTTAGCCAAGAGGTAGAACACATTAGCATTTACAAACAGGGCTAATGTCAGTTCCCATTTTCATTTGGCCCTGTGTTGTCCAAGCTACCTGCCAAGGAGCCTGCGTTAGTGGCTGGCTACGCAGTTCCTGTGTGCAGCATTCTCCGCTCTAAGACTGATACAGAGTGAATGACTATCACCTGGAGTACTTCCAGGTGAGGAAGGCTTGGTCTGAGATAAAATGATGTTCATGGCTATAATCTAGATTAAAGCTCTCCATCTAGCCCACAAATTTCAATTAAATTCTTCTAACCTTTTGCATAACAGAACATTGGGAGACTTTGGTTTCTAGGTCAGTTCTAGATTTAGGGTATATCTGTGGGCACAGAGTTATAAAAAGGCAGGTTTTAGTCTGAGTCAAGTGCCTCTGCTTCTGCACTGTAAAAATGGCCTAAGAATAAAATGGACATAAGTTTCCAACTGCCATAAGAAATGCACCAGAGTTCCCCCACCACCATCTCAACATCTTGTAAGATGTGAAAAATAATAGGCTAAGGAAAGTTATGGCAAAGTATCAAAAAATATAGGGATTTGGTACTAAGGAAAGCAAAAGCTGACAGGCAGCTAGCTCTCTAGAGTTTCCTGCTTATTTACCTAGTTCCTTCCATATTTACTTGAAAGATTTAGTTTCTCTATCTGTGATTTAGTTTTGCTCCTCAGTTACTATGACAATGACTTTATAGATTAGGAACTACTGTTTGTTCCTTTTACATTGTAAAGTGGACACATAGAGCTAAGATGTAGAGCCCATCTTCAGCCATCCACAAACATCAGCTTAAATTTCTCAACAAGACTGAGAAAGAAGGAGTTACCAATGTGACCTAATCCTGCCTCAACTGGCACTGGTGATTCCTGATAAGATTAATCAGTGTTTTGGGGATGGAAGAACATTTACATTTGAACACTACTGTATCCAGCCACTAGTAAGAGACATTACAATACTTTCCAACGTCAAAACTAATGTGATAGAATTTTATGGTCCATTGATACCACTTAAGGCCAATTTGAGCCAAAAGCAGGCTGCAGATGCATGCTTAGTCAAATGATTAAAAAAATTTATTTTACTCCCAAGTCTGGGAATTAATATATTGTTTCCTTTTATGCTTACCAAAAATGCTTTAACATTTTTTAATTCATATTTGATTTGTGTTTTTGCTCATCCAGTCATGAGTCATAGTGTTGTGGAGGTTAGAGGTCAACGTGCATCCTTTCACTATGTGGATCCTGGGATTCAACTCAGGCTCCTTGCAAGTGGTTTTGCCTGCTAAACCAATCGTCTGAAACCAAGACAGCTTTCAAGCTAAGAGCTATGAGATAAGGTGGTTGCTACCATAGATTTTTTAAAAGCAGAAAAAGAAAAATACATATATACTTGAGGCACTGTGGATGAGACCATCTGTACTGTGAATTCCTGAAAGGATTAATCAGAAGCCAGTACTATTCAATGATTTCTAAAGCAACTGCAAGAGATTAAACAGAGAGCCTTTGAGCATGAAGAGTCACTGGTGACAAATGTGGTATGTGACAGGTGGTAGCTCAGGTTGCCTGTCATGACATGTGAAAAGAATTAGGTGGCATGAAAAAATATTTTCTAAGGTCTTTCAATCTAATGATTTTCTATAGGCTAAAGGTCTACAGAAATTCTGATTGTCAGGAATGAACTCCCAGATGTTTTAGTATGGTACATGCAAGGATTGATTATTGGAAGAAGGGAAGCAGAAACCACCCTCCTGGGTCTGCTGAGGAACAACCCTCTTCATTCATCATCCCCTCTAGAATGTACTTCCAACTGCAAGTGTGAGAGATAGATTACGAAGCAGTTCTCAGTCGATACCCTCCATATTTCCAAGGTGATTAGTTTCTGTTAATCACCACATCATTGACTCCTAAGTTTACCCTGTCTCCAGTAAACAGATGCAGATTGATTTACAGACCCCCTTTCCCTTACTTTTTAAGTAAGTACCTAGTGTACAGGCCCCCTTCTGAAAATCAGCAGTTAGCTCATAACTATCAACAATCATAGACAAGCTGAGCATCGCTTTCCACATAAGAACATCAGTAAATTATCAAGTCTTCATGGAGGGATGCTCTGTGATGGTAGCAATGACAACATGTTCCTGTGACTCATTTTTGGAAGAAAGAAAAGGTGCCAATAAACTGTGCCTGGGTTAGAGGTAAATACTTTCATAGATGGCTAACAATCCAGGCAATACTGCATTCCCATGCAAATATTTAAGCCCTAGAAAACAGCAATTTGAATAATATATGCATTTTCTTACCTTCTATTGCTGATAAGAGAACCCTAGAGTGATCATATGCAATGACATTTGCATATCTGTTCTTTGGTTTGTTTACTTCCAAGTTTGAGTGTTCCCATGTGAACTGCTGGCCAGGGTCAATTGACTGGAAAAGAAAAACAGTGCACATAAAGTCAATACTGAAAAACATGGAATTAAGGCATTTATTACAAGGAATGGACATGATTTAAAAAGAAATTCCAAAGTCACACTTCATAAGGATGATTTTAGCTGTGAAGTTGAGCATTAACATAACCCACATAAGCATATTCTAACCAATATCCTAAGAGATATTACCAATCACCAATATTGACGCAAATGAAAAGCATCAATACAGAAGTTCTGTTAATATTAGAATAGTAGGGATGTAACTTACTTTTCCATTTCCTTCTCTGCTGCTGTAGTTTACAGGTTATTTTGGCTCAATATTCCTTTTGGTGCTGTGAACATAATTTGCCTGGGATACTTTTCCTAGCCTTTCCTGCTGCATCTGCACACACACTTCAGTTGACTGGAGTACTTCTTCCCAGTCTTTCCTGCTGCATCTGCACACACACTTCAGTTGACTGGAGTACTCCTTCCCAGTCTTTCCTGCTGGACCTGTACACACACTTCCAGTTGACTGGAGTACTCCTTCCCAGTCTTTCCTGCTGGACCTGCACACACACTTCCAGTTGACTGGAGTACTTCTTCCCAGTCTTTCCTGCTGCATCTGCACACACACTTCCAGTTGACTGGAGGACTCCTTCCCAGTCTTTCCTGCTGCATCTGCACACACACTTCAGTTGACTGGAGTATTCCTTCCCAGTCTTTCCTGCTGCATCTGCACACACACTTCCAGTTGACTGGAGTACGTCTTCCCAGTCTTTCCTGCTGCATCTGCACACACACTTCCAGTTGACTGGAGTACTTCTTCCCAGTCTTTCCTGCTGCATCTACACACACACTTCAAGTTGACTGGAGTACTCCTTCCCAGTCTTTCCTGCTGCATCTACACACACTATTTCAGTTGACTGGCCTTTCCTTGGCTTTGCTGAGCACAGCTCTGCTTCTGATTCTCTAACCTGTGTGCTCCTGTCATAAGGGACATTTATGATTTTATCTGTTTCTTTATAACATACTATAGCCAATAACAGGGCAATTTGTACAATCCAAACAGTTGACAGTGCCAGTGATGAAGGGAAGCCAGTAATCATCATCACAGTCAGAAAAACAACTTATATCTCTACAGAAGGTTTGGGTTGTTTTTCTGCTTATAATATTGTTTCTGTGTATCATCATGTTTACCAAGTTTGCCTCTTTTTTGTCCCTGAGTTTTTTTTCCTTATATTTCTAATTTTTAACATTTTTTACACTGTCTTACTTCAAACAAAAACAAACTACAGTATGTACTATGTGGATATAACATGCATTTGTAGGTAACTCAACAATGATTTCAAAACTACATTCATGCTTAATTGCCTAATTGAAGAGTTCAAAAAATTGATAGTGGGAACAAGCTGTATAGTACATATAAAAATGTAGTCTGTGAGAAGGAAACCTAAAACTTACAGGAGGATTGTAATGGATACCGGGTTATTACGCTTCACAACAAGTATAATTTAATTTCCTTAACTCTTAGGAGATGGCTCCTCCACCCCCTCATTTGGCAGATAAAAAGGTAGAAGAAAAGACTGACTCAGGCAATCTGACTGCTGAAGGCCTTCTCTGACAGGCAGTGTGCTCACTGGGGTTAGTAACCCAGTTAAACCTGCAGGAGCGACTCAGGCACTTCAAATATAGGCCAGTGAATCAAAAGCTCACTACTAACTACTGGTTGGTAGTTACAAGGCACGAGGCTGCGTGACTGTCCAGAATGTCACTGTAGAATGAAGAAGCCCAAGACAGAAAACATATCTAAACACAACCATTTCTCACATCCCAACTTATCATCCTGTGTCATTCTGGGACAATTACATAAGAAATCAAGTTTTAAAAATGAGGTTGGCTTCACATGGATGATAGGACAGATGGGACGCAGCTTACATTTATACTTGTTTTACACGGATCAAACAAACATTGATTAAATAATGCTGACTTGCCTTTGTGCAGCTCAGCACTCATCCATCTGTATCTATCTGTCTGACTGAACATTTAACAACACACAGCACAGGTCATTATTTTTGGAGCTTGTCAGAATGCTGACAGCAGTAAACTCAGGAAAGAGTAAGTACAGAAAGTCGGTGAGGTATACTACCATCTTTTATACTTAAAAAAGAAAGAAAGAAAAAAAAACAAAAAAACAAAGTGCTTTGAAAATCACCTTTCCGTTATCCATGTTAGAAAAGCAAAGAAATCATAAATAAGTGAAACTCTCATTCCTATATTTTTTCTCCTTTCTTGGTGCTGTTGATGACATGGGAGCTTTGTCATCTGTGTCCTCTGGCCTCTGCTGTCGCACTCTCTAAAGGGTGAATATCATGACCAACATGGGCAAAGAGCAACACAGATGCTGGCTGATAGGGAAGATAATTTCCATTTCAACCTCAGATATTTAGCTGGTGCACTCTGACCATGCAGCTTCCTATTAGAAATTAAGAGGAAGTCATTGGAATAATTTGAAATTAGCATCCTTTGATTCATTGGACTCACTGATTTTCCCCCCTTTGGGCCTACTGCTTGTGTGTTCTTTTCTGTTCAATTCTCCCTTCCTTGTCAATCTCAGTCAGACAGACTTCTCGGTGAAGCTGATGCAGTTTTAGCACTCGTGAGCATCTTTAGCTTCCTCAGTTACAGTGCTGCCTAGGTTTCCTTCAGTCTCTGCAGAGCTCTGAAAGCTGAAGTACAGCCAGCAGACTTACCCAACTAGAAGTTGATAAATGGGCTTTTATATTTCATAAACAACATGAAATCTGTATACTATATTGTCACAGAATTCATAGGTAAGAATGTCTTATTGTATTTATAATTTATTTCTCCAGCCAAACAATAGACCCTTCAACTCCACAACCCAGATGTATGCTATATGGTAACAACAACCTGACCAAGATGCCAAAGAGTTTTTCACATCCCTGTCTGGACACAAGAGATCTAGGTAGACTGCCCCTCCCCACCAAGACTTCAAACAAAATCATTTTAATGCTAACAGACTTTCAACTCAGTTGCTTCTGGGACGGGTGGGACCAGATGCAAGGAAATTTCCTTTGTGGGTAACTCAAAGAAGAAAGGCAGTCTCAAGTGCACACTTGCTAATATCAAATACTTGGTGTTAAAATCTCAACTAGAACTTTATCTTAAAATGAGTAAGTAGAAGAATAAACTACGTGTGACACATGAAGTTCTAATCGTGTACTGTATTTTTATTTAAAAAAATGCAATGAAAATGTGTGTCTACCCAGTAGCTATAATATTTGCTGTGTTAACTCATTTAATTTTAAATAAAAATCCTATGTGTGGGTATCATGTTTATCATGACACTCTCCATGTAATGAGTGAGGTGCACAGAAGTAAAATGATTTGTTCATAATTAAATAGCTACTAGGTAGAAAGGTCAAGTGTGCTGTGCTTCCTCTGTAGCTCAGTCAAAGTTTACTTGATGGTTTCATACCTCTGCTGGTTCTTCAATACAATGCAAGAAAACTTGGAATCAAAACTCTGTAAAGAACTGCTTATCTCTGTTTGTGATTCTAAGCACAGGACAGAATCCTCATAAATTTGCACAACAAATTATAGTACTTGAGTGACACTCCCTGGGGATGACCTTTTCTTCACAGTGCTGAGGTCATCACTTTAAAGCAACGTTCTTTAGTGGTTTCTAAAATCCAACCTTTGGGTCAAAAGAAAAATATAATTCCCATTTTCAAAACAACACACAATCCATAATCATAAGTACTCAGTGTTACACTTCATCCTCCACATTAACCAAGAGAAAAACCTCAAAACATTCCTTTAGAGACTCATCAAAGAACTACCACAAAAACAGATTCATTCTGGGTTTTTTTTGTATGTTTGTAAAACAAATAACAAAAATTTAATTATATAGGAGGACTAGACCAACTATGTTACTAGCCAAACTATGGGCCAGACCATTTTCATTTTTTAACTGGAACTGAACTTTCAATGACCTTAGCTTCTGGAGAAATCCTAGCTTTCCACATAGTTCATCTGGTTCTTCCATAGTGTGGTTCACCCTCAGGCACTCTCAAGTCCCTTTTGAGCTTAGAAGAACAGCCTGGAGCTGACTGGTAATTCCCACAGAAAGTTGTTTCTCCTCTTCATTTATTTTTATTCATATTTTCTCTCCATCCCATTTGAAAATGGTAAATTGGTGTATACAGCCATGTGAACAAAACACATGCTTACAGAGTTAGGAAAGGTTATATTTCCCACAGTTAGCAACTGCCAGGAGAACATTCTTCCAAGAAAAGAACATGCATTTAGTGGAAGCTAACAATCCCTCCTAAGCCAGAATGTGAGATGAGGTGGAAAGTATCAGCAATATCTAAAAGACAAGGGTGAGGCTGATGTTTTCAGCTGTGGATAGCTGCAGCAAGTGAAGTAACTTGAGTCTGTGTCCTGTGTGTCCCTTCCATCCATGTCCCTTCCCTCCATGGTCCTTCCTTCTGTGTCCTTTCCCCCACAGGTCAGGTCTGTGCCCTTGTGTTCTCTTGGCTCCCCTTATGTAGTTAGTTATCAGCTCTTGTTGAGTCTTTCCCTGTAACAGCATGTCCGATATAGGTTACCATCAGAGTGTGAAGAAAGGAAACAGCACTTTTCGAGATTACCAGTCTTAATAAATGGACATAGAGGCATTCTTCCTTGAACAGGAGAAATGTATACAATTCATGAAAAAAATTTATAAATGTACCACACTTGTCAAATGTAGTGAAAAAGTATTTCAGACAGATGCAAAATTTTGCCTTCAGTTAAAAGAATTGAATTGAGATTTGAAATTTAGAGCACAGTTTGTAACAAATACAAAACTTTATAATAAAGTGTTATTTATTCTTACATATTTTTAGAATTATGATGCATGGAGGAAGTAGAAAGGATAACTATGCTCAGAATAAGAGACTCAGCTATGTGAGGTAATTGAGGTGACTCTCTGCTCAACACTTTCCCCTACACTCTGTCATAGCGGTACAGATAAATCATTGTTTTCTTATGTGACTCTACTCCTGGAAGTACTTTTTTTTCCACATTTAAATTTATTTATTCGTTTATTTTTGAGATTATGATATAATTACATTATTTACCCCCTCCTCCACACTGGTCTATGTACTCATCCCTTGTCCTTCAAATACATGGCTTATTTTTTGTTAATTCTTTTTTTCTTTATTTAAGAAAATACTTTACTCATTTTACATACCAACTGCAGATCCCCTTCTCTTCCTCCCCCCAGTTCTCCCACAGCCTTCAGCCCTCCCCTTACCCACCAAGTTCTTAGGAACTCAGGAACTTTAGATTGACAGCTGTGGAACCTGCATGGGACTCGGCTAGGCCCTCTGTATATGGGAGACAGTTGTGTAGCTGGGTCTGTTTGAGGGCCCCCTGGCAGTGGGATCAAGATCTATCCTGGGTGTATGAGCTGGCTTTCTGAAGCCCATTACCTGTGGTGGGACACCTTGCTCACCCTTGATGCAGTGGGGAGGGACTTGGTCCTGCCTCATCTGAATGTACCAGGCTTTGCTGACTCCTCATGGGAGCCCTTACCCTTTCTAGAAGTACTTTTAAATGATCTTAACAGGTCATGGAGCCAGCAGAATGAAAACAACAAAAGCCCTGAATAATCTTTACCTTCTAAGGCAATGCAATGTATGCTCTGAAATAGGCACTAGCTGGTTTACTTCATGATTGTGAAAAAAGATCATTTCTGAAAGATCTTTTCAAATTACAGAGTTTGAAAGAAATACAGCTTTAAGATCTAGAAATTAAATCTTCCAGAGTTGCTGATCAAAATGTTACTGATGGTGGACAAAAGCAGAAGAAAGACATTCCTGTCCCCAAAGGCAATGTTTTAGAGGGATGAGATCAGGGACTTGTTTTAATCAGTTTATTTGGATGGTTATCTATATTCCCTACATCAGATAAATGAGCAACAAGAAAGGGGTGGATAGCTGAGTCTTTTAATCCCAGCACTTGAGAGGCTAGCCTGGTCTAACAAGCTGCAGAGGGTTGGAGAAATTTATAATTTGTTCATAAGGAGTGTGTAATGGAGAAGAATTTTAAAACCACACTTTACACACCAGTATCTCTCATGACATTTAGAAATGTAAAAAGAATTAAATGATTTGCAGTCAGCATTCAGGCAGAAAAATTCTGTTAGAAACTATTTAATCTTCTCTAAGTAAAGAGATATAGTAGACTGAATTGATCAAAAAAATGACCATAAAGATTTATAAAAAGAAGCCACTTGATCAGCAATCAGTATAATGACTACTGTATTTATTAATTAAAATAGGTTACACATTCTCAGGAACACTGTGAAGTTTGATAGTTGTATTCTGCTAAGAAACAATCGTCTATTAAATATAGTCCGTGTGCATCATTAAACTGATTCATATACAGATCTTCCCTTTCCTGAAGGTACCAGTACACCATGTTTTGGTACTGCATGGTAATGAATAAAAAGGGTATTAACTGATTGCTAATACTGATGAATCTGTATCTGTCTTCAAGGATGAAGGCAAAGCATCTTTTGAAAAGTTTTGACTGAAAAGTAGCATATCTTATCTCTTCTACATGTCTCCACTGAGTGAGGTCAGAACAGCCCCTGTCTACTACAGCTTAGCAAGCTAGTAGAATTTATTTCCCCCTTCATGCCAATTGTATTTATGTCCACATGGAATTATAAAATGTAGGCAGTTGCTTTGTTATTACTGCAAGGCAATTCATTTTTTACTCCTCTATTTATTATGTAACAACATGTCCAACTCTATCATTTAGAATCTCATCTACTTTTCAGCAGAGATAACAAAACAGAACACAAGTAGCTACATGCATTGCTTACTTTTCCCTTTCCACTTAATAATGGAGACCTGTTCATTCATAAAACCAGCACATTAGTAGATTGTAAAAGGGAAGAGCAATTGAAGAATGGATATCTTGATTTCATGATATTGCTAGAGCAAGGAACAAACAACACTATAAGGAGACCAGCAAATATAAATCATAAGGAGGTTTGTAAAAGACATTAGTGCACTCTAGTCAATAGCATTAGTTCTTCATAAAATATAGAAAGTTTTAATGAGATTTTAAGCATCATTTTGTTTTACTTTGTATCCTGCAGTTAAAATGTGTGTTAGCCTTTCAGTATTGTTTTTGCTTGCCATTTAGTAGGAAGGTTTTTTTTTTTCCATTTTGTTTTGCTTTGTGTTAAATTTATCATTTATCCCTTTTCACACGAAGAAATGAACTCAAAACTGAAAAATAAGACTTTTGTTAATGTTTAATCAATAACTTGTTTTCTGGATCAGAAAATTAAAATAACATCTAAAATGAAATAAGAGTAACTGATGCTTTCTCTTTGTCTGTGGGAGAATAGAGAATTACAAGCCATCACTTAAAGAATTCCTCACATCACTCTTATCCCAAAATGTGTTTAGTGCAACTATCAGGTGGAGACAGAGCTCTCAGCAGGTGCCCTTTGGGCACAGCACACACAGGACTGACTCCTGGCTGCTAACGTGATTGCCCTTTGCAGGCAAAGTAACAAGACATAGCACAACACATGGGTTTCAAATTAAAGAACCACACGAGATGGCCATTGCTCCTCATATCCATGGTGTGTGGGTATTTTAGGAACTATTTACACTCTAAGGTGTCATGTACTCTTTCTTTCCTCTTATATGTGATAAACTAAAAAAGCCTCCACAACCTAATAATCTACGATTTTAGTTCATTTTCATTCTAAACTGAAATGTGTTTTATTTAAAACATATAACATATATTGGCTTGAGACTGTAAAATTAAAGAATATCCCTAATAAAATATTTTGTTTGAAACTGCATTGGTTATATTTCATTTTAACATTTTTGAAAAACTAGAATCAACAGAGAATATTGTTATTGGATTTGAGGTTTATCTAGTATTGCAACTCAATGTTTTCCACACAGTGGATTTTAAAATATATATTTTAGAATGAATATATAAAGAGTACCAGGCAGAATGCAGAAAACAATGAGAAACAGATAAATCCATTTCCTTCTCATGGTCTAATGATAATAAGTAGATATTGCAAAAGAACAGTGAGATGTAAAACCAATTAAAATAAAGTGAAAACTGTAGCCACATGTGCCTACAATTGAATTTCTAAGAGATATTCTTTTCTTTTATTTATTGAAAACAGATTCTTTTCTCTCACATGACATATTCTGATTAGGGTTCCCCTCTCTCTAGCCCTAGTTCCTCTGCACCTCCCCTCTCATCCGGATGCACACTTTCCTGTCTCTCATTAGAAAAGAAACAAGTTTCTGAGAGAGAATAATATAATACAATATAATAAATAAAAACATAATATAGTATAATATAATATGATAAAACAAAAACTAACACATCAGAGTTGAACAAAACAAACAACCGGAAGGAAAAGAGCCTAGGAGCAGATGCAAGAAACAGAGACACATTTGTTCCCACACTGTGGAATCCCACAACAATACTAAACTGGAAGCCATAATATATATGCAAAGAGAAGAAAAAATACAAATAAAATAAAAATAATAAGATAAAAGTTTTAAAAATAGAAGAGGAGGAGGAACCCTGATGTGATATTATGAGACAAGGAACCTCCAGAGATGCCGCGGAATCATTTTCTGCTGGCTGTCTACTGCTGGGTACACAGCCTACCCTTAAGAGCAGTTCGTTTCTCCAGTAAAACTCCCTTGGATGAAACTAAATTTTTATTTGCAAGTGGTTATCAATTGGAGATTGTTAAGTTCCATTCTTAACTTTGGCATATTTGAAACCCACTCTGACCTAACCTCTGCAACAATATAGCCAAACTTTGCACCTTTTCCCTGCTAGACTGATGACACAGTAGCTATTAGCTAGTTTCTACTTAGTCCAAAGTTTTTTTTTACTGAAGTATATACCATTCTAATATAATGTAGTTTTGTAAAGTTTGTTTAAACAATTGTGCTCTACAGATACCTCAAGGTCAGAATGTTGGGAGCTGTAAAGAATCTACAGGTTCTGATCAGAGAGAATGAGTATGCCAGACCAGAGTTATCATAAAGGCTGAGTTTAACCTGACCCTGTTTACATCTGTGTCTCTGGTATAATTATGATTGGGACCATCTTTCAGTCTCAAATATCTCAATTCAAGTACTAAATTACATGATCGCTACAGGCTAGAGTCAGCCCAGACTTTCTTATACTCAAATTTGACAGTGTCACAGCATCAGTCAAACCTGTGTTTGTGTGCCTCCATGTGTAATGAGATAGATGTGTGGTTTAGTTAAAGACTGAATCTACTTATAAACCCAATCATATAGACAAGTGGGCAGCTGAAAAGTAAAAAGTGTTTTTATTCCTCCAGTACCTATCTCAACTTATTTAACAGTGGGGTGTGACAATGGTGTATTTAAGCCAGAAGGAGAGGAAGTGGCTGGCTTTGCTGAGTGATTCACCCTTACTCAATGTATCTATGAAACCTCATCATAGAAAGGAATACAAAAAGAACAGACTGTGTACTTTTTAGTAAACTTCTATTCTGTTTTCCATAAAGTCAAAATCTGAGCCTTTTGCCATTACTACTTTTTCCTTCCTTAATGTTTACTTATTTTGTGTATATGTGCATGTGTATATGTACGTGGTGGATATATGCTATGGAGTATGTATAGAGGTCTAAGGACAAGTCTTCTTCTACTGTGTGAGTCTTGAGAATTAAATTCAGGTCATCAGGCTTGGAAGCCAGCATCTTTATCTACTTAGCCATCCTGCCAGCTCTACATTTTATTCTTTTGGGGAAGGGTAGAGGGTAGAAGGAACATGGTAGAGAATAAGCTTTCTGGATGTAGGTCCATCTGTGGAACAAAGACCAGGGTTAATCTTCTGATTTTATACCTTGATAATTCATTCTAGTCATGATCTTTTCTTTTGTACCTAATGTAATATTTTCTAGTATTCATAATCTTCATCGGAAGAATAGGTATAATTATGTCATCATATCTTTTTCTTAGTGCAATGGAAATGGAAGCAAGGTTTGTTCTACTGCTCAAGTGTTCAAGCAATTCAATTACACATTTTCAAATATGAAGTACTTGTGAGAACATGCATATCATGTCTCTTAAAAATTGCATGCATCAACATGTCTAAACGGATGCTAAGGAATTGAAAAGAAACATGGAAATCATAGACACATAGAAGATGGAAAGTCAGGAGGAAGATGACCATGGGCATCTGGGTAGCTATGGGATCACAGTTACAATTGTGAAAGGTTATGTTCCCAGAATCCAATTCTTATGCTTACAAAACCAAGAATCAAGTTGTGGAGGAATATGGCCTCAGCAATGCTGTTTCTTCATCTGAAGATCTGGCTTAGAGTTAATTCCTTTCAATATCTGACAGATACCTTTCCTACTGTGTATCTTCTTCAAACTCTGAGCCAGGCACACACACACAAAGATTTCCAAAGGCTGTACTATAGATATACCAGGACATACTACATTCTACATACAATTTTGAAAGTGAAAAACAAGTCATTGCCCCAGACAACTGGATAATAGATCCACTGAAGAATAATTTCTATTTATGAAAAGAAATTCTGGATAACCTTAATATAATAGGAGGCTGGTAAATCAGTGTATTAAGTAGATAGCCAATGAAGCTGCTAATTTTCTACTGATATAGACATACACTGCCACTAGAGGTTCAAAAGATAACTATGGTTAAAATGTATACATGCGTATTCATGCTACATATATATGTATGTATGTATACATACATACATACACACACTCCACTAGATACCTGCCAATGACAACAGTACTCATCTGGGGTGAGGGCATTCATATTTTAATCATTTTCCTTAAGTTACACCAGATTTTTTAGTTTCTAATTTGGAAGCATCCTACTGCTGTCCAAAATGAGAAGAAAGGTGAGTTTCAGGACACTTTCCAAAAACTACACATTTGATTTCCTTGGTCTCATTAGATACAGAGGCAACAGATTTTAGAATTCAATACTTGGGATAGTATTTTTTTTACAATCCGTAGCAGGTTTATCACCTGGACTTTGTGGTCTAGGAAGGAAACACACTGGGTGGATTAACCATCAAGGAGTCCGGAAAAGCCAGCACAGAACTAGCTCAACCCTTCCAAAAGAGGTTTAAACTCTTAGTTTGAGGATGAGGACTAGTGAGTCTATCTACTTTCGTCATTATACCTGAATCTTTCTTAATTCATAAAATAAAGAAAAAGACACTGCTTCCTATTACTGATAATGAAATGTAGGCTTGGACCATGATGCCACTTTCCATGAGTCACACTGGGAGTTTTGGCTTTGAAGTCTGAAGTCTTAATCATGACCCTCTAACATATGCACAAATTATAAATTTGCTATCATAAATCTTAACTTCTTATTTCAAAACTGTGGACAGTAAGGAAAATAGATTAACTCCAGATGTCTCCGCCAGTTTGGTTTAATGATACACTCATACCATGGTCACTTCATTTCCAAAAATTCTGTGGTAATGAAAGACAAAACTACAAGTTTCCACGTGGTGAGATTTTTAGTAAAGTATCTTTTTCTCTAAATCAAATGAAAAAAAAAAAAGCAAGCACAAGATCTTAAGTACAATCTTTACCTTATATAATTAGGAACAAAAAGACACATTTCTACCAACACAACAGAGCATCCCTCTTGTTTTTTGCCTCTCATACACACTCGAAATTCCGAGCAAAGGATAGAAGCTGATGTACGCCTTCTCCTTGGAACTGAAGAGGAATAATGGAGCACAGGATAGAATGGTATTGGCAGAGACCATGGAGAACGGTGAGACCAATAACTCACGAGTAACAGTCTGCACTAACCGCTTTAATGACCAGTTTAATGGTTTAATGGATAGCACTTTAAAAGGATTTCTGGTACAAGCCTGCTGAAAGCTTGCCTCCAATAAATCTGTCATTAACAAAGAACTGGGTTGCTTCATATAACCATAGTTTAATGAATCCAAATGCAAAGAAATTATAGCAGTTATCATCCTGTATTGTAGTCCTATATGGGGTTTCTGTACACTATTGTGGGAGAGATGTCTACATGCTCAAAATGTAAGTTGCCAGTGAAGCAGGTTTCTACCAAGAGAGTGCAGTGCACATTAAACAAACAAACAAAAGCCCACAACCGTGGCATTTATGTGTGCAAAGAAGAAACACCTGAAATTTAAACCCAGATGAAAAAAATGTAACCACAGAAGTGGGTGTCTCTGAGATGGCTGGCCAAATTTTTCATTCGTGTTTGATAGCATCACACTACTTATACTCAGTTAAAGTCCTTTCAAGTCAGGGATTGCCATGCTGTGCCCTTCATGGTGCATCCCACTCACTATTAAGTGTGATAGTTATAATCAGGCATGATAAATAATCCTGAATTTCAACCCTTGGTTGTTTTTCACTCTCCCTGTTGGGAGTTCTCAGTTCTGACTTCACGCTGGAATACTCCTCGCCTAGACAGAATTTTCTAATCATTTCTGCTTTTGTAAATCTTTCCTTTCTTAAAGGGTTCATATCAGTCCCACATTCCCAGTCCACTCTTGAGTTGAGAAGATTCTCAAGCATTTGCTCATGTGTCTAACATCTAACATTATAGTATATCCCTGTGGCAATTAGCTAAACATAGCCTGGTATTCTTTTCTCAAAATTGTTTAATTTTATCATTATAACTTATTCTTTGTGGGTGTGTGTGTAAGGAAGTGCCTCACACTATAGTCCACACTGGCCTGGAATTCTCCATGTAGTCCTTGTTGACTTCAAAATGATGAGGGTCCTGTGCTTGGTTCCAGAGTACTGGTGTGTGCCACTACAAAGCTTTCACCTGACTAGTCTTTATTCCTTTAATTCCATGATAAGGGCCTGCATAGAAATATAGCCCACCATTGCCGGGCGGTGGTGGCGCATGCCTTTAATCCCAGGACTCGGGAGGCAGAGCCAGGCGGATCTCTGTGAGTTCGAGGCCAGCCTGGGCTACCAAGTGAGTTCCAGGAAAGGCGCAAAGCTACACAGAGAAACCCTGTCTCGAAAAACCAAAAAAAAAAAAGAAGAAGAAATATAGCCTACCATATATCTCTGCCATCTATGAAATAGCTACCCTAGTGTAGCTAATAATAAAATACCCATAAATGTGTGCGACTTTCATTCATCAAGTCATAAACTGTAGTTAAATATTGTAAGCCTGACAGAGAAGGAGTAGAAGAGGCTTCAGAACATGTCCCTACCCATTGGGACAGCTATCAGTTTTCCAACATCAATTATTAATACTACTAAAAGTGATTCATTGGCTAAACTTGCCTCAAATTTGTGCAAACTGAACAAAGCCTACAATATGCTAAAAGATTAAAAATACTTCTTCTTAGATCCAATGTTGGACATATCTGAAGAATCATAAACTTCCTAAGAAATATATACATATATATAATGTTTAATCATTCTTAATGTTATTAAAAAATGAATTCCTTTCACAAAATAAAAATTACTATTAGCATATAAGTAATTAAAAGCAAATGAGAACTTCACTCTGGAAAATATCTGACTTTAGTTCAAACATATGTTGCTTTTAAAGAGATACTTTAGAGAGGAGATAGTCTGCTTTTATTGTGCTGAATATGACGAACTCTAAGTGGAAGATGCATTTTGAAAATACAACAGGATAGCAAACAAAATACAAGGAGGCTAACCATTCTTCAAAACAGCAATGTGGGCAAAGAAATGAACATAAATGGTATGCTCTGAAAGACAAATCCTCCTTTTCCGAGACAGACATTAAAGCCAAGCAGAGCACCTTAACCAGTGATTTAGAGAGCGAGCAGAACATAAAAGATCTATATGATACTGTGGCGGTACCGCACTTCTCTCTGTAGCCCTGTACTTTATCCAGCGGGGGAACTTTGGTTGAAATTGTAGCCTACAATGCCGTGCTTCTTAACCGCTCCCACAGCCTCCAGAAACATTAAGCAGTTCTGCCAGGGAAACATAATAAAGAACAAATGCTGTTCCCTAATCTCATTTTACATACACTCCAGTAACAGAACATGAGGGGGAAAATGAATTTCTCTGAGACGGCTCCAAAAGCATAGGAGTCTGAAGAACTTAGTTTTCTGCCCATGGAATGAGCAAATACAGACATTGAAGAACAGCTTTGAGACCTTTGCTCCTGCTCTAACTGCACTAAACCTCTGGGCTTCCTGAATGCCGGGGAAAAAACACCCTATCATCCCTCACCAGTGAATATAAGAAATACAATAAACAAAATTCAAGTCTAATTACAGCAAAGTCAAACTCACAGCTACATTGTATTTGAAACCTAACAAAATTGTGGCAGAACTAAAGTTTCTTCTGAAAAAACAAAAAACAAAACAAAAACAGAAACAAAAAACTGAAGGGACCATTGGATGCTGAATTCAAGGGCCATGATTGTATACATTATTCACCTTCTAATCTAGAGTCTAGCAAAGTTCCGGCACATATAAAGAAGCCAGATGATCTGGGCTATAGGAGAGCACTAGATGTTAAACTTGCAAAGTACAAAGGCCTCTAGCAAGGCAGGTAATAATGTTCTTAGGATTATTTAAAAAATACCTAATAATTTTCAAATTGGTCTTTCTTGTTCTGTGTGATATGTGAAAAAAAATGAGCAGCTTTACTTCACAGTGTTGGTCTATTTCTAACAACAATTCTAGTCCTTGCTGTGTGGCATTGTAGCTAGCTAGTTGCTGTGGCAATAATTATAGATCAAACACAAAAAGGCTATAACTCTTTCAAGAGCAAATGATACCAAGGACAGATGAAGTCCTAGGAAAACAAAGTGTTCTTTTCATCCAAATATTTTAATGACAAAACTGGAGAAAAATACTGAAGCTACTGGTCTGTGAAAGCTAATAGTGAATTGAGCAAGAGATTACTTCTCTATCCAATAGCTCGCAAAGCCATTAGCTCAAGGGCAGCTTGGGGTACACAGTGATACCTTGTCTCAAAACAAAACCAAATACAAAACAGGAGTATATAAAATACATCACATAAATTCTTTTGTCTTCTTTCGTTCCTTTTTTTTTTTTGGCTTACAACTACCTTGACTTGTGTTCCTTCCTACTAATAAAAATCACTCACTTTGGGGCTCTGCAAATCCATCAGTAGTTAAGAGCACTTGTTGCTCTTTTAGAAAATCCAGGTTCAGTTTCCAGCACCTCCAGTGTGGCACACAGTCACCTATTGCAGGGTATCTAATTTCCTCTTCTCACCTCTGTGGACACTTGCATGCATGTGGTGTACATATTTGTAAAAATAAAATATATTTAATAAATAGTTAAAAAATTAATAATCACTTCTTCTATATGAATTTTTTGATGAAACACAATTTCCCATTCAGTTTACAATCTGAATTCTCATACAGAAGGCAAAACAAGTTAGTATGACTTTAAGATCTACTATAATACATTGTATTTTTGCCAGAAATATTTTCCTCCCTTTATCTAGGGAGTACACTAAGAAAACATCATCTGTCATATAATACAGTATATGAAAGTCCCTGAATTACCTCAGCAACATCACTAAAAGCAGCTGAAATGTCATCCTTCCAGCAAAGTGACAGAAGCAGACTAGATTAAAATCCTAGGATCCTCAACCACAGCTCAACAGTAGAATCTATGTGCCCCTGAATTACAGCCTCTAGGTCTGCAGGATCTATTCCTTTATTTATTTTTAAGATAATAGGAGAACTTCTGAGCTGTGACAGGATCAATATTGCAAAAACAGAAAAGAAAGACACAAGGAAATCAATGCCCCCTTGCACGGTAACATCCACCATTACCAACAATTAGGCTGAATTTTTTTATTCTCCTGATGACAAGGACATCAATTAATTACTTGGAGAGGGGGTGCAATTCCCACTCTCCCAGAGACAGCACCCTAGCTTCTCTGAATTCAAAGGGAGGCAGCATGTCACCGCTCATTAACTAGACTAATTACACTTCCTCAGTCACTGCGGCATTTCTGCTCTCCGGGTGGAGACAACACTGAGCAGACAGAGCCTGCGAGGGAGGAGCAGTCCACAATGGGAAACCAAAAGGGCAAGCTGATCTCTGTAACATCCACTTATATCTTCTTTTGTAATAATCATGTAAACCAAATACAGGGTGAGGGGAGGTAGACCGAAAGGCCTCCCAGTCGAATTGCCTGCTACTGGGGCTTTTGTCCTTTCTTTAGCTCCTTATGTGCTATCTGACATGCTTCCATGGACACAAAAGCTGGATGGAGTCACAGCACACGAAACTACTACCACAAAGCCTTAAGAAAGAAATGTGCAAAAACAGTTAGTATGTTCTACCGTCAAAATATGCCAGAATTTGTATCAATCTTTTAAACCACTGGGAGGTTCTTGTATGAAGTTAAGTTACTGAAACCCAAAGGGGAATTCTGAATAGAAAAATATCTTTAAATTCTTAAGAGGAATAGTCATATAATATATTTAGTGGTCTTATGTGACTTTATTTATTATAGTGAACAAAATGTCCTTTGATCCTAGGTCTTATGGAAATGATGCTGGGTTATGATGTGTCATTTGTGGAAAGGAGGTTGTTGACAGGTAAATATTTTTATCTTTAGGATTCACAGGCCAGTTGATTCAGTCAACTATTGAAATGTCAAGATAAGAAACAAGTAAAATACTACCCACCCCACCTGAGAGTCAAGACTGTGTCTCTGTATCATCTAGTCCCTTAAGCAATTTTTCTTCCTCTGCTTTCCTGCTGGGCAGTGACACTCACAGTTATTACATGTGGCTACAAGAAAAGTTGTTGAGTTTGGATGGTGTGTAGTGGGTTTTGCTGGTATTGTTTATTTTTTAATTTAATTTTCCCAGGGAGGGGCGGACTTCTGAGGCAGAGTCTCCACAGCCTAGGCTGGCCTTGAACTTGTTAGAGTGGCAATAAAGGCCCATTAAGAAAAAAAAAAAAAAACCCTTCTGTTCAAAAGAATTTAACCTCTGGCCATGAGACCACCCTCAGGAAAGTGGTCTCACATTAAACTATGGTGAAGAAATGGGAAGAATGAGTTTTCCTTTAATGAACCAGCAGAGGCAATGGTTTGTTACGGTCACAAGGTGATCCAGACACCAGACCTGGTGGTTTGTGGTTTACTTTCTAGCTTGACCTAGTAACAGTGATGTGACTATGGGCAAATTACTTCAGTTCCCTGTGTTCAGTATCCTCTTTTGTAACATGGTATACTAATAGAACTTTCCTCAATGAATTGAAGGAGTTGTTATGCACAATGTATTTTCAAGATGGTTAGTCATGTGAGTACTAACTACCTTGTGGAGCTCTGTAGAGAGGCTAGATATTATTATTATATTAATCTTATATAGTTTAAAATAAAGACAATAATATGAAAATTACTCTTAAGTTGGCAAGAACAGAAAGAAAGAGGGAGTAAGGGGAGGAAGAATGAATTACGTATCAAGGGGATGCATAAGCCCCTAGCTGGAGCCTGGTCTGATGAATGCCTGATTTAACACTGAGCAAGTGAGAAATAGTTAAGTTTTGATTGTGTTACATGTACGAACTTTTTAGTTAACGTCAAATACTTCAACCGCTGCTTTTGTGATGATTATAAAAATAACACAAAGTCAAATCTACAAATTCTTGCAAAGTCTCAAAGCTCAGATGCCTGTCTTTAATTTTCTATATATTCCCCAAACATGATACTATGCTCAACCACAGTTTAGCCTTAGCTAAACATAACAAAACTGCTGTTGAATGTCCTTCTGTATGCTGTGAATGTATGTTGCTCTGATTGTTTGATAAATAAAATGCTGATTGACAAGTAGCCAGACAGGAAACATAGGTGGCATAAGCAGACAAGGAGAATTCTGGGAAGAGGAAGGCTGAGTGAGGAGTCGCCAGCCAGACACAGAGGAAGCAAGATGTGAAGGTAGACTGAAAAAAGGTACCAAGCCACATGGCTAAATACAGATAAGAATTATGGGTTAATTTAAGTGTAAGAGCTAGTCAGTAATAAGCCTGAGCAAATGGCCGAGCAGTTATAATTAATATAAGCCTCTGTGTGTTTACTTGGGAGACGCAAGTGGGAGAGATTTTTTCCTGTCTGTGCTGCTGGGCAGGACACAGAAAAAACTTCAGCTATACAAAACCATGGCAAAAATTCCTCCCACTACCACTTTTAAATTTGAAAATAAATACACAGGTAAGCAATGGAACCCTTGTGATTTGGATAACACATTCTCAGCATCTTCACTCCAACTTCTCATTGTAGCATTACCAAAATTTTCCCACAAAGGTGTTCTCTGGTGAAATAGAAACACAGATGCATTGACTGGGTCCTTCAGTTGTTTTTGTGGCATGTTTTATGCTCAGGAGTGGGAAGTAGTTTCCATGACTTGAAAATACTTTTGGGATACTCAGTGCTGACTGAGTACCCTTGTATGGTGACATCCTCTGTGGATGTTACTGGCTATTGCACCTCACAGCAACATGACTAATCTATGGCAGTTGCAGCCACATCATACATAGGCCAGAGTCCCCAGGGAAGTCTTTCTTTGCCCCATCTCCATGCCTCTGCATGCACATCTCTCTTGACCTAGAGTCTTAGAATTGCAGCAATCATCCTCTCAGGGAAGCCTCTCTTCACTCCTGTCTCACTCCCACTATGCCTTTATAGTTATCAATTTTCATGTTTTCTTAGGCGATTACGGATTCACCTAGGACTAAGTTTGTTTCTTGGCCATTTTTGTTCTGAAGTAAATGTCTGTCAAATAACAGAGGCTATTCAAACAGCCTCCTTATTTAAAACAATTGAGATACGGGATTATTGTCTAGGGGCACAGACAATAGCAAAGACACCAGTATAGTTTTTGACAAATCAGTAAACATGAATTTTTCTAGATGGTTGTGGATTTTTAAAACATAGATTTCCTTTTTGGAAAGGAGACATTAAATATGCAAAGAACTCTGAGAACGTATTAGTTACTCTCTATTCTCCTTTACCCCTTCGCTTTGCCTAATTGATTCCATGGAGCTCTCTTTTGGAAGAACTAAAGGGAAGTATGATGAAAAGCAAAATAACTTGTGAGGGTAAAAATCAGTGTTATTAAGTAACTGACATGTTGGCCAAGTGTGCTGAACCAGCTTCTCTCCCTTTATCTTATCAAGCAGCACAGTATCAAGGACCACTTCTGCCCTGAGAACAGAGAGTGAGAGGCCAGGTCCAATCACAGTTTGTCTTCATTACATCCTAATGAGGACAAGCAACAACTCTGCTCAAGTAAGAGGAAACCAAGGCAAAGTGAAGTCATCTGTTCTGGGTTTAAACAATACAAGCTCATAACTGGGTGACTGCAAACATGCCTAGGTTTGGGACTCCAGTGACCTCTCCTGTAGCTGCTTGGTCTCTTGCTTCTCCCAGTCTTTACTTATACTCTGGCTATAAAATACCAATTTCATTTCAAAACCACACTAAAACTTAAAAATGGTATCTTTTCCAATTCTTGCTGTAGCTCTCTTGAAGTTAAAGCTTCTCTGGGAACTACAGACATGTTAGGATTAATTACTTCCTAAGAGCCTTGGGCTCCACATGAGGGCAAGTGGGAAGCCACTCCAGACCATGTCCAGCAGTGCCCAAAAAGCCCATCAGCAAAAGGGAACTCATATGAGAGCAAAGTCTGCAAACCGGACAACTACACCTATGTGATGTGAGGTTTCCCTGGGGTGAGCAGGGTTCACAGAAGTAAATACTACACTGCACAGGCTTGGAAGACACAGAGTTTGATGTTGCTAAGAAAACAATGAATTTTTTTAAGTGAGTTTAGGAATAACAACTTGGAAAGCTTAAATAGAATAGAGCTCTGAATTTGGTAATTTGGCTGCATTTTGAGTTCTTAATATCTGCATGGGTTCAGCAAAAATGAAAGGCTCGGCCCAGATCAGCACTCTGATTTCGGGCAGCGCTTCTAAGATGAGCTGCTGTGTCTTTGTGTCCTGCTACACTTGTTTACAAGCTATAGAATGGCAGCCAGCTGGGAAGGGAGTCTCTGTGCCTTTACATCTTAGTTGTTGAGGTTGTTTCTTAACTATGGACCAAAGAAAGCATCTTCTCAGATTGCCAACTGTCAGGTCCATCTTCCTTGTAAAGGCCACACTGGGAGTTTAATCAGTAGGCACTTTTGAGTTCAGTCTAAAGGGGCTGCATTAAAATGTATTCACTTCTGTGTGGTCTAAAGATAATAATAGTCTATTTTCTGAGAGAAAAGGGTCTGAAAATAAGGCTGTGCTGCTGATAGATCAGGTAGAGATGTTGATTGGGAAAGCAGTTCTTTTTACAGAAGACAGTCTTTGTTCTGGGTGCTCCTGTTGTTGGTAATAGCAATTTTGATCACAAGAATGAGGGTTTTTTTTTTTTTTTTTTTTTTTTTTTTTTTTTTTTGTGTGTGTGTGTGTGTGTGTGTGTGTGTGTGTGTGTGTGTGTGGATTGTAAGTTTATTTTAAAATTGATCCAGGAGTACACTTTGGCTAATCATCTGCTGTATGCCCAACAGCAGGCTTGTCATCATGTGGCCGATAACATGCTGAGATGCCCTGACACCTGACCAGGAGGGTCTGAAACACAGTATGATACTGGGCTGAGGAAAGCAAACAATAGTGGCTAATGGTGCTGGCTTCAGCTACGGAGTTTTCTTTCTTCCTTCCGTATTATATTATGTTTTACTTGATTCAGCAAAGCTCTAGGGGTTTGGCCAGCAATAGAAAGAGGCCAGAGTTTTACTGACCTAAAGACACAGACTTCTTTCCAATATTGTTATATTTCTGATTGACTGGTATCTTATATCTGGTGACAAGAATGTAATTATTTAATTAATACTTCTTTCTCAGTGGTCTATGAACTATGTGGTATCTTAACGTTGAGCTTATTTACATGTAATGAAACATATAAATGTTTCATTTTTATCTTTATAAAGATGACTGAGCATTTCTATCAGCAACTCCAATGGGCATCATTTTTGTACAAGCTTATTTTCATGCTACCTAAGCCAAGGTCCAAATTGTGATAATCTGACTCTAAGGCCTGTGTAGTTGACCACTCTTCTGTATTATTTCTACCACTGGCTCAATTTATAGAATACTCTAAGTGGCAGGGAGAGGGATCAAGCCCCAATTTGAGAGGTAGACATATTATATTCTATGTCAGTAGGAAATGAACCTTTCTCACAATCCTTCAGTTTTAGGAGAATCTCACATTGACTAGTAAATTTAGATGTTCATCTTCCTCAATTTGAATTATTAATACCAATGAGTTAAAAATTAGTGCTCATTTTTAGTTCGTGAAATTATTCATTTTTCATTCTACTACATACAGACCACAATTTGTTCCAAAATTAAAAAAAAAAAACAACAGCAACAACTAACTTTTATTGCCTATGTTTCAATTTTCTATCTTGTAAAAAAGTTATAAACAGATTTGTGTCATCTACTGCTTTATTTCTTCAGGAAAAGAGAAGTGTTACCCCCTAGAAAAATCCAACATATTCAAAAGTAGCACGTACACACACACACACACACACACACACACACACACTCACACACACATGTGCATGTATACAAATAGCTGTGGTCTATTGGGGATACATTTGTTTCTGTGAATATACTGTGGCATCATCAAATATACCAAGAACTTTGTTCTAGGAAAAATGAAAATGTTTTCTTTTGTGGTCACTGCTTTGATGACAGACAATGTTTGTCTCTTCTCTGGATAAATACAATATTTACCATTGAGGCTAGACAAAGTATGTCTAGAGAAAAGAAATATACCATCAACACGTCTTGGGAAAACCACCAACTATTCTGATGGATAGTTATACAAGGCAAGTGGTAACTTTAGCATCTGCACAGAGTTTCAGCAGAAATATTTTTATCTAGTAGAAGATTATCTTTCCTAGACTCTATAATCAGGACATAACAAAAAACAAACATAAAAAGATTTAGTTCTCAAGGGGAGATAGTTCAAATGGAGTCAATAAGAACATCCCATCAGCTCTTGGTTCTACCATACAGTAGGCATAGGATCTTGGGCAAATTTTCTTCCTCGAGCTCATGTTATGAGGTCTCTATGCACTTAAAAATTTGGTCTAAACAATGTTTAATGTCTCTACATATCTCAGAAATATCTTCATGTATTTCAATACTCATCAAGGAAACATCAATCTTATTCTTTTTACCTCCTTCACTACATTATGCAGAGTTTATTCAATAATGGTATAATATACATGGTGTTATAAAAATCAGAAGATCAAGACTTTTATATCTGGAAAGTTTTTTAGAAGAGCCTCATTATTATTGGCACAAAGGGGATGGAAGATCACTGCCATGAAAACTGCAAGAAATCTTCAGTGGGGGGACACAAGTGCTATGATCACAGATATTCATCTTTTTAGATAGTAACAAAACTTGGGTTTGGACTTTATGTCAGGAACAAAAAAGCCAAAGTTGCACTCTAGTGAGGACTTCTGAGAACCAGTTTCTTGTCACATTCTAATTACAATAAAAGGATTGTGGAGAGTCGTTTTAATATAGATTATTAAGATAGTACTACAGATAGAAAGAGCTAGCATTAACAAATCTGAAAGTAGATTTTTGACCACTGTGTTTGTGTGGCCACCAGAACAGGATGGAGAATGTCTAGAGGGGATTTAAATTCAATCAGAAACTGGTTGGTTACCCCCATAACATTCATGCTATCAGTGGACCAATGTGAGTATCTGTTGTGGAAGTCTATTGTGAAACAGTGTGTTCTGAACATGTCAGGGCTGTTACACATATGAACCCACAGAATGCATAGGACCTGCACAAAACAAGCCAGTCAAAATTCCAGTGTGTGGGGTGTGGTGGCAAATGAAGTCACACCCACAGTTGAGGGAGGGAGTCAGTTTTCTTCTGGATATGGATCCTGGTTGGTTGCTCAGGCTCTAGTGGATGACACTGCAACCATACCCATGCTGAAAGTACTAATTGGACTCTGTAGGCTAATAAAAATATATATGAAAACTGAAGAGTGATTTAGTGACTCAATTCTGGTAGGAGGCATAAGGAAGGATTAGGGAGTGGATTTGAGCAAAATACATTAAATAAATGTACGAAATTTTCAAATAATATGCAAAAATCGTTTTAAAGAATTTGTAGGCAAACTGTCAGGAATTGTGAAGTGATTTTGTTGTTCACTGTGTTTCAAGGCAGGTTAACTCCTCAATTCAGACCACAGAGTTTATAAAAACTAGAATATACTTGAATGAGGATTTATAAGTTGGAGAAACTGAATGTTGAGAACCAAATCAGAAGTCAGATTTTATTTATATCTTCCCAAAGCACCTTGGCCATGATCCCATGAATACTTGCATGCTGGGAGCCCTGACTCATGGCATTGAGCAAATCTGTCTATATCAGTATCTTACTGAGTTGATTTTGCAGGAAAAAAGGGGGCACAGTTAAGAGAGAAAGTTACTCCTGCCAGTCTTTATGTTAATAGGGCACTTGTGGCAATTCATAGAAGGCAGAAAAGTGTACAATTTTGAGAAGGCAGAAAAGTGTACAATTTTGAGTTCAAACTTATCTATTCCTAAACTAGCATTGCTTTATATGATTCCCCAATTGTTCATCTTCACCACAGGCTATCTATATTTGTGTGCATTATATACATTAAAGATTAAGTTTATTAAGAAATTACTTCGAAAATATGTTCTGATAAAATCCTTAGAATTTTAAACATCAGATTGATTTTACTGTAAAACAAGATTTCATTGGCATACCTGTTTAATGAGAGAATGAATTTCTTCAGAATAGGTATGTGAGACCTTAATACACACTTTAAACTTTTTGATATATACTTAATGCTTTTAAAGTAATGGATATAATTACCAGCTTTCACTGGTTTCCTTTATTGGAAGCTTCTGGTTTTTAAATTGCCATTTACATACTTAGGTATGCATTCCCTAATTCTCCTCCTATAAAATTTATAGATGAGGGATTTATTATGGTATGCCTCTGTGCAAGGCTACAACTGGACAAAGTATTCAAATCAAAATGCAAATCTGTCTGTATTAAATTGCATGTCCTTTTTACCATCAAAACACTTAGGTCTCTCCATTGTCCGAGACTAGAAGCTCATGACAACTCTGGGCCTTCCACACTGGTCCAATTTCATCTTACCCAATTCTCTACGATGAACAGTCTATACCATCACAAGTCGACTCAATGCTATTTCTCTACATACACTTTCTTGCAAAGATAGCACAGTATCTTGTTAAACAGCAGATTCTGATTCAGCAGGTTTGGGACAATAATGAAAACTCTGAATCTCTAATATTCCCAGGTGATGTCAGTGCTACTCATGTAATCATGAGAACATACTTTTCCTATGTGCCTTTGACTTTGCCCTTGGCAAAATCCTCAGCATTTTTCATCCAAGTTCCCTCATACCACTTCCTCATCTCTATTTACTCAGTTTTCCATCTTGATCTGACAAATTTTCATTAGTTCTTAAGATTAGTTCATTTAGTGCATTTCTTCTTATTTCTAGACATATACAATTGTCTTGACAATCTTAGAAGTATACCTTTAAAAGGTATATTCTCTCTCATGTTCAACACAGCAAGGCAGGAAGAATGCAGCCAGGTGAGAGAAGCACAAAGACAGTTTTAGTGAAGAGTCCAGGAAAACACAGTAGGCTTCTAGCTTTGGTTGTCAGTCTTTGAAGCATCCTTGGACTTCAAGCCTCTGCTTCTCTGATACACCAATAGTTCTTGTGTTTTTCTGAAGTAGTTCTATAGCCACAGTTACCAACTATGTTGGTTTTAATGATAATGCCACTTATAGGCTCAAATACTTGATTGTAAATTGGGGAAACTGTTTGGGAAGGATTGGGAGGTGTGGCTTTGTTGGAGGAGGTGTGTCACTGGGTATGGGCTTTGAGGTTTCAAAAGCCCACATCATTTCCAGTTTTTCTCTCCCTCATGGCTGTGTCTCAAAATGTAAGCTCTCAGTTGATGTAAGCTCTTAGCTACTGCTCCAGTGCCATGCTTTTGCTTGCCTGATGTAATATTGCCCACCATATTGGTCATGGACATATCCTCCAAAACTGTAAGCTCCAATAAACTCCATAAGCATCTTTGCTTCTGGTGTCTCTTCACAGCAATAGAAAAGTAACTAAGACATCAACAGTGCATCTAGTCTAAACTGTATTTGTGTATATATACTTATGTCTATGTATTGCTAATAATGACTCTGATGATGTCTGCCAATTGAATCTCAAATGTACTAGTGTCTATTTGCCATCTTAAGAAGTGGTGAAGAATGGGAAATCATGTTCTATCTTACATAATCCTAAACAAAGGACGTCATCTTTCAAAAGGAAGTCTTCATAGAACCTTCATTAAGTTCTCTTAAATGCTATTTTTAAAATAGAGAACCATGGCTACAATGATTTACCAATCGAGACACTTTATCTAAGATGAAGTCCAGTAAAAAATACCATTTTATCTTTTAAAGGTAGAGACTCAGTATTTATAGCCCAGGTTAGACATCAATGAATGGGTAATTATACACCTCCCATGTGCTATGATTATTGACATGTTCTACTATGCCAACTTCTAGGGATGTTAATTTAAAATAGACTAGAATATCAAATAATGTCATTCTGTTTTTGCAAAACCTGCACTTATTTTGAGTTCTATAAGTTTGTAAGCTTAATATGTTGATTTTGAGAGTGGACTTTATTCTGTGCATGATAGATTCTATATTCAAACTGAGATTACTCTTATTTCAGTGACCTTTTCTTCTCGTATAAAAACATGAAAACTTAAAGCATTTAGAATGACTTTAAGATATGAGGTTAAACTCATTTTCCAGGCTACATTTTCATCTATCATTGATTCCAATGATGGGACCTGATGTGCAATTTGACTTGTGTCCCCCTATTCTGATCTCAGGGCCACTGCAAACAAATTTCATGTCTTTAACCTTTGTTTGTTTCAAATTAGGGTGACAAATTTTTTCTTTTGTCAGCTTAAGTAGTTTCAATAAACATTAATCCATAGTAATTAAGCCAAAATAATGAGGTGTTTGACTCTTTTTTTTTTTTTTAAAGATTTATTTATTATGTATACAGTGTTTGCCTGCATGTATGTCTGCAGGCCAGAAGAGGGCACCAGATCTCATTACAGATGGTTGTGAGCCACCATGTGGTTGCTGGGAATTGAACTCAGGACCTTTGGAAGAGCAGCCAGTGCTCTTAACCACTGAGCCATCAATGAGGTGTTTGAAAGCAATGTTTTTCCTTTTATTTTTCTTTACTGAAAATCAGTTTAAATACATTCAAATTTATATGGTAGTAAATAAGAAAGTAGTTTCCAAAATTGTTGCACTGATATTATTATATAAAGGCTTTACTCTTACTATCACAGATGAGTAGAACATTTAAATATCTCCTTCATGGCTGTTAAGACACAGTCCAGTCAATTCATGCCCAGGGAGCTTTAATCACAGATCATCTTCCTGATGAATGGTAAAGACACTGTGAAGGCTATCATGCCAATGGCTGAGGAGACTTGGAGAGTTGTTAATGGCAGTAATGCCAGCATGCAGTTCATAGCTACTTTTAAGGAGTGCTTCTGATCTAAATGATCATTAGATTAGCTTTGCATGGAACATTTCTTGAGAAATTCCACAGTTAAGTGAGGCCAGCTATTTTATTCAATGGATACAAGTAAATTTGCTGGAGAGGTTTGAAGTTCTCCTGGTGGAGGGTAAAGTGTTGGTTTACTGATCACCTAAAAGATTATATTTTTAATTTCTGTGACCTATTACATCATTACAAATAAAGACTTAAAGCAGGATCAGGAAGAAAATGTACAGAAAAATAATTATGACTTTCCATGTTAACAGTAAGGAACAGTGAAAACTGTTGGTGAAAACTGACCCTTAACTAAGAGTTTCTGTTGTCCCAGGATTTACTCTTCATTTTCTTTCTTCTCATTACTCCAACTCAATCTTTATTCTCAAGCCCCAAATAAGGTACTAGAGCTGTTTTAAAGATTATTGCATCATTTAACAAGAGGGGCTAAACTTTAGAGGAAGAATAGTGAAGAAGTAAGAATCAGGACTTTAAGAAAATAAGACAAGATTTGGCCCAGTATTAATTTCTCAGAATGCTAGAAGAAGAAAAAGGAAAATATGACTGAGCTCATTGAAAAGAAAAAAAAATCCAACTCTGTGTTCTATCAAATAGCACAAAAATGTTAGAATATGCAAACTGGAGAGTAACAGTGGACACCAATTCAGAAGCTTGCTTATCCAGCAGAAAACTAGGAAGCTGGGTATAGTGTCCAAGTCTATGGTCTTAGCTACTCAGGAAGTGGGTAGGATGATCCTAAGTTTGAAGATAGCCTAAGAAACTTAGTGAGATCCTGTCTCAAAATAAAAAGTAAATATCTAGTACGTAGCTCAATGTGAGAGCAGTCTTTAGTAAGCCTGCGGGCCTGGATTCAATCACTGTCTACTAGGCAGTGGGGTGGGAGTGAGTAAAAAGAAAGAAGAAACAGAAATAAGCAAAGGAGAGAAAGAGAGAAGAGGAAGGAGAGGGAGAAAGAGAAGAAGACAGGGAGATTTGGAGAATTTAAGAAGGCTATGTAGATAGATTGCCTTGGGCCTCCTGCTTCTCAGATATGGCATGCCTGAGATTTGTGATCTCTCTGGCCCCTCAATACTGGATCACCTGGAGATTTCTCACTGCATGTGATAGGACAGACTATTAGACCTGACAGAGAAAGACTATCTTGAACAAGTGCCTTTGAACCTGATACAGCAAAGACAAAGAAAGATATGTTGAAGACTTCCAGTAAGCAAATCAGTAAAATTCTCCTGATAGCAGCCTTCAATCTGTCATTTGGAGCAATTAGAAGATTTTAGTGGCATATTTAAATCTTGTGCTGCAACACATAAAGTGCAAGAACAACAATGTTCATTTAGTAGTGATACATGAACAGGTTTCACTGGGAGCCCCTGCTGCTACGGAATACTAAAAATGGCTAGTTTTGCATCATGTTGCTTAACAAATGTTACAGTCACAGTGTCCAAATAAACACACACACACACACACACACACACACACACACACACACACATACACACACACACACACACACACACACACACACACACACACACAGAGAACCCTTTAAGGACTCTGGGATATCAGTTAGTTTAGACACAGGCACATTTCTGGTAATCTTAGCACTAGTATTCTTATCCACAGTGGCTGATGATTCAATAAGTATAGAGTTTTCAGGCCATGGGAAACATTTTATTTGGAAATCTAGTACTTATGGGACCAGTAAGATGGCTCAGCAAGAAAGGAGCCTAAATTCCCAGAATCCCATGCAGAATGGGAGACCTGACCACTGCAACTTGTCCTCACACTTTCACATATGCACACTCACACATAACACATTCACACAGAGTAAATAAACCACTACAAAAAGTCTACCTATTCCTGATGATACGATATATGGTATGTTTTGCCGTGAAGATGCTTTTTATTTGTTTGTTTGTTTGGTTGTTTTTTGTTTTTTCACTACAGGGTTTCTCTGTATGTATCCCTGGCTGTCCCAGAACTCACTCTGTAGACCAGGCCGGTCTCGAACTCACAGACATCCACCTGTTTCTGCCTGCCAAGTGCAGGAATTAAAAGCATGTACCATCACCACTCAGTGAAGATTCTTATCAGGAATAAATTAGTTTGCACCTATTTGGAACACTTAGAAGCTTACTGAGTTAGAACATTTCATGGACTTAATATCCCTGCCCCCCGCAAGGAAAAGAAAAGAAAAGAAAAGAAAAGAAATATCACTCAATTTGCATTGAACAAATATAAAACATTGTATATAAAATGCAGCTATTATATTGATTTAATTATTGATTTATACAAATTGTATCTGATTTGAAGTTGTATTTCAATAAAATGTACTGTTGTTACAAAAATAAAGGCATGCATTCATTGGAAGTTCTGTCACATAAATGAAGTGTATTACCTCATATTCCTGGGAAAACTTCAGGTTGTCATTTGCTTTCAACCTCTCAATATGGTCTGCAAGTTCCAAGATAGGTATTGGAGGATGGCTAGCCATACCTATTGAAAATGAAGAGGAAACACATTTGAATACAAACCAAATGATGCTAACAGTTCCAAAACACAGTGAATGCTGTAGTTAGAAATGGCCTGAAAACATGTGAGTAGTAAAGATGTTTTATGTGAAGAAGCAGGCAGATAGTCTGGTTACTCAAAGCAGGACATGCTCTAAGGGGAGGATTTTGGAACCAAGTAGAAAATTCACCAAGCATATTCCCCAAACTAGCATTCCTAGTGTAGAAGAAAGTGTTACTGAGCTACGAATCAATGAGGTTAGCTAGCAGAAAAAACTGAAAAGTCGGGCCTGATGTCAACTTCTGCTTTGAGTAATTACTGTTATGCCATCTCAGACTCCTTCTCCTGCACTGTGTGAAATGGAAATTGTGTGGAATTAAATGGTGTAAAGTCAACCAAGGAACAGACAGTGAAGAAGGCCTGAAAGGGAAGGAGGAGCAGCCTGATAGGAAACAGAAAGTGACTTATGTATAATCAAAGAAAACTAACTTGAAAAATGAAGGTTACCAGGGTAACCGGAATCATCTGAACCTGCAAAGGAAATGATGGTGTAAATAAAAATAAAAAAATTGAATGAATTTGTTTAAAAAAATGAAATGGATAGCCTGATACACATTTATAAAGGACTAATAAAATGCAAGCTTGTGCAGGTTTACCATACAATATGATAGATGAGGATCACTTTAGTATTTCATAAACATGTCAGGTGACAACATTCACATGCAAATATGGACACAGAAAATGACATGCACAACAGCTCATTGACAATGGTTACTGACAACACACTGACACCAAACCAAACTGAACTCAAACATGTTTCCACTAGTAGCAGATTGTAGAGGCCGGGGTTGCAGCCTGCTGGCCATTTATAAATGGCCACACTCACAACACAGTGGTATTATGCCCCCAGGTCTCACTCTTCAACCCCCAGCAAACCTACAAGCTACTTCAGGTGTAAACATCTTTGCCCCTGACGGGAAATGAATTCGGGAAAATAAGCACATGATAGATGAAAAGACAAGGGAAGAAAAGAAAAGAAAGCAGAGAGGGGACTGATACATCTTAGTTCAGTCGGCCAGCTGAAGACACACTAATTTCACAGTGTTTGTTAAAAATAATCTGCTGTTAATTTTGATGATTCTTGTGTTTTTTCTGATTTTTTTTTCTCTCTGTTCACATGATTTGATCTTGTCTCATTGAGATTAATTTTGCAAAAGCGCACCATGAGAGAGAATTGCTGACTCGGATATTAAGAGACACAAATTCCAGCTGGATTGAGACAGTGAACTAACATGCCCCCAGGGAAGCATCTGAAGTAGAAAATTAGGAGTGGGGAGCTCCAACTGGAAGCTCTGGTGATGCTCTGCTGTCACTGCAACTCCTGAGGGGAACAGGCTGGAAGGATGACCATCAGATCAACGTGACAGGATTGCATATGAGTGCTTTAGAAATGGTGTCATTATGTAAAGTCACCCCCTAAATTCCTTTCTCTGAATGCCAAATTATCAATGGTAATGGTAAACTAAGTTAAAAAAAACAAACAAAAAAAAATAAGTTTGCTTCTTCAGGATAATCATTCTATTTTTAGCACAGTGCTGTGATCTATGGTAGCTTTGTGTTCATGGTTGTGAAGGTCTACTTATAGGAGCCTGAATCTTGGTACAGAGCCAACAGAAATGAGTAGATTCGATGTCGATCCTCTTTGTTGATGATATAATTATATATTCAGACCAAAATTTTGGAGCTCTTTCTGAAAGTTTTCATATAAATGGTAGAATTGAACTAATTTGCATTCTGTGGAGCGAAAGGGTGGGTGACAACAATCTAGTAATTAAGAGTGAGCTCATCCAGATGAGGCACTCCCCAGAGAAAAGAATGGAAATGCAAAAGCACAGGAGATGTTAGGCTGATCTGGACATGGAAATGGGCTGATGTGGACATCATTGCAGTGCTTTAACAGAGAAGGTAATAGAGACAAAGATGTTTAGACCTTTTCGAGCGAATCGTGGGAGAGAGTTATTATCATATATGGACTGAGTGGTGGTTTGGCTAGAGAGGGAGGACACAGAGCCAATCAGGGAGGCGTAGGGGACTGAATTACTGCTCAAAGCTGCAAAAGTAAAGCCAGTTGGAGATGGGAAAAGTATTAGTATAACAGCAGAAGACCATAAGAAACAATACAAGATGTGATCACATATTTACTTTGACATGTGGTCTCAAAGTACTACTTTGGAAGCTCATTACAGAGAAATCCAAACAAATCTGAGCTACCTCTTTGTAAACAGCATTAAAGAACTGTTACTTAAGACTTAACAGTATGCATCATATGTACACAATTTCTAGGACGAGTATAAATGGCAGAATAGCCATTTTACATAAAGGGGTAAACCTACGAGAACTGCATGGAGTAAGAGGGAAATGTAGGCCCACAAAACAGAATATGAAATTACTTCTGTTCCGACATCTACTTAACAGGGACTTGTAAATGAGCATCTCAGTGTCTTTATCTGTAACACCAGAGTATGAAAGTAAGGCAATTCTGTGGCGGCTACTTTCTTCACAACACTATTTCACTATGCTGATAGAGACTGAACAGAGAAGAGTCTTTTAGAAGTGGTTCATATAAAAGGGTTTTTAAAATTATTGCTTTGAGATGTGGAAAGCATTGTTTGGAAAATAGAAAACTTTTATTTACATGAGCTGTTTGCTATTTATGTTTAGGTAAATTTTCTTTAGCTAGCCAAAACAGTGTATACTCTATATGATGATGTTGCCTTGCTTATATAAGGCTGAATGCCAACATCAGTCTGCTGTCACATAAAACATAAGAAAAAAATTTACTCTAACCCAAAGCTCTTTATTTCATGTCAGAAAACAGTCATCAAGGGAATGGTGGTTTGAACAAGAATCCTCCCCCCCCCCATAGACTCATATTTGAATGCTTAGAAAGTGGCCTTGTTAGAGTAGGTGTGGCCTTGTTGGAGGAAGTGTGCCACTGGGGTGGGCTTTGGGGTTGCAAACGTCCAAGCCAGGACCAGTGTCTGTGTCTTCCTGCTGCCTGATGATCCTCAACTACTTTTCCACAGCCATGCCTGCCTGTGAGCAGCAATGCTTCCCTCTATGATTTTAACAGACTAAACCTCTGAACAGTAAAACAGTCCCAATTAAATATTTTTCTTTATAAGAGTTGCTGTGGACATGGTGTCTCCTCACAGCAACAGAAATTCTAACTAAGACAAAGGGTTTACTTCAAAATAATTTCCAAGAAACTTGTCCATTGCCCAGTGCTGAAAATGCATATGGCATAATCCAGATAACTGTATTCTGATGAAAAATTAGACACTGAGAATACTAAAAAGATTAAGTTCATATCACTCGTAGTGGCTGCTCAGCTTTTGTCTGTTAGCCTGACCATTGTTCACAATCCAGAAAACAAGTGTGTGTGTAAGTGTGTGTGTGTGTGTGTGTGTGTGTGTGCATGCATGCATGTGCATGTGTGTGTGTGTACATGCATGCATGTGCATGTGTGTGTGTGTGTGTATTCAGAACAATATTTTCACATTAATTCTGAGGTATTTTTAAATTTCTTTTTTTGTAGGATCACATCAGATCAATTAATTCATAACCTCTGCATGTGAGAGCCACACAGTGATGTTTTAAGTTCCCTAGCAATAATCCTTCATCCTATGGGAATCCATGATGAAGACAGCAGGAGCCTTGTGACTCCATTTGTTATTTTTATGCTCAAAAATCACATTACAATTTATGAGAAAAACAAACTTTTTTTTTTTGCTAGTGATATCCTTATATCCCTGTGACACCCCACCAGCAGGCATTATTCCCTTTTGATATTCCTAGTAGCAAAGAACTTGAAGTACAGCTAAGAACTGCTAAGGATGTGCCAGGACCAGGACCTCATTGATCCAAAGCTACAAATGCACAACACAAACACATTTTAAAAGTTTAGACTGACCCTGAGCAGAGTTTTCATAGTGAAACCACAGCATCTCTCAGATATGATGTTACAATGAAACCTGATGGGGTCGTAATTATAATGAAATCTACTGTACAGGTTGGAGAAAAAAAATGATGACTACTTTCAACATGGTACATATTTGTGATAATAATCACAGTGGCTTCCTTGCATGAAATAAAAATTTCAAAACTATAGCTTTTTATTTTTAAAGCTGAGGTACATCTTGGAGATAATGGGGTCTGGTGCTTTTATTTTATACAATAGGACTCAGAATTGTATCTGTTCACCTAAGTAGTGAATAGCAAAAACACGCTTATGCTGTTTGATATCATACCCTGATTCCTATCTGAGTAGAAACTGATTTTTCTAGAGCAAAGCAGAGTCAAAGGACTGGGAGAGGCAAGATGATACAGCCAGTAACCAAAGATCATTAACTGTGGTACAGTAGCCACTTTTACAAAGAAAGCATCACTATTGTTTCTTTGTGAGGAACAGTTTTCTAGGACTACTTTTGTTCACCTATTTTTTTTTTTCTTTTCAGGAAGGAAAAGCATAACTTTATTATCTGAAGAGCAACAGTAAACCTGAGGGTCAGCCCCATGTCAGTGTTAGTGCTGGACATGGAGATGTGGGTGGTGCCTGAGAATGGAAGCTATTCTGCTGTGATGCTTTTTGTGCTAAGGGGAAATGTGGGGCTGATGGGGGAGATGTCCCCACACCTAAAAGTCCTGATCAACTATCAAGTAACAACTTCATAATTTTCAGTGTTGGCCCAGCATTTTCTTGAAATCCCGTGTATGACAAAGGTAAGATGTCGAGGCATGAGGTCCTTGTGCTCACAGACAAGCACTAGGAAAACCAGGACTGTTAAGCACACAGGCTTGTCTCTTCAACAGAAGGGATGGATATACCTGTTTTCCACCCAGGAGGATGCAAGTGGATGTTGTAAATAACCTGCTGACCTCTTTCTATCTGTAGGGCCAGGCATCACAAAAATCTTCCAGAATGTTTATCCTAGACTCCTCTTCTCTAGACCTTCATCTTTAGCTTTGTTTCTCAGTCAATAGAACACATCCTTAGGGGACATGTCCCAGTACTTTATAGCCTGGTGACCTCTACACTATCTAGGTCATAGAGCATACCTGATCCTAGGACCTTAAGCTATAGAACACATCTTCATTGTAGAGGTCACATGTACTTTGCAAAAGAGTTCCCATGTAGTCATGCCTTAAGTTATCTTGTACACAGGGATCGAGAAAATTGTTACCAGGAAACTTTTTGCAAAATTGAACTGTATTTAATATGACTAAAATAAACTGCCCTGGTGTCAGACTCCAGAAGTTTTAACCAGCCCAGAAAACTAAGTAGTACTGAACTGAATTTCCTTCTTGCCTCTCATGTTTCATGTCTCTGCTGGCACTAGATCTGGCAGGAATCCCCACAGTAAGAACTTGCAGTCTGGATTGGCCAACTACATTGTGGCCTCTGTGGAAAAGAACAAACCCTTCCTTTTGTTTTTGTTGAATTAAAATGGAGAGATTTTGACAGGGTCAGATGGCTTGGACCCAGATGGTGACATCCATACCAAGATGTACAGCAACATAATGATCATAAATCACCCTGATCTAAAGACAGTATGTTAGTTAATAGATTTCAGAACTTGTAGAATTCAGCCTGGTTCTGGAGTTGGGGCAGGAAAAGGGTGCTCAGACTCATATCTGCAATGTACACAATGCAGGTTCCTTTTTGTCAACACATTCAAATTCTCTGAAACTATGAACTAGCAGTATAAACTCAAAACAGTGTAAAGTTAAAAACTGCAGTGCAACTTGACAAAACATTTTTAAAAAAAATATGGAAGTGACCTTGCTTTTAAAATAGTCTTACAGTGTCCTGTCATTTAGAACATGCTTCAAATAACTATATTTTCCATAGATAAATGCTTATCAAAAAGAGGCTCAGAATTTTGAATACTGAAACAGTAACTCTACTACTTCCAATATTCAAAATATCTTGAGCCTTGATCTGGTGCATAAGTGGAAAACTCCACATCTCACCTCATGTGATGGTGGCAACAGAAATACAGGTATAACAAAATATCATATAAAACTACTTTCCATCTACATATGGAAACATACCATATCTAGGAAATAGAAATAACCTTTACACTTGGGGTCCATTTCCAAGATATCTCAGTTCATATGTACAAATATTTTTTTTTTAAATACCTGGGGGAATGTGGCTCAGTGGTAGAACATTTGTTCTACATGCAGGAAGATCTGGCTTCAAAACCCAGTTTTTAAAAAAAAACATACATACACACAAAAAAAATTTCTCGTCTGTTAGAAAAAAAATACTACATATCAAAATAAAGCAAATTTCAAGTCTAAAACATTTTGTTCCCTAGAATATTCAACTCACACTTGCTTTTTTATTTTCATATATGTTTAATCCTTACATTGAATGTCTGTTGAAACTCTGTAAATTTGGTAAGTACAGCTTTTGTGGCCAGTATTAATAGTGGCATAGGATTTTTGCTGTCACTGAACAGTATCTCGATAGTGTGCTATGATTTCCCTGACAACAATTTATGATAAAACTTGGAGAAAATTTGGTAGGTTTAACCAAGGGGAAGATAATCTGTTTATCAAATCAATGACCAACCTTTCATGAGTGTATCTGACTTAGCAGCCATTGAGAGAAATTCAGTTCCTAAAAATAGTCACATTTTAATATAATTTGTATGCTACTTAAAGGAGATAAATACAAATACTCTACTATGTTCATAAATTTGTTTATAAGCTAATGATAAATGAAAGATAAAGAGAACTTTGTTTGTAAGATATAATTGCTTCTGGGAAAAACAACAATTTGACTCAATTATGGTCAGTATATCTTAAATAAAATATTCCCTAAGAGTGTTTCTCAGTTAAGCATTGAATGATAGACTAAAATTTAATTTTTGTTGTAGGATTTATCAAAATGAGGGATTTGAACAAACTGTGTTCCTTTTATGTTCAAAATTTACCATTTTGACTCAACGAATCAGTGTTTTACCAGTACAAAATGCAAGGAACAAATGTTTTATTGTTAGGTTGTATGTTTACTTAGAATGAACCATGATGATAATAAACATATACATATAAAGGTGGGTTTCATCAGCACTGATGCAATTACTAACGTCAGTGGATAGGGGGAGTTACCAAATGACCCCTCAAAATCCATTTGGCTACGGTGCAGGCAAGTCTGCTGCTGATAACACAATCTCTGATACATTAACTTCTTCTGAGTTTATTTTTGTTTTTCACAGACCATCAATCATCTACCAGCCATGTTTTCTTCCAGGCAAAACACACTAAGGTCAGCCCCATACTGAAAGGCAGCCATAGAGCCGTGGCTGCTGTTTTTCCATTCTGGGACTCCTTTGGTTGTGTTTGGGTATCTTCGTGAGGGGAGGGGAGAGCAGGGACAGCAAAAGCAGTCATGGTGGTGGTGGCTAGTACTGTGGCCCACACTACTGTTTGCCTTTCTTTACTTCTATGTACTGGACAGAACACAGACTTCTCTCAACAGTGAACTCAATTTGCTTTGCTGGGGAGATGCACGAATATGAACCTCTCTCTCTCTCTCTCTCTCTCTCTCTCTCTCTCTCTCTCTCTCTCTCTCTCTCTCTCTGCCTCTCTGTCTCTCTCTGCCTCTCTGTCTCTCCCTGTCTCTCTGTCTCTCTCTCTCTCTCCCTCCCTCCCTCCCTCCCTCCCTCCCTCTTTCTTTTTGTTTCTTATACATTACCATCTTTACACAATGTTCTTTATCTCACCCACTTTTCCCCTTTCTAGGGGCCATGGACCAGAAAGGGAAAATTATCAGTCAATAAATTTTATAGTACTAAAAAAATATCGTTAACTGGTGATCTCTATCAGAAGGCCTTTGCAGAAGGCTGGCATCTGATAGGCAGAAATTGTGTCAATGGAATGAAAAGATCTACACGACATGAAAGGCAGATTCTATGCACAGGGAAGGGCTTCACACACGCTGAAACTGCAGAACAAAATGAAATCAACACTGTGAACTGCCAAAAAGGTGAAAAAACATTCATATTCTAACTTAGAAAAGGCCTCTATTTACATGTTGCAAAGTTAAAATGGTGTGTATAGTCCCCTGTCTACACACCTACTGCACATTTGCATTTAGAGGCATACATACAAGCTAAAGTTCACAAGGTTATGTGTAGAGTCTTGGAAGGCAGATACACAGTTAAGGTAAGAGTAATGATAAAAGAATCTTTCTTTTTTTATTTAATATATGATAAAAAGAATAATTGAAATTCATGAGATAAAAGTGTCTTCTTATTTGAAAAACTTTTGTTTGATCCTTTCCCACTTAAAATTATGAAAAAGTTCAGACATATAAAAATTTAAATAATATCAGTGAATAGTGGATAAGGCAACACCTACATCCAATGTCAACAAGCATCATTTTTTAATTTTCTGAAATTTCCTCCATTAGAAATATGTATTGCTTTTATAACTGTAAGCAAGTTATATTGGGAAGGTAATGTAAAGTCCTGTGGAGTCTACAAAGAAGGAAAAAAGCAGTTATTTCTTTGCAATGCAGGGTAACAGACACAGTTCACTTTTGCTTAGCTTGGAGCCTGGATGCCAACAGCCCCTAACTCACACAGCATTTCTTCTAGGAAAAGGCATGTAAGACTTAGTAAGTTAATTACTATGTTTATATTAGGTATGTACTTGTGTATGCTGCCTTCTGAGGGTCCTGGGGGGTGGAACTTGGTTATCTGGCTTGGAAAGAGAAGCCCTTCCCTGTTGAGCCATCTGAGTGGTCATAGGAATTCTTCTAAAAGCTTCTTTTATAATTGAATCTCCCCCCCCCCTTTCACAGAACTTAAAGATTTGTAAAAATTGGCTAGGAGTTAATAATTTTAATCTATCCCTTTACTGCCTATCCTTTCTCTTCCACTCACTCTGCCTCAATTATTCTGCTGAGGGCAGGAGAGTGACATACCTCTACCCAGGTTTCACTTTAACTTTATAAGGTTACTGCCAGTATTAGAAAGATGTCTAACTGCCCATCCCATAATAATGCTGTCTAGCCCAGCACACCAATAACTGAGGTCCTATTGATGCAAGATATAATTATCTTAATGGATTAAGTAGTCTAGGTTCTCTCAAATGTATCCTGTCTATATACTGCACTGTGAACTTTGACTAAGAAATACATAGTCCTGGATAATATTAACAAATAGGAGAGCCTGTGTTCAGTTCCTGGAGCCAGGGCCCCTTTGGCTTGCTCAGATGCTCAAGTATGTCTTTAACATCAGGACTAGATTTCTGTCCAAAATTTTACAAGTATACGAAGACAAAATTTTGCCTTAGCTAAGCAACAGTGGACAGAATTTGGATTTGCTTATGATCAAAATGTGTCTGTGGTACTGTTAACTGTCAGAATACCACCATGTGACAATGTGACTGGGACATCCATCAAAGTGAAAAAAAATATCGCTTCTTAACTGTAGACTTTTCTAATGAGAATAAATAAAATGTAACTTATCAATCACTCACAAGAAGTTTTTAAAAAGAAAACTAGAATAGAATCAGAGGGTTATACAAAGTACTTCCCTCTGTCCTGCACAGCTGATGGAGTGTCACATGGTAAGTGTTTGCTTGTTACTTTATCATTCCTAACAGCCTGTCACATATGGCATCACCTGCTCTCCTGGGGATGTTCTGGGGTAGCTCCTTGGTATATAAATCACAGTTTTCTTATTTCACTGCCTGTCATATTTTTAGGAGTGAAGACATGGGTTATTAATTTCCTATTTATGCATGTCATTTACAAATATCCTCAACTGTTAATGTTGTTTGGGACAAGTAATTACAGATTAGTAGGTATGATGAAATATAGGAAATTTAAAATAAAAAGTAAGTAGAATCATAGGACAAACAAAATCTAATCAAGGGTCACTTGAGCTTATCACATGAGAAAAATCACTGATCCTTCAATAAGATAGGAGGAAAAATACATACAGTTACTTGGTTAACAGCCCCACCTTCTGCTCTTACCCTTTGACATGTTTTTAAGGCAGTTCACTGTACTGGTGGAAATCCACACAGGGTAACGAAAATGGCCATATCTCTACACATTTGCCACTAACACTTCAGTCTATTGCATTTGTAAATCGCCAATTGTTTAGGACATCAGCCCATCTTCTACAGCTTGGAAGGAAAAGAGTTTATTTCAGAAACAAATCAAGCTTAAGTGGATTGTTCCTCCAAGCTAAGGCACAGATAAAGCTTCCTGAATGAGGGGCTGTGCTGGGTGGGGCAGGATAATCTGTTCTGTGCTATTCTTTTCCTTTACTACGTTTCCTTTCTTCCTCTTCATCACATTTTTTCACTTTATGGTACTCTCCATTCAGTAACAAGGGTAACTCGGGGTAAATGATAACTTATTGTACACTTAAATCTCCATTTTTTAATTCAGTAAATTCTCAAGTGAAATATAAATGATATATCAATTGCAATCCGTGGCAGTTTGAATTTAGCACATTTTCTCCATAAGTGGATCTAATATTCCCACATGCATTAAGAAAAGGCATTCTTAAGAGAACTTTTGGGTTGGCTACATTTGTAAAAGGCATCCACATAAGTTAAAGACAACTGAAGATGGAGTATTTGGGAAGAAGCATTGCTATTTTCTTGCTCATCATCACCTACATCTGTTAGTCATCCTTGACAAGAGGCTCTCTGTCATGCTTTGCTTTCTGAGGACCTGCTGTCAGGCTATAGGAATAGAGAGGTGGCTCTCACATGTGTTTTTCTTTTGATATCTGACCACTTAATTCAACACTGCACCATGATTGCATGTCTGCTAGAAGGACATGGTTGCTTTCTGCACAGATCACATTCCACACAGAGGCGGTGCACAACAGCATCAGAGAGGAATCTGTTTCCTCAATCCTGGGGATAAAGAATGTGATATAGAGAAGAATTTAGCCTACAATGCCATGGCTTTGGGGGGTCCTCTATGGATTGAGATAAGTGGTAGAGAAAGTACATGAATTGCTGGGTCCATCATTAAGAAGTTGACTATATTCTGAAGTAGTAAGTATACTTGCATTTAAAATGAAGCAAAGTAAGAGTTACTATACCAGTGTATTTTATATGAAATTGCCTTTAAAAAGCACCATGCGGAGATTCAACATGATTCATGCAGAGGACTGCAATGACCCTGGAGGACAACTCAGATATGTTCATGCATCATGGATAAGTTCACAGTCTACATTTATCAGTCATGTAAAAAGTATATGCAGGAGACTTTTGTTTATTGAACATTTGCTCTGACATTTATGCTTATGAAGGTATATGCTTTTGCCTTCAAATAGGCAAATTTAAAGAAGCATAACCTCAGTTAAATCAAATTTTAAACAACTCAACATTTGTGATGATTGTATAACCACCTTGAAAATGTGGAACAGCTCTTTCATTTGAAGAGTTAGTAATTACTGTGTTCCTCTATATGCAAAAAATATGTTAAACACAATAAGCCATGCATTCTCACAGTTCAAAGCAATTCATTGAGAATGTACAGTTTAATACCTACAGTGTATCACACTGGGAGTTAGAGCATTCAGATATTAATTAGAGACAAAAGACATCTGCCAGCAGTGTGGGGTATATTACTACAACCAAATCTTAATCCCAAAGACTTTTTAGATCAATGCTTTGCCTTGCTCACTGTGGGAAGGACTTAGAGAGAACTGCTCAGTGTGATGTTTTCAGTTCTCTCTGTCATTTGATACTTGCCATTCACTTGACATAAACAGTTTGGTCAGAAGAAAGCAAAGTAGATCTAGTCTTTTTTTTTGTTTGTTTGTTTGTTTTTTTGTTTTTCGAGACAGGGTTTCTCTGTGTAGCTTTGCGCCTTTCGTGGGACTCACTTGGTAGCCCAGGCTGGCCTCGAACTCACAGAGATCCGCCTGGCTCTGCCTCCCAAGTGCTAGGATTAAAGGCGTGCGCCACCACCGCCCGGCTTAGATCTAGTCTTAAAGTAATATTATTGTAAACTATCCCTCACCAGAATAGTATTTTTTATCTCTGTTGAAGCACTTAATATTCTGTATTTTAAGAAAAAAATATATGTTTCATATCTTAATATGTTCAAATATCTCTACACTCTGAAACTTAAATTGGTCAGTGAAATTTAGTATTATTAAATTTTTAAAAGAAATGAAATTGTTCATTCATTCCATCCATCCTTCTCTTTCTTCCTCTGTATTTGTCTCCCCTCCTTTGCTTTTCTTCCTCCCTTCACCTCCTACATTCTTCTTTCATGGTACCATAAACACAGATAGCAAAGTATGAAACAAATACCTTATTGAGAACAATTGCCATATTCATCTATTTACTCATGCATTTACTTTATAAGATGAGAAACCAGATTGGTATCACTGAACATAAATAAACCATGTCTTTCCCATTAAAATGATAGATACTTCTGTAAAGGCTGAGGACAGGTCACACATCTTTATCTTCCCTGTCCCATTTCAGATTTCACAGAGTTCTTAAATTCCTCTCGATTATATACATAGGTGAACTTCAACAATATTAAAACAAAAGATTGGAATGGACAAAATGGTCAAACTAAGTGATATATCACTTCTCAAGACAATGCCAACTGAACTATGACACTCTGTGACAGATGGAGTGAGTCTCTTACCTGGCGTTTGAAAGTTAAGGCGTCTCAGCTCTACTGGGTCTGTTGGGTGGTGTGAAGGGACTTCCTTATTGTTCGGTAAACTGCTTTTTCTGGACTCTGACTCTGCCCTCTTCCTATAGAGGGAAATTAAAATTTAAGACTTAAGACAAGTAAAATAAACAAAGAACTAACCAACCTACTAGTCCTTATACCATTCTTTGCTCAACATTTTGGTTTGATGGTTCTTAGACAGCTTTATGATTAAATAGCTTTGTGACTTTGTTCAGGTAATTTTCTGTGAGCCTGCAGGGGCTCTTCAGGTGCACACCTTCTATTAATGCAGATAATCTCAAATCCCTCTTCGACTTGGGGACTAAATGATTAATTCAGGTCATCTGTCTTTAAGTTTGCAAGGGGCACTGTTAAGATGCACCCAGAAATTCTATTGTCTACTAGTTCTATTAGTCGTCAATAGGACTGTATGCCTCCAGTAGACAAAACTAACATTTTACCATGAGAAAACTGCCTAGCCTCAAAGTTAACAACTCTATGCCCACTCCTACCACTTTCTCTTTTAAAGAATATATAATTGGTGGCTACAAAATACAGATCTATTGGAGGTGAGTGCAGGAAATACATTTCTGAAATATTAAGTTATCCTAATGCTTAGAAGGAGAGCTAGGACTACAAAAGACAAACATCTCCTTTTTTTCTTAATTGGATGGAAAAATTATAGTAGGGAGTGTGTATAGTGGTGTTATGTAACGAACTTCAATATTTTATTAATGACAGAAAGACAAAAAAAGTAATTTTATTTTACATAATTGCCAACTATGCTGATGATTATTCAAAACACCTGAACAGGTTTTTCTATAAATGTGATATTCTTCACATGATTCACCTTCTACTTGTTTTAATGCTGACTTAATTAGATATACTTTCTTAAGCTGCCAAAAATTAAATTTTCAAATAAGAAGTGTTGGGATTTGTTCATAAAATTTATTCATCCTTTTTTTTTTTTGCCAACCCCAAACAATTTCTTTTAGAGAGTTACATGAAAACCCCATGTAGCAAATGGAAGCATTTTTCAGATTGCCCGTTTCCAAATATTGGTAGCAGCAGTCTCCATGCTATAGTCAAAGCTGTTGCATCTTGTCATTGCTCAAAGCAAAAATTCTTATTTGGAGAAAGGTGTGTTTCAATGTGTTTAGTTCTCCTGTATATTTCTCATATGATTGCTATAGATGACTAGCAAGCATTGCTCTTGTTGTATTTTCTCATTCAGTGCTATACAGGTTAGCCAGAAAATCTTTTCATCTCTGCTCATCTATACAAAATAGAAATAACCAGGGGATGTAGGAAGATTGACACAAGGAGGATGTGCATTTGACTTACTCAAGTGCAATGCTTTAGTGAAATATGCTTGATGCAATGAATTTTCTTGGGTGGGTCCTATTAGGCCCTTGTCCTCTAAGTACCTTGGATTAACCTATCTCAGGACTACATTTTCCAATCTAAATTTGTCAGGGAGAGCCTTAGGATAGAAGGTACTGCCAATCCAAGCCACACTGTCAATCTAAGGAAAGTGGTGGTTCTGAATTGCGCCCACAGTACTGGCTCCTCTCGTTACAGGGAATAGAAAATGAAAATGAAGAGAAGAGGTGGAGGATTGAAAAGAGCATTGAGAAAGATGACAGGGCCTAAGGTCCCATGTGAAAAGAAGGACAAACTGATCATTTTCAGAGTAGCAATCATGCCATGAGTATCAGCCTCACAACACTGAGATACTCATTTTATCACTGAAGATGCAGCATTGCTTAATGAATGACAAGGAGTTCAGCTAGCCAGTCGCTCTCAGGGGATACTCACAGCTGGTCCTTTCATGTCACATACCAGGGCTTTTCTTAGGTTTGGGCCTTTGTGGGTAAGTAGGCACAGGTACATTTTTTTACTGATGTGCCAGACCCAATAACTAAAACCTGCGTCTTTCTTCCTTTCCAAAGTGCTATTTATTCAAGGGCATGGAAAGCAGAATTAGAAATATCTGGGCAAGGAAACTGTTTCACTCTTAAGAGAATTATCAAACAGCCTCCTTATCTTCTTTTTCCCAGAGGCCAGGCTGAGTGACACTGGCTATGCTGAAGGAACATTCTATAATGAAATTCAACCTTTTTTTTTTTGTAGTAGGAAAGCTGGAAATTACACCAGTTGTCAGTACAGGAACCTCAGAAAGATCGTAATAAGGGATTAAAATTACTTACAAGTCATACATCCCATATAATTGCAGTTCATGATGGACTGAAAGGGCCTTCTGGACATCTAATAGCTAATTTTTCTTTCACTCTGTCTGCTCAGATGAGATGACCACCAAGATCAAAGACTCTCTTAGCTTTGTTTGATGAAAACCTAAGGCATGATTGTGGCTGCCTATAACCTTACTACTAGTAGAAACAGATTTACTAGAATTGGAGTTTTGCAAATACACATAGCATATATAAGAAAGAATCAGAAGAAACTGTATTGGTTGTGATCAGCAAGCATTCTAAGTAGTTTAAATTTTTAACTTACTATTATAAAATATGAAGAGGATGGAATAGCCTACACCAGGCCTAGCATGAATAAGAGCCATAGCATTTTTTTTTGATAAATGTCCCAAGGTTCCATCATTTCATTTTCAATGAGAAACTATAACAGTGGCCAGAAACGTTCAAATTTTACCTATTAACAGTTTTCCTATTAAGGTTATCCAATTTTACTTTCAGTTTACTTCTTAAAATGACAAGTATATACCATATAGAGAAATTGTGTAGTTAAAGAGTGTGTGGCATTCCACAACGATTGAAACTGCTGTTTTGATTTTCCTTTTACATAGCTCCCACTGAGGAGGGATGCCAGAACAAACTGAGCTGTTCAGAAGATTGGAGTCATGATCCGGAGGCCTGGTTTTGAATGCAACTTCTCCTATGAAAACTCTACTCTTAATATTTAAAGAAAATGGTTCAGACTTTACTGCTTTGATGTCCCTAATTATGTTCTCAAATCTATCTTAATGCATATCAGCTAAAGGCCGTCTTCTCAGCTCCTTCACTGATGAAAAAGAAGATGATGTCTTAAATTGCGGTCAGATTCTAATGTGAGTACAATGAGGAGGGATTATAAACTGTAAAGTGCCTGCATAGTTACAATGGAACCTGAGAACAGGAAGTAGGTTCCTAGTGCTGTGTGTTTTGGCTGAAACAAACCAGCTTGTACTTTTCTGCTGGATTAAATGACAAATCATGGTGTCCACTAAAGGAGACCCTCTCCTGTAAGTTTAACAGTCCTGTCCATTCAGTGTTAGAGTGATTTTAGAGACAGCGATACAAACAGTGATTCTCAAATGTAAGTGTGTACAAAAACCAGCTGTGAGGGCACTTTAAAACATAGGCTACTTTGTCAAAGCTGGAGACTTTATTCATCTTAGGTGCGAATTAAGAATTTTTATTTCTGGAAAATTCTCAGGGAATAACGATTCCAGTGCTGCTGACCCAGGCACCACACACTAAAGGCCACAGAATGTAGTGCTGGCAGATGACCTCTTAGATATTTCTTTTAGCTGAATTTGAATCAAACATTTATATCAATAAATATGTATATATTTGCATATGCATGTTAAACAGTAGAAAGCAGTCTGGAATCATCATTAATTATATTTTAGGTATTATTATTACTACTGTTATTGCAAATCAGGGCTGGGGGACACAGGGATAATTTTGGGTTTGGTAAGAGTGTTGTCTAAGGGGCACAAACAAACAAAACAAAAGGTCTACAGGACAACTCACATTTCCAACCTGCAGACACATCAACACACACATATACTTATTTACCCCTGAACATGTAACTCAGAGACTGGCTTTACTGCTTTCTAGATTTGGTTTTAATGAAATAAATTGTTTCCTTCTCATAAAGGCAAAATATTTCCTTCATCATCATTTTAATATCCAAATTTTCACCTGTGGGTAGGCTCTGTCCAGCTTCCACTTGCTAGGTAGGATCTTTTATGCGGGCCCCCACCCTCACTTTACCAACACTTCAAGTCTATCTGTAGCTTATTTACTGAGCATGGAAGGGGTTTGGTCTCTATTCCTCACCTGTCAGGTTTACTGCTCCATTTAATGCAGCACGAAATAAATAAAGAAAAAAAAAAAAGGAAAAAAGAAAGGCTTAATGTTAGTTGGCCAATGGTAACGAGAGTAACCATGACAACCACGTTTTTAAAAGTCGTGCTCACAAGCAGAGACACATAGCTCACACATATTAGTAAACAATAGTGCATCAAAATGTTTACAGGCCTCTAATCATGAAGTAAATGGAGGCCAAGAGACTATAACACTGAATAAAGAAAGCATGGGTTTCATTGGTGCATTCACTTTCACTTACTACTTTACAAAAATGCTGCTAAAATTAATTAATACAGCAAGTATATGGTGACCATGATATTTAACTTTTAAGATCTAACTCAGGAAAACAACTCGTGTTCTTAATGAAAATGCAGCAGAATTTTATAAACATGAAGCCTTCCGCTAAGAAGTATGTTGTTCATTAATGACATGAAATTCTGCAAACTGCATTGCACTGAGTAAAATTTTGAGCACTGGAACACTACACCACAATGAAATGAAGTAGCAGAAATAATTTTTCCAACACTTCTTGACAAGTAAGGCAATCATAAATCTTTTTATAATAAAGGGTTAAATGCATTTTAAGTATTGGAAAATATAATACTTGTGATTATACATCCCAAGTGCATGCCCCTTCTGTGTAGCTCAGCTAATTCCCAGAAGCATTTATTACTAGCCATTGAAAAAACAGACATTTCCTCACGTGGGTGCTACTTCCTATAAACACACCCACAAGTCACTCAGGGGTGGTTCCAGCATAATGATACAATGACTATTTACATATGGAGCTGTTTTCCAGGGACTATAGTTTTCTCCAGAAGGTATTAATCTGAACAATGTTCACTTGGAGGCAAGGGGTAAAGTGCTTTGTGTTGTAGAAACAAGTACTACAGACGATGCAGTCCATTGCTCAAAGAAAGAAAAACAAAAATTCACATTTATCTGTATAAACACACACACAGTGAAGGATGACAATGATATCACGCTTATTTTATTTAGTTCTTTTTTTTTTATTTAGTTCTTTCTGGTCTTAAAAGTAAAGTGATTTACCTAGTGTCCTGAATTCAAAACCAAAAATTACCAAAATATAAACAACCTTATGTATATGTTTCTCACTTCCTTTTTAATCAATGAGTTCATCAGAGACTAGGGTGTAGAGAATCTCTTCTGTGTGGAAGAGAAAGGCTGCTTGGACTTTTTTTATATGAAAGGATGAAGAGTTAATTAACAGAACTGTTCTTCTCCTACAGGATTGCTTGATTTAGCTTGTACATGCACTCGTATTTGTTTAAATATCTACATTTGAAGGCTTGAAAAACAGGAAAATTTACATCATAGGCCAAGATGAAGCTGATAGGAAAAGATGGAATGAACAGTTGGTGGAAAGTAAATTGAATGCCATCGGACACATATAAGATCATATATTCAATGTAGCTCTGCTCTGGGCACTCAGGAGACAATGAGAAACAAGAGAGTCAGGATAATGGGCAGTTATAGAGATGCAAGAGGTTCTATCATCAGTAACTAGAACTTCGAGGACACGGAAAGGGGGGCTGTAGGGTCGCCTGAATAGAGGGAGGAGAGGCAGGATCTCAGACATAAAAGATGAGAAGTGTGACCAAGGCATGAGGAACAGCAAGGAGTGAGGACCAGGACTCCAGGCAGGGGAGGCTGCTGGGTGGCAGGAGGCAGCACTGACCCTGAGCTAGGTATGGACTTCTATTTTTTCACAAGGTATAAAGGCTGCAATGATATGCCTGATGGTAATTTTGAATTTTGTCTAAGTTGATGTGCAAACAGTAGACTCTAGGAACAGCTGGAAAAGATAAAATTACTTGTTTTTCATCTACCTCGTGATTTACACCCAAGTATCTAAGGATAAGGACAGAAATTTCTCTCTTCATGGCCAAGGATGTTACTTCTGCTTATAGTATGCCTTAGATTTTTCTAGCCTCATATTCTGTACTTTCTTTCCCACACAATGACATAGAAAAAGACACTATCATCCATCTTGAATTTTCCCTTAAATTAATATTAATATTTTATTTTAAAATGTTTACTTTCTTTTTAAATAATTCTCAGGCTTTACTGGAACTAATTACTGAGTGTTACGTATGTAGCATGTGCAGAGTAGATGAATGTGGAAGAAATGAGTGGCCTGGTGAATGTTCATTGTCAGTGGTGGATGGATGATGGTAATCTGGGCTTATACATAACAATTAGATACACACATACACATTTAATGTAGAAACAACATAAAGCCAATCCTATTACCTTTTTAGGTTCCCAGATAATGGAATAGTATTATTTAAAAGCTCACTTGTATAGTTCATTTATTTTCTTTGTAAGTGACAAAGTTTGAGGTGTGAGTAAGATTTTCTAGCCCTTCAGCCACAGAAGTTGACCTTGACCACAGGGTTCCTGATTTATATCCCACTGTTTTTCTAGGCCTTGTTAGCATCTTATTTCTGAATTTATATTGTTGAGTCATTGAATAAATTAATTATGAAAATCTTTACAAAGAAATCATAATAAGTAATATTTGTAATACTATAAATCTGACAATTGTAGTTTAATATTCTTAAGAGTCAATAAGTAGGTTAAAGCCTTTACAAGGCTTCAGTAATAGTTTTACCACTGGTTATCAATGCATTATAAATATAAAAATGATCAAGATAACAGAAAAGTCAAATTAACAGAGTGACATAAAATAGTGTCCATTTCCACATCAATATAGTTATTAAGAAAAGCCTCAAAGCCTCAAGTTGCAGGGTAAAATACACTTATCAATACGCCAAGCCACCCAAAGCTGCTGGCTGTTAGACACAAGCCATCACTCTGTGAGCAGGTGTACCTGGTAAAGGCAATGATCAAGTCAATGTGACCCAGTTCTGGTTTAGGCCATTGACAGCTCTAAACATTATTTGCATAAGGAAGTAAAATATTAATATTTTCTTAATTATAGTAATGGCAATAGTGATACTTTCAATTTTGAGTCATTATCAATGATCTATATATAACCCAAAGGGCACCTAAAAGAGAGCGTGAAGTACATATTATGTAATTAACTTTGTTCAGAATCCAAGTTATAAAAGACACCATTCATTGAGTACAGATTTCCTCTTGAACTGCCTCATGATAATCAAGAAGGACATTGTTGGGTCTACTTAAATTTCAAGTCAGGAACGTTTTTTAGTGCTGAAGCAAGCATTTCTATTTCAGAAATGCTCCATGGCCTTCAGATGGTTAGCTAAATATACTTAGCATTCGAGGATGTATGCATTTTCCGACAATCACATTAGACTATGCTACATGTGCATACGAGAAAATGCAACTCTTTTAACAGAGTCATGAAACCTTTAAATAAGATGCTTCCTCTTGCAGGATTAGGGAAAATTATAAATGAGTTGATTCTTTTCAAGCATTTGTAGATGAATCAAGGAAAATGTAATTATAGTTTTAAAAAATTATCAAGGTTATAGTTATTAATTTCATAAATTTATATAATTAACTTACAAATACAATAGAATTACTTACTAATTGCCTAGCATATCATAATAAAACATGACCTGAAAATGAGGCATGCATTCTGCATATTTTGAATATCAGAAATGCCACATGACATGGGCTAGAAAGGGACCTGTGAATAGGTACTTTCTTCCTGGCTAGATTCCATTGTAGGATGTGACCATTTGAACAAGCATCTTCTAAATAACAATGAGAAATCTAATTTGGCTTAAAAAAAAAAAACCCATCCTTATTCTTCGGTTACTACCTATAGCACACATACAGGAAAGGGTACCAACTCCTGCTTTGGCTCATATGGGATCCATGACTGACCAGGAGCATGTGGACAGCACCTTTCTTCCACTCTTAAGTCTAATACAGAAGAGAGGTGAGGAAATATAACAGCCTCCATTAAAATTCATACCAATACAATAAAGACTGAAATGGGGAGATTTAAACCATCAACTAAGAGGAGATTCTGTCATTGATCACACACTCTCTGCTATTTTACAGTTTGAGCAATTGCATGATGGTAGTGACCTGAAGGGATAAATAGGGATTGAAGGGATAACTAAGGATATTTATCTCCTTCTTTCTAACTCCAAGATAAAATAGGCAACTTAATGAGTGATGATTATGAACTTTGCATCATCACTTATCATTTCAACTTTCTCTCTGTGTTGGAATAAATAGAATAGACCCTAATAAAAGACAGTTCTCTAGAGACGATCAGAGATCATGAAGAAAAGAAACAAGCCTATTCTATGAACATAAGAACAAAGGAATAATGGTAGAAATGACAAAATACTAATCAGGTCAATATTGAGACATATAAGGACTGTGGTTAGAATTTGTTTTAACTAGAGGACAGTACTTTCTGATCACCCCTTCTTGAACACTGATACAAATTTAATAGTGACTATGTAGGAAAAGATGCATAAAAACTGAGAGGGAATTCATTCTTTATCTCTTTTTTTTTCTTTTTAAAAAAAATCATTTAGTTATATTTGCTAAACCAACACAAACAGCTAGTAGAGAAACATTTTAGCACTTAAGCACATTAGATTTATGAAATGAATAGAAATGTTTAAAAGCGTACTTGAAAAATAATCATCTAAAAACCAAATTAAGAGCTGTTTGGGATGTACCAATATCTTGCTATCATGAAACTGATCATCAAAATGCACCATGGAATATGGAGGCTGAAAGAGTACATTCTGCACAATAAAAGAACACACCACAAGCTCAGTCATCCCAGTCTGTTCTAGGCATGACGAAAAACATGTTTTCCAATATTAGTTACTGGGCTGTCTTCAAATACATCATATAAAATCTGCCACACAATCATGGAAAATTAATTTATTCTTCTAAATTAAGGAAGTCCTCAAAGTCAGAATTAAAATATAGAGCAGACTTACCTTTTATAAAGAAGAATAGCAATCACAATACAGATGATAAAGACCACAGCAAGGACAGGACCTACGACCCATATCAAGCCTTCTTCTTCATCTGTAATTGGTTGTGGATCCAGATCCATTGACACGACAGGGTCAGAGTATGGGCTGGTTGCATACATTTTCTAAGGATAAACAGAGTCCATTTCAGTTAGAAAATCATGTCTTCCTAAAGGGTATTTTTAGCACTAAAGTGAGAGGAAAAACTTATGACATAATGTATTTGATGACAGGTTGATAAAGTCATATTAAACAAATACAGAGAAGAGAAGGGGGTGTGTTTTAAAAAAGGAAGCATAATAAGAAGGAAGTATGAGAAGAAGAAGGACATTTTACAATGCTGAAAATGAGAGAAATATAACAAAATCATTTAAAATGGTGTAAATGACTTCAAAGATTCTTTTACCATGGAATTTACACATACAGTTTCATAAGTGTAAAATACCAACAAGCAGGTGTCTAATCTGGGCTGATAATGTTCCCTTCAAAAGTCATAGTCTACCTAACAACTCCCCTCCCCCCAACAACAGGCATGAGAAGCCTGCTTTTGAGTTGTTGGTCATGATTATCCAAAATATTCCCTAAACAGGCTATTGCTATTCCTTTGGCTGCCTGCTAGAAGTCAAAGGTAAGTTCCCATTGCTGAAGACACTATGCACTTCACACATTGGACTCAGAGGACCTGAGCTGGATCTGACCTGAAAGCCTCCTCCATGAAGTATTCATGGTACCAGAAGGAGCCATACAAGCTTCTAAAGGAGGAAAACAACCAATAGTCCCACCCAGCTGTGATGCCTATGAACCATAGCAACAACTAACAAGGCATGATAACTCTAAGGGTACGGTCATGGCACAGAGGCTTTGGTGGTCACTAACAACTCTCTCATTGGACTTAAGGCCTACTCATCAAGAAAGAAACCATGCCTGGTACTGGAAACCTAGCTAACCACCTACAGCTAGTGAAGTCATAGATCTTGAAGGAGAGAATCTATAACAGTCACTTAATGAAATCAGCATAATCCCTATACACACTCTAAATATGTATAGTTCTCATCCCTCATCAAAGGAAACTTCTCTTTACAAGAAGAAGAGAAAGATCATTGCAGGAAACCATAACTGAGAAAAACGCAGAGTTGTGGCGATCAGTTTCAATGATACATCTTCAACACCATGGCAGCACCTAAAGTACAGGGATCACGCTAGAAGAGGGAGCAGAATGATAAGAATGTAAGAGCCAGAGGAACAGGAAGCTTACTGTGAGATTGTGTCTCCCAGAAATGCCAGGGACACTACACTCATGAAATTCTATCAATAACAAGGGTACCATCAGATATGCTAATTTAGAAGAGGGAAATCTCATAAGGCTTCTACTCTACACAATAAATTAAAGGCAACTAAGGAAAGTTGAGAGATGAGAAATAGTCTTCCCTAGGGAAGAGCTCATCAATTGCTTAGTCAATACAAAATAGTCATCCAATACCATATGGTCTACCCTGACAACATATACATACAAACAAGTAACATTATACTGACTGAGCAGATTGTACTTATATATTTAGGAACACACACACACACACACACACACACACACTATTAATAATTAAAGAAAAATAGGTCATGAATTTTTTTTGACAGTAAGGGGAGTAATGGAGGGTTGAAAGGACGAGGGAAAATAATGTAATTATATTAATGTCAAAAATGAACAACTATATTTTAAAAAGAGTTAATCAACTTTCAATGAGCATTTGCATTATAGTAATATATTAATTGCTTTGTGAAAATAAAGAAGATAGAATTGAGTATTCCCAATCAAAAACAGTGATTCCAAATGTTCTGAAATCCAAAAGGTTTTGATTGTTTTTAGGGTATTTTACAATTTTGGGGGATTTGGACTGTTAAAAATCTAAGCAAACAATCCAATGAGCAAGCAGCAACACTCTGAAATCAGAAACACTATTGTTCCAAGGTCTTGGTCATGAGACAATCCATGTCATGAAGTTATAGAGATCAGCACTGGCAAACATTTCCATGGGAAAACAAACCATTATTTAATGCAATGTTAGAGCACACCAGCACGTCTCAGGACTATATTTCTCGGGCAGTTAAGTCTACAGTTACAAAAGAGAATGCCAATTAAAAACCAAGATGTATGGAATAGATGGTATAGCTTTGTGAAGCAGAATTATTAGAACTTGAGGGATTTAGTAGATTCTAATTAAATTTATGACAGCTACCAATTAGAAGTTCATATGTTTGTTTCCAAAAGGAAATTGATCACATTTCTTCAAAACACAGTTACTCAATAAAGAACAGGCTTGTTTCTGGAATACCTTATTTCATTCTTTTTTTGTCCCATTTAAAATGAAACATTTTTTCAAGGTGTGGTGGCACATTCTTTTAATCCAGCACTTGGGAGGCAGAGGCAGGTGGATCTCTGTGAGTTCGAGGCCACCTTGGTCTACAAAGAGAGTTCCAGGACAGCCAAGGCTGTTACAGAGAGAAACCATATCTCAAAAAAAAAAAAAAAAAAAAAAAACACAACACAACACACACACACACACACACACACACACACACAAATAAAGCATTTTCTTTACTCCCATCACTTTTAAGTTCTTTGTTTACTCTACTCCACAAGTCAGTTCATACCCACTGGCTGCAGGTGTCTTCTTCCATTTACCCATTTGTTTTCAGTGAACTGTGACCTTTAGTACTATAATATCATTTACTAAATCTAATTGTCTTTCTTCAGTGCCTAGGTTTTAAGTATCTTTGCAGACTTGCCCCTGTTGAGCAAGACTTAATAACTCCCTTCCTGACTTTCCTAATTCTGCATTTCACTAACCCCTTCCCACCAGTTTTAACTATTTGAAAACAGAGTTTCACTTTCAATTGCCTGAACATTCAGGTTCAAATGAAGAACTCCCCTTATGCCCAGATGCATCTTTGTCTTGATCCCCACTTCTTTAAGCTTTCACTGTGAAAGATTTGACTTATGAGTAACCCGACGTTAGACTGCTGGTCTCATAGATACCATTTGTTCATTAAAACCTCATTAATGTGCTCCTGTACATACTCAGAGTTTCTGTATTTTATTAATTACAACTGGTACTGGAGTTATCATCCTAACTTGCAACTGTAACACCTTTGAGAGGCTTTCTCTTATGAAATTCCTCTATGAAACATGGGTATCTCACCATGGTTATTAGGAGCCTTGGTACTTTTGTTTCAAACCTTCTTACCATATTTAACACATTCTATCACAGTGAGCTTTTGTTGCTGCTTCCTGAATGTTCTATCCTTACTGATTAACGTATTCACAAACTCTATAACATTTAGCTCCAAAAATCCAACTACTTTCCAAGGACCCACTTAAACATGGCCTTGTTTACTGGTGGGATTCAGTGCTTAAAAACAAAACAAAACAAAACAAAACAAAACAAAACAAAACAAAACAAAACAAAAAACACTGGATACAAGCCTAACAATTTTATTTAGTCATTTATTTCCTGTTTGATGGCATGCATTTAATTCTGTTTTCAAAGATGTGTATGAATACTTCATTTTCTGTGATGAAACTAAATTCCTGGAAGGTTTGGGATGTATATGCTTTTATGTTTATTTGTTTAAAGTGGCTAGCATAGTACATTGTATTTAGAAATGTTCTCAGCAGATTTTTGCTGAATAAAGTACAACAAACAATCAAAAAAGTCATCCTTTCAAGTGGCTAAGAATGTCAAGACACAAATGGACATACTTGTTCAAGACCAGCAAGTATAGTTAAGTTTTTAATATCCATTTTTCACAGACTTACCTTGAAGCACATTGTCTGAATTTAGTACAAGCTCAACAGACAAGCAGAGAACATGCTACATTGCATACTTGAATTTTACTATTGTTTTCTACTTTCTTTACTTCCCAGGACAGAGGTTAAAAAGACATTCAAGATTGTCTATGTACCAAACAGATGAAAACTCAGTATTTTTTTTTTTTTTTGAAATTTCTGAGATATAACTTGAAAGCCAGAGTCGGGGGGACAGGAAGTCTTGGAGCATTCATGGATAGATATGATTTACATAAAGAACTTAGAATTGAGCTTATATATCAAGTAAATATAATTTTTCATATGTTTGTTTTGGTAGGATCCCTTCAGTTTTGTAGGCTAATCTCAAATTGATAGATGTGAATGAACCGGCTGATTTGAAATTCTTTACCAAATGGCATTGAGATAATAATCGAAATGGTCAATCAAAATGGAAATTTATAGACAGGGCTCCCCAGAACACATGAATTTCTAACTTAAGTCATGAAAAAGGAAATGAACAAACAGACATAAAATGATACTAGCCTCGTAGAAAGTAGAATTTGCTGAGTGGGAAGAAATAATAAGAGATTTAAACATTATATGATTCAAAACTAGTTTGTGGTACTCTAAATAGTAGGCAACACATTAGCAAAAAGCTATATGTTGGGGGAGGTAAAAAGTGTAGAGAAGTGGTTTTTGTTTCTGCAAATTGCCAAATAACAATTGAAATGATTATAGTTATTATTACTAATCTGTCTTAGAGAACTGAGGCTTCCAAAAGTAGCATATCACTGAAAACTGGGTACAACTGTTGGATATGTAGTGAATGATGGCCTTACTACATATGACATGTAGGTAAACCACTGTTTATCTTGAGAGGAATGTCAAGAAATATAATAGGACATAGTTGGGGCCAAGAACTTGTGACTAGAGGGGCCTTAGGTCCTAGGGGTGAACTTACTACTACAGCTCTACCTAATGAACACAGTATTAAATTGACTCCTAACAACTCATCATTTTATTCATATATTAGTGCATCTCCCAAACCTCATCAGAGAAACTTCTTTTTCTAGTAGGAGGTGATTGACATAGAGACCCATAACTTCTCAGCATGCAGAGAACAAGAAACTATTGAGTGACAGTGACCAGCCCTACATGGGACATCTATATCAATTATATGCCCTCTTCTCAAGGCTCAGAGATTATCATGAAAGACAGAATATAAAGACTGAAAGAGTCAGAGGCAGTAGATGAAAAGAAGGGAAGAGTCGGAGGTAGTAGATGACTACAAGGAAAGAGAGTCAGAGGCAGTAGACAACTAGAAGGAAAGAAAGAGTCAGAGGCAGTAGGCGACTACAAGGAAAGAGCCTTTTCCAGACACAAGAACTCAGCAGTGCAAGACCTGCAATATCAAACCAGACAAAAAACCCAGTATGGTAGTTTTGAATGGGTAAAAGAGTCCCAACCATAGATGAGGTGTTATTGGTAACAGACATCAATTGGAGGAGGGAGAGTTCTTCAGGAAAGCAGAACATGAGAATTATCCATGCTCCAGTAGATGATCCTACACTCATGCACATATAGCTAGCTCCATGTGGACTTAGTTGAAATAACAAAACTCAAAATACCTAAAGCAAAACAAAACCAGAACACATGAAGTTGGGACTGAAAGGTAATGGGGGAATAGGGAAGAAATTACAGGTGAGGGAATACAGATGGATTAATTAAAATGCATCATATGCATTTATGAAATCATCAAACAAGAGAAAAACATTGGAGAAAAGGGGCAATTAAGAAACAAACTTGAAAATTTTTATTAATTCTAGAATTAATGAGACAGTGTAATTCTAGAAATTCTCTAGAAATAATGAGACACCAATGAGGAGACATCTAGACATGAGTGGGAATACTTGGGAGACTTCAGAACCCATAGTTCCCAAGAAAGGCACTATCATCAGTCTGCAGGACTGAGTGAGCTTTCTATGCTGATTTCTGTAATTTACCTAAGCATTTAAGTACACCTTCTGAAACATTCCTAGAACTACATGATGAAATTTCCTCGTAAGTATCTGTCTACTTTATATTTAAAAGGAAAAGTAATTTCTAACATTCCATTCCCCTGATATTTTACTTTAAAACCTTCAACTAGATACAGAGAGCATCTTGATGTATTCAAATGCCAGGAAAGTCATCAAATGGCATTTACACATAAAGGTAAATGAGGCTACCTTTGTTCTCTGATTTTCCGTGGGAGAACTCCTCTAGTCATTAAAGAGAGTTCCTGCTGTCCAAGAGTACACCTGATATACATATCTTTCATAAACTGTGGGCTTCTTAAATAAAGAGACCAACTCAACTCAGTTGCCACACATGCCAGATTTAAGCCTTGATTAGGACACAGTTAGGAAGATATCTAGTAAATGTTAATATGAACTGCCACTTTAAACATCTACCTTCCTTCCAGTCTACTGTTTTTTCCCCATTTTTCTTTTCATTTTTTTAAAGCATTCAAAGCAGCTGAAGCATAAAATGACATAGGAGCAAGATGAATTACATAAAACAAGACAACTCATTATTTAGAGTACCTTAGGAATTCTCACTCATTGAATTATTCTGTAACTTTCTTGGCTTTTCAATGATAAAGTCACTCATACATTTCTATAATTGAAGAAGCTGGTTGTATTCACCTCTTCCTAGAAACACTGTCTGGTGAATCGGGATAGAAGCACTGTGTACTCACAGTTACAAGAGATTAAATTAAATAACTGCCCTTGTCCATGTTTTCTAACACGCTGTTTGAATGACAGGGTCTTTTGTTTCCTTCCAAATTCCACAGGCTAACATCTCCTCAATCATGCCATATGAGAACAGTATTTTTTTCTTAAAGCAAATCATTTCCATCAAAATAAAGAGAAAAATCTTGGTGATAATGGAGGCAATGCTACAATGTGTGTTACAGACTATGCTCTATCAATTTGGTACTTCACACCTGAAATTCCTATCGTCTGAGATGCCATCTTGTTTGTAAGGTAGTATTATGCAGAATGCTCAGCAATGCTGGAAGGACAGGCAGCCCAATGTTACACTTCCATTAATGACAGCTTGTGAGAATTATTTGGGGTACATGTAGGCACATCCCCAAATAAACATACACAGTGGTGAAAATGGACAAGGGTAGGAAACAGAAGCCATTATAATTAACTTACAGATTCTGCATGGTCCATCACTGCTAGCACAAAGAAAACATATTCTTGTCCACTTTGGAGTTGCTTGTTAGTAAATCCACCATAATGTTTGTCATCCCCCAGGGTGAACTCAGTGGGAAGGACATCAAAGTGAGCAGCAATATATGGCTTTAATTCAACTTCTCTCCCATAACGGATGCTTCTGCGTTTCCTAGATATCTCCTTAAGCAGCTTAAGGAAAAAGTGACAAATAGAAAAAAGAAACATAAACAACCAACTTATTGATGTCTTAGAGAAGAAATTAATCCAGGACTGGGAAGAACCTGATACAGTTTGTTCACCTTTCCTGCAGCAGGTCAGCACAACTGACTCTCAGCTCTGATTTTCAAACACTAGCTTCCTGTTAGTTAAGATGCCAAACTGTTTTGCAAGGGCCAGACTTTAAACACAGCACATTAGACCTTCACTGGAAGCTCATATAATTTCCTGCACTAACAAAATTCTTTAAAAGGCCAACACAACATCATAACCTGTTTAAGGAAGAAGCACAGCTTGATGCACAAAAGCCTGGTCTCATGGGAGATACATGAAACAATTAGTAACCAGTCAAAGCCACCTAAATGCTAAAATATTATGTTTGCATAGAAGATGCCACCGTTTTGCTAATGGAATCATTTATTTGATGACGATTCTCTAGAGTCAGCAGACTTGAAATCTATTAACTTTGATTTACTTATTCGAATAAGTCATTGTTACTCCCTTCCATGTCTGGCTCAGCTTACCTCTTTCACTAACCAGTTTGGAAGATACTCTTGACCTTTTCCCACTGAGCCAACTTTGCCTAGAATATAGGTCTGAGGAGTAAGTATTCAGACAGGTGACATGGTCGGTAGGGTGGGTAAGTATAAGTTTCAATGTCATGAAGGAAAGAAATCATAGATACACGCACACACACACATTCTTGTATTTATAACAAAACCTAAAATTAATGTTTGAATTATTTATTGCTTTCATTGACTTTCCTCAGGAGAAAACATCATTAATGATGTGAGAATTGATTTCAAAACAATGTAACGTTATCTTGGTCTTCTCCTGTCGCACATTATTTTATAGAGTCTAAGTGGGAAGACGCCTTTAGTAGTCTTTAATGCCTTTGGAGTTAAGTGATCAATTTTTAGTGGATTTTTAGAAAGAATGTTTATTTTGTTTTAATGTCTGTGGAGAAAGTGGGTATGTCTGAGTATAAACTGGAAAAACCTCGTGTACCTGAGGGCAAACCCAACCTTTATCTTGGTAAACAAAATTGAAGGAGTTAGGCAGATTTGGCAGCACAACTATTATGCTTGGTTTTTATGCTGGAAAGAAAACAGTAAAACCAAATTGGTGAAGTAGACTTTGCACGAAGAAATGCTGTCAGGAGATGGAAAGATAGGTGGTTCAGCAGTTAAGGGCCCTAGCTACTCTTTCAGTAGACTTAAGTTTGATTCCCAGATCGCAAATGGTGGCTCACAACTATTTATAACTTTAGTTCCACATGATGTAACACGCTCTTTTCTGTGGGTACCAGCATGTATATGGTGAATAGTTATACATGGAGGGAAGACACTCATACACATAAATTAAAATTTTTAAAAACTAAAGAAAGAAATGCTGTCATAATCAAGGCAGGAATTGAGAGGAAATAGTTACTGGCCTTGTCTAAACTCAAATGCTTCTGTCAGCAACCACAGGCAATATAGTCTGTTTTACACTGAGAGCCGCAAATGTACCCAGCTGACTCAAAATCTAATAATGTGGAAGACATCCCTCTGGCTAAGTAATAATTTGTTCCTATGACATGTATCAATAATATTTAATTTATCATGCTCTAAAAATGTCTGTGAAATCTGAGCTTATTGCTACAACTAAAATTATATGAGATATAAGGTATTTATAGGGGCACCGGGGATTTGCAAATCTGGTTCTAAATTCTATGTATTCATGTATCTATGTATTCATCCAGGTGGGCCACTCAACTGTGCTCCAACTTCTGGAATAAAACAACAGAAATTTACCTTACAACCCTGTTGCTAAACATAGGTTTACATATAATGATAAATATGGCCATTAGTTAACACTTACTTGATACCAGACACTCTTTTAGGAAGCCTAAATGAACATCAGTTCATTCACTCCCCCACAATAACCATGTAAAATAGATCACAAATATCTCTAATTCTAAATGAGCAAATTTGAGCATGATAGAAACATTCAGTGTATGAATAGACTTTATGGGTGACAAAAAATTAAAACATCCATAGGAGAGACACATATGAGAGGCTTTTCCACCTAGTTTTTATATAACCTTACTTTTGCACAAAAATCAAGAAATCTAATGCCATCTGTAAGCCCTGATTGCTTGAATCATGTTTCCTCAGCATGTATGTAATTTTTGTGTATCTGATTTCATTAACATAGATGAATATGATATTTCTATTTCCTGGAGCTTTTTATAAACATGAAAATTATAAAATTCTGAACCAAACATTTAATTACACTTAAAAGGTAACTACAAAGGTTATTGCCAATGTGCAGTAAATGATAGTCTATATAACCCTTGGGGGGAGTACACTACAGATGTGCTGAGCAGTCTTTTGAAGTTGGTCAATCAAAAACATTTATCATCAGTTGTTTATGTGACTGTATCCTTGCTTCTACTTCACTGATCAAATCCTACCTTGCTTCTATTCACATTTCAGATATAGGCAGCTGTCATAATTTATCAACATCTTCCCCATGATAACCATTTGCTATTGTTTATTTAGAAAACATAAAACAAGCACCTCAGGATTAAATATTAGAACATTTTGGTGTTCTTTAGGTCTAGTGCAGCCATTCACCAAAGTTTAATCTGGAATAGGACCCTGCCTTTAAAGACTGCCCTTTAGGATGCCTCCAGGGTTATACTTTAAATGGCCCAAGTGAGTTTAAATGACACCAAAGTTAGCCAAGATGCTGGAATTATAGCCACAAATGACCTCATTACTTTATGACAAGGCTTTGAAGTACAGTGCAATGAAAAGCTCTGGCACATTACATCACTTGCCCTCAAATAAATACAACTAACATTTGGGAGTCATTCTGCCCAAAATTCATTGCAACTATCAGTGCCTGTTCTGCTCAGTTTGACCTTGAGAACAGGAATTCCAGTCTATGAATTTATCATTCAGATAATAACCCAGACAAAAAAAATAAATGAGCTCAAAATGAAATTTTGAAAGTAACTTGCTTAAGAAACTTTTTTTAGTCTTGTATGGGTCTAGAAGTGAGGCATACATGTGGAAATCCCCTTAGGCCATTGTACTACTTGATGTATTTCCAGCAATGTGAATTATAGGCCTTACTGAAAAAGTACTTGGTCAATACATTTAAGAGGAGAACTCGGCTTTGTCAAACCTAGCAACACCAAGTTCAAATTAAAGTTCAAGTTAAAATTACTAAACGGCTCTGTCATACACACTAGGTGAAAAACAAGTCCTATCTGGAGGGGTCAGACACAGGATGAGTAGGCAGAAAGTGAGGCCATTGCCTACTTTCACTTGTTCCCCTCCACAACAGTTACAAAATATATTGGACATAATTCCAGAAGTTATATCAAGGGCTTCAGTTCTTTATCAGAAATAATTTTCATTTTCCAGTCAATGCATATCTTATTTCTTCCACCATTAATTCTGCAATGTGGTCTCAATTATATCAGTAAGAAAAGTGGGAAACAACCCATCCTGACCCAAAAGTTTTGAATTAATAAAATGTTCTTTATCAAGCTATTATACAGATTAATGCACCACAACTCAAAGGATGATTAAAATGACCCTTTGTTATGGGAATCAGCAGCACAGACCTGTGGAATTTAATTGCAAGAAAGTTCAATGTCACATAGCCCTATATTTTAATCCATTAGCATTTCTGTGCATTCTAGAGGTTAAAACCTGGCTGTAAAGGAGAATCACTTTCTATTCCTTCCTATCAAATGGATTCACTTCTAAGAAAAGCTTATTACTGAAAGCATTTGATGTCCTTTTGCCTTGGATTCCAGTGCTTTGAAAATTCATTTTGAATAGGTAGAAACATTTATAGATTGTACAACTTATCTTTGCATTTAAAAATCCAATTTCAACAAAAAAATGTGATAATGACAATCCTGTAATTCAGCTAAGAACTAGTTAAACAGTATAGATTGTCTTAGTGTTAACTGCTTTGAGAAAGGATTCTGTTTCTCTAATATCATAACTGACAGAAGATAAACTGACAAATAAGTTATGTGACCACATTACTCAAATGTGTCATTTGGCACTGCAGCCACTTTGCCTGACCACTAGACAGTGACACCCTCAGAGACCTGACCTTGAACTTATCTAGCCTTCTGAACCTGAGCGAATTTAACTCATAAAACTGGTAGGTGATGAAGAGTCATACTTGTTGAGATGATGCACATCTGCCAGAGGAGGCAAGCCCCACCCCAAATTACCCTTCTTTTTGTCAGATCACAGTCATCTTTGTGCAGACGCATTTCGAAAACACCACAATTCCTAGCAGTGTAGTTAGGGAATTAATCATTGTCCTTGCTCTATTTGTATTAATCTGAGGCAGATAGAATATATAAAAATAACAGGATTGGCCCATGTTGAGATATGGCCCATGTTGTAAATGAACCACATAAATTAAGACTTTATATTTCTGGGTGGGGCTCATACACTTACAGAATTCTGTTTTTTAAAAAATGCTCTGCAGTATTTAAACATGACTCCTAGCTCTGATAGCAGGCTCTGGTCATGTCTGAGATCTTGGCAAATACTTGGGATCAGTTTTCTCACTGCAAAGAAGTATGTAATAACTACTTTTAAAAAGTACATGAGGCTGGAGAAATGGCTCAGCAGTTAAGAGCACTAACATGTTGCTCTTACAGAGGACCCAGACCTTATTCCCAGAACTACAGGGGGCTGACTGTCATCTGTAAGATCAGTTCAAAGAGATCCAACACGCTTTTCTGATCTCCACAGGTACCATGCCTACATACAGCACACAGACATACATGCAGGAAAACAAACATACAGATAACACCAGACTGTTTTTAAAAGTGCTTATATTTCAAGAAGTAGAATTGAAACCATTTCGTTATAAGATTTTGGAAGCTGATACTAAACTCTTAGTGTTTGCTGCCTTTTGTACCACATTCCTTCTTTGCTCAGAATTTTGCTCTTTTTTTTCCCTTACACTGAAGTGCACTTTTGATTCTAAAAATCTACAAAGCAGAGAATAAGGCAAATAAATGTCTGGGAATCAGTCAAAGTCTGTGAAAGTATGCTGAAGACCATGTGGCAGGTTAAATGCAATGTGCTATAAAAGTATTAAGCATTTATAACAGCCTTGGAAATTGCCAAACTAATTAAGGCTTCTGGAACTTTATTAATAGAAATGATATCACCTTCCATACTTCCCATACAAACCCATCATGGGTAGGTAGCAAAAGAATAAGGACAATAAATATAAAATAGGTTATAATCTCTTAATTAAAACAAAAGAATTTTTGTTAGAATTTCTAGGGTATAGCAGGCCCACTTCACTGGTTCACTCAATTTGCCAGATGTACCATAGCTGACACCTGAACAAGATGCTGAGAGGCCTACACAGAACAACTAAGGAAGGACACAGACAACATAGACACAGTTACCTCATCCAACTCCATTTCATCAGGGCTCTCCCATGGCTTGATGAATTTCCCACGAGACTTCTTCAAAGGCACAATTATAATATAGTAACCCCTGTTTGGGAATGAGGAGGTGGTAAGATTAATTCAAAGAAGAGAGAAAATGGCTACAACCTTAAATCTTCTACAGACCAAATATTAAGACAGAAGACAAATTATGGATGTGGAGTGGCTCATCTATTTTTTTTATAATAAGAAAAAACAAACTAGTTGTTTATTTATTTAAAAAAACATAGTAGATGTCAATGTATGACCTTGATGACCTCATATGATAATTTCATGTGGTTGGCTGCTCTTTATTAAACATCTCAAACATAGCAGACATATTTGCTAGGGTCCTGCATCTGGACACACCCAAGCTATACTGAAATCTGCCACTTCAAGTTGCTGTGCCAAATATTTTCAATATTAACTAATAAAAAGGCTTTTAAAATGGAGATGTATAGTAAAAATGGCTATTGTCTATTATAGGCATCTATTATTTTGTACATATACAAAATACATTTATTATACTTAAATAAAGATAAAAGTATTTTAAAGTCACTCATAATCTTATAATTATATAAAGACAAAAGTGCATTAAAAGAACTCATTAAATTGTAAAACTTTAAGTAGTATGAGAATTTTTTAACTATTTCTACCTAAAGTCCTTCAAAATAAGATTTAGTGTAACAGCATCTACAGAAAGAAGTGCAAATGTTCCATACACTGAGTGAGGATGATCAATTAAAACGTAAGTACTGCATAAAGTTACATGTTCAAGACAAGGTATACATTAGTAATGAAGGTGCTTTGTAACTTCATAGTGCATACCCTTCTCTTGCTTTGCATGTATAAGATTTCTGCTCATATCAATGTTTAGTATGAAGACATTAAAGATAATAACTACTAATATAGCAAGTGCACTACAATTTTAGGCATTGCATAATCTAGTTTTGCCTTCCTATAGCACAATCCATAAAAAAAAACTGGGTAGGAGCTATACAGCTATAAGATCAAGTCATAGAGAAAAGAAATAAGAACAAATAACTGCCCAATTTAAAACAGTAAGGGAATTAACTCAGACCTTCATGGTGACTTTTTACTCTATGTATCACAAAATCTTTTTGAGAGTCTCATCAATTTGGTGGCGATTCATAGCAAAATTGAAAACCCATACACATGTACACAAGGATGGACTCATACAATTTAAAAAGAGACAGCTATCACACGGGGCAAAGAAAAGCAAGAAGGGAGGAGATTCGAGCCCCGCTCCACAAGCTATTTTAGAGTCAAAGAGCACACAGGAAGCCTTCTTAGCAATCTCTCTTCTACAGCAAGCTTCTTCCCATAAATATCTTCTGGAGCTAAGCTGTCCAGTACTGTAGCTGTGGGACTTTCTGTGGCCTTCAAGCACTTGAAATGTGCTTGGTGAGAACTGAGATATGTGATATGCTGTATGTGTGAAAGACAGCATAAAAGTACAATGTAAGCTAATCTCTGATAATTTAGTTGTGATCACATACAGACAAATGACAATAATATGGATATGTTGCATTAAATCAAATGCTGCTAAAATTAATTTCTTTTCAGTCTGCCTTTTAGAAGTATCAGTAGTAGAAAATTGAACACTTCCTCCTTGCTCTCACTGAATAAGTTGGGCAGTGATTCCCGACAGTATTCTGATAGCTAATGTGTCACCTGGGGATGTACCCAGCCTAGAGTTGGGGCTCACTACTAATGTGTTCAGAGGTCTCAGATCGCTTACTTAACTCCCTTGAATTGCAGTTGTATATTCTGAAAAATCGGAAAAGAGACTACAAGCCTGTTCTCTGGAAAACAAAACAAAACAAACAACAACAACAAAATTCAAGTGCAGTGAAAGAGTCTGGCAGCCTGCACAGCATACAGAATGGAGCAGAGGCCAGTGGACACTGACAAAGGGGCCACATTCTTCACCAGGATCCCAGAGGTTCTATAACACTCAGGTAGAGAGACTTGTTAAACCTTTCCCCTAATTAAGAATTCAAACCACAGTCTTTTTTCCCTGGTGCTCTGAGCAACTAATTAACAGACGCACAAGGTTCTAGCACCTGGCCATTCATTTTCTTTACTACAAAGAAGTATGATGATCAAGGAGGGTGAGGAAGAAATAAGAGCTGGAGTACGTGAAAGAGGCCAATATGTTTTATTTTATGATCCAGCCTAAGCTTCCTCCTCTTCACATCCTCCTACCACCTGAAGGATTTGCCAAACAAGTCCATCATGTTAAATGAGCACGGAAATGACAGAGCCGCAACTGAGCATTCAGAATAACTCTGCAGATGCACTTGATGGACACACTTGTCAAGGAGCCTCTCGCTTATCATCCCCACTGTGCAGTCAGGAGTGCCTCTCTTCCTAGAGCAACGGCACTGGGAGTTAGCAGAGAGCTCCCATTGTCCCCCTGCAGGTTCTGATAGATCAGAGTCAAGCTGATGAATGCCATTAATTTTTCTTCCGCTTCCACACTGAGTTGTCATTTTTATACATGAAAAAAAAAATCCATTTTTTTTTTACTTCAGTAGTATCCCCTCAATTATTCACTTGCACTTTTGGGTGAGATAAGAAGGGAATAGTTCACCCCCACAGCAATTAATTACCAGTGTGGTGGTCAGATATCTGTCACCTTCTCTTTCTACTGATCTAAGCACTCACCTAGGGCAGGCAAGGCAGGGCTGCCTTCAGAGCAGTCTTGCACATTTCATGGTAACCTGGCAATCAGGAATTCATATGATCCAAAGTGTGTTATCTGTAGCAGGGGCTTTGTAATATGTCCCAGCATCACCTGAAACCGACCAACCTGTCCAGCTTCTCGTTTTTCTTCTGGAAGTTATGACTCTCTCTCTCTCTCTCTCTCTCTCTCTCTCTCTCTCTCTCTCTCTCTCTCTCTCTCTCTCTCTCTCGTGTGTGTGTGTGTGTGTGTGTGTGTGTACAGGTCAGAATCTTTCCACCTTCAGAACTCTCTACCAATGTCCTTGGTGCTTTCCTTTCTGTCTTTACAGAGACATCCACACATCAACCAAGGCTCTAATTGCTTTTAGCTTTCTTTTTTTTTTTTCTCAAAGCCTAACTTGAAATCCATAGATGCTACCTTCTGTCCCTAAACCCAGAACAAAGCATGAGAAATAATATAATACTGCAGATCATACCATAATTCATAATCTCAATTACAAACAGGCCCTTAGGTCTCCACACAGCTTGTTTCTTGAACCATTCTTTCCATTTTCCACAACAACATCATTTTCTCCTGTAGACTCAGAGCTTTAATATGTACATCTTCTTAAGAAAGAGCATCCATATTACTTACTGATAGAGAAAATGCAATCTGACAAAATTCTCCTCCTCATCTTTCTAGCAAACTATAAGCCTACCTGTTCATGTGTGCAAACCATAATCTTTCCCTTTGGTACAGAAGATATCTGGAGCTGTACTTAGGGATGACATTGGTTTTGGTTTCTGTTACTTTAGTCCCACTTTCTTATGACATGTAGTAAACACTATAATCCAGCTACAAGTACTTCTGTCTCAACTTTGTTCTTCCCACTGGAGCCAACAGATTGCCTTTCAACCACAAATAAAACCACTACTGAAAAAGCAAAGCAAACAGAAGTCTTGGACAAAGAACTTACAACTTAAAAGACAGAAAAAAAGAAATAGAAGAAGAAGGGGTGGGGAGGAGGAAGAGGAGAAGACCTTTCTATATAATTAACTGTCCTTTCTGTGGTGGTTTGAATAAGATGTCCCCCATAGGCTCAGGTATTTGAATACTTGGTCCTCAGTTCATGCAGGTGTCTGATGAAGCCCAGAAGGTGTGGTTTTGCTGGAAGAAGTGTGCCCATGGAAGTTGTCCTTGAGAGTTTAAAGCCTACCACCATTCTTAGTGTGCTTTTACTTTATGATTCAAGATGTGAACTCCCAGATGCAGCTCTAAGTGCTATGCTTTTACTCCATTATCATGAAGTGCATGGAAATGGTCTCTGAAACTGTAAGCCCCAATAAATCCTTCCTTCTGTAAGTTAAAACAAACAAACAAGCAAATAAAAAACAAAATCATGGTCCAGTCACAGCACATTCTCCCATCTCTTACTGCCCCAATTCTCCAGGAAGGTTTGTGTTTTCTCTTCTCTTCATCTCCTGCCCTGGCTAGCACCCCTGACCCAGCACTGCACTGCACCAGCACCGGCAGGGATTTTAAGGCCTAAATGGTATCACATTGAAAGAAGAAGTTTTGATAATTTTTAAACGTTTCTTAGCATATTGGTAAGACCTTCCATGAAGCATTCTCTACCTTTTTTGTAATTATCAACATTTCTGATTTTCCTAACTTAAGACTTAATATACAAACTTTATTATCATAGCAGAATTTATTATTGACATACAACTATTATACTATAGAATCTTAACAAACTCTGTCCCAATATGTCTTTTCATGTTCTTTTATCCAAGGAGATTTCATTCTCACTCACAACTTAGAGTATTAGCTTTATGGAAACAATGCATAGTTATCTTTGCCCCTAAACTCTCTTATAAATATCAAAGATTCATCTAGCTTCAACCCTATGCGCCAAAGTATTTAGCTATCACTGTGGTTACAATGAAATAAATACCACACCTTTCCTGCTCTCACCCCACACCACAGCCTTTGTAAACCCAGCTGTGGATCTGGCCATAACATAGGCAGTCTTTTTTTCACTTTCTTCTTCCCTCTTTCCTGGTTGATCTTCAATGCTCTTAACTTCTGAACTCTGTCTCCAGAAGAGGCAGTTCTCTGCTACTCCGCTGCCCTCCATCCAGCCTCATTCTATTTATCATGCCTGGACAATAGTCCCATAACCTTCCCTCTTCACTGACTATCTTTTTCTAGTCCAGTCTTGAAATTTTCATTTCACAATACAAAATTGATTGTGCTATTTCAACCCCTGAAGATATTTTAATGGAGTCTTATTTCTCTTAGGATAAAGACCATGATATTACAAGGCCTGGCAGAATCTTGCTTGAATCCCTATCCCCACACTAAACTAGACCTTGATTGGCTTTCAGTGTTTTGAATCGATCTTGGGGCATTTGGTCATCACATCCTTGATCATTCTTGCTCACCTGCCTGGAATTACATCAAGTTAATTCTCTTTCCTTAAATATTAATTCATTTATTACTTCCCAAGTGAACCCTTTTCTGACTTCTGGTAGGACTATTACATAGACTAAATTGACAATTTGGGGTCTGTAATTTTCTTAGACAATTTAAGGAATGTTTTTATATTTTAATAATACTGGTAAAGTAGATGTACATGTAATCTCAAAATTTGTTCAACTATGCCACTTTATCAATGAATTACTTTTCTTTTAAAAAGTGGACGTGGTCAGGAGAGGTGGCTCTTTGGGACTTATGACTCTTCTAAATGAAGTAGTCAAATATATTTGGTGCTCCCTATGAGAGTTTACAATTTCCATTCTCATGAAGTTCTTTCTCCTTTCACTAGAGAAACAATGCCATGATCAAATGGGGTTTATATAGGATAAATACTCCTTATTGTGAAAATAGTTTTCTTTATCAGTTTATTAGTAAGCCTTGTTCTAATCTCACATGACATTATGAAAAATGAAGTGACTCAGAAGCAGGAGAGGGACAAATGGTGAGTTAATATATTTCCTGTAAATTTATATTGACAAAATCGTAACAACTGAGCTTGTTTGAAAAGAAAAAAATGTTTTTGATAAAACTAAATTCTACATTCTACTTTGCTTGTTTTTCTTAAGCCCAGACTTTAGGCTCAAGATACCTTTTCTTTACATAGACTTCAACTACCATGATAATAGAATAATTTAAAAAAATTTTCTGAATTAATATATCTAGAAAGTCTTTGTCTACTTGTAAATTATGATGTTTTCTCTGTATATTAGATTTAACTAAATAAGTTAAATCTAACCTTCAGAATTTAAACTATATTAAGCAAAGTTTCTGTAATTTAGTTTAATATACTATCATCATAATTATGAGAAAAATGCAAGTTATGGTCTTTGTAACATAGTCCTACTTCAAATGCAGCCAGCCTTTTAGCATTAGCAATATGTCTTGGCATTTTGAAACTTGTTATTTAACTGGGAGGTCAAAATCTTTTTTCAAAGTTCAAAGATGAATGTCAATCCTCACATAATTTTTTCCTGTTATGTTTTGCATGTATTGCTTAAATAAAATTATTTTATCATAGAAATCCGACAGTAGAAAAAAAAATCCGACAGTAGGTTGAACGATCTTTCCAATTTCTATCTTCAAATTAAGATGTTGAATCTTTTTAGCTGTGTGTACTATGGGAAGTTATTTATACTTAGCTTAATGCCCTTCACTGATGAAGCAGTTGAGTGATAAACAGGAAGGCTTCCCTTATCTCTCCTGTAACTCTGGCAACCTACATAATGTAGTGATTACAGCATTCCCAGCAGCACAGCCGTAGGGCTGGATATAAGTGCTGGAACACTCTTGATTCTAATATCTGTCTAGGGGGCATTTTAAATTACTATTTCTTAACTTATTTATATTATTTCATGTGTATGAGTATTTTGCCTATATGTATGTGTACCAAATGTGTGCACTGCCCATATAGAATATAGGTTTTTTTTTCTTTTTTTTGGATTTCATTTCTGTTCTGAAATTAAGCAATTGATTGTTATTAAACTAATTTATATACCTGGTACCTGGCAGTAGCTTTATCTCTCAGCATAATCAGTCGTATGCTTTTTGTCCTAATCACTCAGAGTAAAATGTTGCTCCATAAAAACCACAGGAGTGCCCTCTGTCATTAAGGCTCACCTTGAAAGAATGGTGGCATCATAGCATTTTCTGATTGGCATTCTGTACACAAAGCTATTAAGAAGTAAGAATAAAGCATCACAGAATCCGTGACACCACAGCCTGCTGCATTCTTGAGGTTGTTTCCAAAATAATCTAGCCATTTGCTTGTCTCAACAAGACAATATAAGAACCAAGTACCAGAAAAAGAAGGAAATAAGAAGCTGTGTCTTCAGTAAATGTATAAAAATCTGTCGCTGTGGAGATGGCTTTAACATAAGAGTCCTTTCTGCTCTTCCAGTGGACCTGAGTTCAGTTCCCAGTATTCAAATCATGTGGCGCCCCTGTAACTCCAGCTCTAGGGTAACCTACACCATCTTAAGGTTTATTAAGACCGAGCATGCCGTGTCATAAACACATACATAAACAAAATGAATATTTTAAATGAATAAGAAACCATTAAATTAGCATAAGGTGAAGAGTGACAGGTTAAAAGTTAAGACCTCACAATTAACCTGGATAGAACTGAAAAAAGCATGTTTTCTATTAGTAAGCAAATAGCCTTCAATTATCAAATTGTTTTGCTAGACTATGGAAAATGCCATTCAACACTGTTTCAGATAGATTGTAGTTAAGACGTTAGCAACCACAAGTCAGATATAAATTCTACTTCCTTTCTGCATTTCTTTCATAGACTACTGGACAAACCACTACAGTATTTTCAATTTCAAAACTTGCCAACTATTGCAAATGGTACAGGATGAAACAAGACCTTCTTGAAAAGACTCTCATGTCATGTAGAGAAAGAAATAGAGATGATAGAATGGACATGATTCATCTATTATTCCTTTAGGAAGCCTCAGAAATCAATTTATTAATATAAACATATCAGTATGAATTTGTTATAAATTTTCAATAACATATATGCTTTTTATTCCCTATGGGTCTGATGTCTCCCCATTCAAGTGTTTTTAAATTTAGTTTTTGTTCTTTTGTTTCTCCAGAAGGAAGAAATGCATTTCTGAGGATATTTTTAGAAAATATTTTTTCTGTAACAGTTTGTTTTCTTTCCTCATCAATGGTGTCTCCTATTTGTTATCAATGTTTTATCACTTTTCCCTGACTCTTTTTTCAAGTAGATGTGGACAAAGTACATAGGAAAAAGTAAAGTTAAACAAGCTAAAAAGAAAAAAAAAGAAAAAAAACCCTAAAACACAGAAAACATTCTGGAACATCTGAACTCATTCAGAAGTTGAAACATAAAACTAAAATTTGCCACCAATGAATAAAAACACCAGTTCTCACTAAGGACTGTGTAACACTTGAACAAGGAATTGGCTCATTTTCTGCATCAGCTATAAAAACCAAGTCAGTCTCAATGTCATTGACTGTGTTTTGCTCTGTTCACCTTTCTAGTAGTTTGTTCCAAGAAAGACATGAGTTTTATCTAATGGATGAATTTACCATCCATATTTCCCACTGTTTCATAATCATTTATAACTTTTCAGCTCCCTCATCATTTTTAACTTTCAAAACTCACATTAAAAATTAACCAATGCCTTCAGCATGCTTCCCTAAACGTCCCCATATAGAGCTGGCAGAATTTCTGTTTCCATAGCCCCCTACTCCATCAGATCCATGACAACTGTTTGCTGTCTCTTATGATAAGACAGGACTTCATTTCAGTCACTTTTCTATTCCTAAATACAGTACTGGAAATATACTGTGTACACAATATGGATTTACTTGATTTTAACTGAAAAATCTAAGCAGACTGGTAAGGATTTGGTGTAAGAGAACATGTACCAGCATTTCCCTGGTCTCTGGTGTGAGCACTTGGCTCCCCAACCGGATAGCACCCTGAATTTGTTATTCTTAAAGCCTGAGGATAGATGTCACCTTCTCCGAGATGCCTCTCTGAGTTATTAAACCTAGGTTAGGAGCCTAGCAAGCCATGTAACTTGAACATCACTGTTCAAGTCTCCCAAGGAACTGTGTTGCTTAAGAGTAGTGATGTATTCTGCATTTTCTAACTGAACCTCTGCCACATTGCCTGGCACATCATGGTTGCTCAAAGTGTATCTGCCATACCTAGGGATTTGACAGTTGAATGGATGATAATTATGATTAAAAAGTGATCAAACTCTGCATGTTAAATATGTACCTTTTTTTGTGAGACAGGGTCTTACTATGTAGTCCTGGTTGGCCAGGAACTCACTATGTAGACCAGGTTGGCCCCAAACTCACAGAGACGGTCCTGCCTCTACCTGACAAGTGCTGAGACTAAAGGCATGTGCCACCACATGTAGCTTCTACCACTTTGTATATATTTCAATCAAGTGTTTTCAAAAACATATGTTTATATGTTAATAGTAATAAAGTCTCATAAAGAATTAAAAAGTCAATACATATATAAATATAATCTTGCACTCTTATTAAATTTTACTGAGATAAAAAGTATACTGGCATTGTATTTTCTCTTTTAATTTTCAGAAACTGAAAAAGAAGATTAGACAAAATGAAGACCTTATCTCAGTGAATTTATTTTACTAGTAACATTTTGAAAATTCTATTACTTGTGCTGAAACCTGCCATCATTTTTATCAAATAAACGTCAAGTGAAGGTCTGTGGAGGAAAGATTGATTTTGCTGAGTCTAAAGTGGGTCAAAATATTACTTAATCCTGAGTGAATCTCACAAATTATACTTCACTTACATTTCTTCTTTCATTATTTTACATTTTAAAACTTGTTTTTCTCATGACTTCCTTTCAGTTTTCCATAGATTTGGGGATTCTTTTGTAGTTTTGTGTCATTGAGAAAAAGACTTGCTATTAAGTCAGCCTGCCTGAAAATTTCCAATCTTCCTGCCTCAGCCTTCCCAGTGCTAGAATTACAGGTGTGCCATCACACCTGGCTGGAACTTGGAGTTCTGCACTTACTGTTTACATGTCCCATCCTATATAGTCCGTTGGCCATTGTGTCCTGGTTCAGGTGCTCTCTTTACAAGAAGCCATTCTCTGTATCTTCCATGGACTCTCTTCTTATTGCCACATTTGTGTTTTATCTTTTGTTTCATATTTTCATCTTATGGCTTCAACGTTCTGTCCTACCCTGGGAAACTACTGCTGCTCTGGTCACTCCTAGAATTGTGCCTTTGGTACCAATTAACCCTTATGAACCCACATTTCTACCTGGATAGCTCATCCAGAGACTTCATTTAAAGTACATCTGAGCTGCTGAGTTAAACAGTGATTTCTTCTTGATATTTCACATATTTTGATGAATAGTAACCTTGCCAATTTTGCATCTGATTTCCTCTTGATACTTCACCCCTTTGATGAATAGTAGCACTTTCCATTTGGTTATCTAAGCTCAAATCTGAGCCATGTGTGACATGGTTCCTCTCTCTGATCTCTTTAAGGCAGATGCTGGCTCCTGCTGCACTTCCGCTCTAGCGCCTCTCACCTCCCTCTGCCTCCTGCATGGACCACTATTTGTCCTACTTTGTAGTTGTATAATCTGTCAAATGTCAACGGACTGTGTGATGACTTCTCAACAATTTTCTCTACTACTTTCGGGAGCTCTGCTCATGCTCATTCCAGCAGTACATGAACTATGTACAAATGCCTTCCCGTACAACTTCAGATATTTCCCAACAACTTCATCATGTTATACAGTAAAAGGAAAATGTGTTTTCCACCACAAACACATAACAGTTATATCTAATATGTCACAAGATATTCAGTAAATATCTCCTAAAATGGAAAGATAAAAGTGAGGCATCACTTAACTGATGTGACACTGGTTCCTACAACCAGAGCTTGAGTGGGTTTCTGCTGTCTGCAGAATACACCTCCCCCTGCTAAGCACACAGGACTCTTGTCTACCTCACCACCACCACCCCTGTCCCATCTTGTTCGAGTGCTCTGGGCTCCAGCATCACAGCACCATTTACTGCCCTAACTAAAATGGTCACTGTCCATTGACATATAACTTTCTGACTATTAAATTTTGTAAGCTCCTTATTTGATCTTCAAAATTATGTTCAGAAATGCACTGGACTCATATTATCCTAGCATGGTCACTCTTGAGAATAACTTACATTACTGTCTGTCTTTTCATTTATCCTACTCTATGCCAGGCTCACAGAGGACAGAGACGACATTCTTTTCATGGCCATATACTTCAATGATACTGTCTTTTTATCTACTAGTTATGAAACCAGCTAAGTATATGTCTTTAGACAAACTTCTCAACTAACTGAACTTAATTTTGTGCTTCTGGTCTCCTGGCTTATACACTATACTCTATTTTGCATTTTCGAATCTTTTCCCTTCAATGTTATTTTGTACTTGAACTGGAACTCTTCTTATATTTCAGCACACAGATAAAATCTCAATATCATACATTACTATCAATTATTTAAATACTTGTAGTTTCAGTCTTTTTGTACATTTTAATACTTTCTTCACCTATAGCAAGTATTATTTTTTTGCCTGCTATCAGTCAATTATCAACTGTATTCTATAAACTATCATAAATTGCATTTTAGCAACTTGTCATCTCCCTTTCAAAATAATATGGCTGGAACAGAAAAGAAATGCATTGTTACATTGATGGGACTGTGTTAACCTGAATATACACAGAGAGTGTGAGGGAACTAGATAGTTAGACGATGAGCCTACATAGAAGACTCTTCCACACTATAGTCATAGATCCATTCTTCTATAACCGCAATAACACTGAAATGCAGAATTGTAATTCTCTGGAATCTCCCAAGACAGCAGCACTGAAGTCTTCATATTTACTTGACTTTCTTCCCTTAACTTACTTTATGTTTTCATTTGCAGGAACATCAGGTAGTTGCACAGTAATCATGCCATCCAAGTTGGTCTTCCCAATGAAGGCAGGCTTGGTACGGAGCACGTCTGGGGCCGTCTTTGCTGTTACCCTATGCTGTAACCCACCGGCGCTGTTCCCACGATTGGTTAACACAAAGGAGTATGATTTCTCAGGCTTCAGGTTAACAATTAACTTCTGAGTCGCTCGGCCATCCACTTCTTCTACCATCTTCCCATCATCGTAAAGAATCTACCGAGATATAACCAATCACAAATCGGTTATCATTTTCTAAACCATTTTTTATCGACTTGCTTTGCCAGCTCAATTCTATTTCTGGGCAATTCCTAATCCCATAAGTATTTGTTATTCTGGCAACTACATTGGTTCTCTTGATAGTTCTTACTATGTAAAGGTAAAATGTTCCCAAGTCTCTCAAAAATGCACAACAAAGTACAATAATTTTTCAATATTTAAGCTGTCAATCACATGTGATCTTAATGGAATTCATTCTGGATTTTCAATGTATTATACTATTATACACATAATTTATCAGAAATTTTTAAATACTGCTCTAAATATATTTTCACTTACCAAAAATATTTTTACATTAATTTCACAAATACTGCTGGTTTTTTTTTTCAAGATCTCAGTGGCAAGACAGTGCTTTATTTTTAAAGTGCTAGGAATTCAGACCAATAAATACACTTAAAATTTTCCAGAATATTATATTATAAATTAATAGAAATTATGCAGATTCCTTACTTTTATAGAAACAAAGAGTATCAGTTTGATGTAAAAAGTTCAAGTTCAATGTACTAGGTTCCATGTAAGTCTTGCCAGCTGTGGCTCTGAGTGTCTGTTTACTCTCCAGAATGGAAAGGTCACACTGTCAAAGCACCAAATGCAGCTCTTTGATGAAAGTCTTTCACAAATAAGAATAGAACCTATGAGTGCCAATCACCTTTGTTGTGTAGGACAGGCGGGCTAACTCATGTGCTAGGGGAGTGCTCTACCACTGAACTACATCCTTAGCCTATGTGTCCAAATCAAAGTTTGCTGTATTTGTTACAAATAATGTACCATCATGAGATGAACTCTTCCTTCTACTTATCCCCATGACACCTAAAGAACACTTACTTTGAAAGGCATAGCAGAATTGTAATTCTCTGGAATCTCCCAAGACAGCAGCACTGAAGTCTTCATAACTGCTTTGACATGAAAATTTTTTGCAAACACTGCTGGAAAAGGAAAAACTGTGTATTTAAACTATTCTTAAAGCATATAACTTGTTCTTTTCCACCATGGATCACAGTGCTTAGGACAGATGCTGCCTACATAGAGCAAAGAGAAATGTGATTTGCCTACCTGTTTAGAGCATTCATTTTAATACCCATTCTTATAAAGCACTCTCCTTTGTCTCCAACTGAGTCAACTATCCTCTTTTTATCTTACCTGAGGATATAGAGTACTGCCAACCAGACCTGAAGTGTCATTCTATAACTGAAGTCTACGATTTTTAAAGTGGAGTAAGTCATACATACTTTACCTGCTTGTAGTGCTGAACCTATTAATATGAATGGGCCGATCAGTTATTTACAGCTTCAAAATATTGATTTCCAAAGATTGATATTCCTTTAAAGGAGGAAGGCCATAAGTAGACAAATCCTACCTTGATCCACAGGCAGTGTCCTGAACTGGACACTGGGACTATATGGCCCGGGCCCTTTGCTCGTGTGAGCACGTACTTTTACATCATAGGTAGTATCTGATTTTAAGCCAGTGAGTGTCATAGAGGTGTCAGCTGGAACAATAAGGTGCTCCATTGGAAGAAGGGGAATGTTGATATCCCTATACAGGATGGTATACTTGGTGATAATGCCATTTCTTTCTGCCAGGACAGGTGGTTGCCAAGATAACTGAACGGAGGTTGAAGTGGTGCCTTCTGAGTGGAGGTTTTGAGGAAATCCAGTTGGTATTTCTTCTGGAACAGAAATTTCTTTCACCATTTCCTCCCCAAAGCCCACTTTATTTCTGGCTGAGAGTCTGAAGATGTATGATGCGCCCTTGTGGATGTCTGTGGCTGTAAAGTGGTCTTCTTTCTCAGAGAATTCAAGAGTAGTGAGGGGCTCCATGTCTTTCCTGCCAAACTTTAGACGATAGCCCTGAAGGGGTCCAAATGTGTCCACAGGGGGGTGCCACTGAATGAGAGCAGTATTCATTTGAGTGTGGTTAATCACAAGCCGGGGTCTCCCTGGAACTAGAGCACATAGGATGGAGTGGTAAGAATGACTACCATTTATGATCACATGTCAGGTATTGCAAAGTCAGGAAATCACTCTACCATTATTCTCCTTTCAGTGTTTATAAACAAAACAATGTTTATCCTACATAGTATTGTCAAACAATCTTCTTTTTCTTTCTTTAGTAGAGTAGGCTGAAACAGAATTTGCTAATGAATATAACCTTTGTGCATCAAGGCTTATGCTTGCCACAGAGAAATGAATCCAAGTAATGATTAACAAACTAGATATAGCCAATGAGAAGAATAACTACAGAGATTAATTATTATGCACAATGTACTAATATTATAAAAAGCATATTATACATAGTGCATCTTAGATTTAAACACTCACTCCTCACTGTATGTTCTAGAGGGTTATTACTATCTCCATTCTATGTAATGAAAAAGGAGCCCAGAGAACTAGGAAACTTTCTAAGGTTAGATGTACAAGTGAGAGAGCTGTAGAACATATCCAGAACCACAGTCCACACCCTCCACAATGCATCCATTTGTACTTCTTTGTAACTTTCCTATCTACACACAAGTTACCCTTATGAACTTCTACATCTTGTTATTGTGAATTATTAAATGAAGAGCTACAGATGAAAGATTTTCACTAATATTAATCATAATTATCAGAGCGATGGACTGTTTGTGCTTAGGAGCTACTTTCCTCTGGGGACACACTTCCAGTTAGATTATATATATCAAGATGTGCAATGTGATCATTTAGGGCCTATTACATATGGTATTTTTAATAATAAACCAACTATTATTGGAGTTGATAGCACAGGCTAGAGCTGAACCAGGAGCTGTCAAAAAAGGGGAAAGTGGGGTTAGAAGGGTTCAAACAGAAGTAAGCCAAATCTATATAAAGAAAAAGGAAAAGAACAGGGTGAAGGGAAAGCTTACACTACTGAGAGAGAGGAGATGAAGAGGAGCATCATAGGGATGTTGACACATTGTAAGAAAAGCATAGGCAGATGATGAGGCAGTAGGTAATCCAAGAAGCTTGCATGATATCTGGTTAACATGCTCATTTTATATGCCAGAAAGTTGAAGCCCAAGTGGGTATGAGGTTTGCTCAAGGGTATGTTCCTTAATCCCTGGAGTAATAGCTGTCATTCACATACTGAGGAGATTCAGAGTATGTGTATGTGAGTCAGCAAACCTCCAATATATTGAAAAATAGTTTATAAAGTTTGGAAATGATATAGATATGTATGTGTTTGGCCAGGACTGTAACCACTGTGAATTCACTGTTTCTCAGAGAAATATACTCTAACAAGTTCACATTGAACTAGGAGACTTTCTGAATGCAGAATACTTAAGATTAAAAAATATCAATTTATGCAAGACACTGGGGGGACCATACATATCACTTCACGTATATATAGAGCTTACATTATTTTTTTCTCAAAAGTGAGTCTCTGCTAAGAAAAAAAACATGGTATAATTGGTGCCTCAAGCAGAGAACATATCCTTTAATAAACAAAACCTATTCAAAACTATGAAATGGGGATGTAATTCTTGGTTTCACATCCTCTAGGAACAAACAATTTTATTAAATGTATTTATTAACCTTTTCTAAAATTCTGGTTTTTAGAAACAACACAATCATATGTATTCTGCCCCTCTTGTTTCAGTAAGAAGCATAAAAAGTCAGCAAAAGTGAAAATACTTTTACATTTTTTTTGATAAAAGCACATATAGATTTGCTAGCAGTATATGATTTTATTATTACCCAGGTAGTGATTCCATTTAAAATGCTGTTAAGGCTCAAATTATCAAAAAATATAGTAGATGTGCAAATTATAAACAATACTGATAACAGTGAAAACATACAATTGCTCTTCCATAGGAGTCAAAAGCTAAGATAGACATATTTAGATGCTTTTACAACGCTGCTACATTCCACAGTATTCTGTGATAAAAGGCTCTTAGGCTGGAGACCATGGGGTCCAATAATGTTCTACAATCCCAGCATCACTTCTAATCCACTCTTGTCCACTACAATTCTCAAAGCACCTTGGCTTTGCCCAAAATAGTCATTTGTTTCCTAGGTAGAAATGTAACTAAGCATAAGAACTCTGTCTCAGGCAGCTATTGGAAACATCACAAAATATCAGGTGAAGAACTCATTAAAGAATTGAATATTGAAGACTTAAGGAGATGAACTCACACTGCCATCTATGATAGACTGGCCACATGGAGGGAAGCTTAAATTCTACACACTGCATAAGGAAAACAACATGTGGAGTCTAAAGACGTTGGGATAATGGCTTTACAGGGTTGCTATATTCTACCAAGAGAACGATAGTATAAAAAGGGGAAGAAACAAGTTCTATATCACTCCACATATTGTGAAAAAGAATTTGCCAAAAGTTCATATAATGGCAAGAGAACCACTTCATTTGCGACACCAAGAAGCTCTGTAAAGAGGAGACATTTACAGTTTGTCTGTATTACACAAAACCTTGTGTCCAGACATACAGGAGCCAGAGCAGGAATGTGAAGGTTCACAGGGTATCTGTGTTTGTACATGTATGCTTACCTACTGATAAAGATAAGGGTGTGGAGAAGATGGTACTATATATAACTTCTGGACCAAGGTTCATGGGTGACAGTAGGGACATTTAAAGGTCTGGCCAGTAATGGAGTCATTGCTCTACTTTGTACCTCATTAATGGTTGAGAGCTTAGACAGTGTTAGAAGAGTTACATACACAGAGGAAAGCTAAAGTCAGGCTTAACCTCATCTTAGTAAACAGTCGACACAGAGGGCAAGCTACATCATCAATAAGCTAACACTGTCTATCATGACATATTAATGGCCCCTCTTGTACCTTCATGATATATCAGTGCCTCCTTTTGGACCTCTGTCATATGTTAATGCCTTCTCCTGCACTTTCCGTTCTTTTACCTTATTATATTATTCATTATCTAAATAATTTAGGGTAGCAGAAATGGTTAATATAAGTAGTTAGCTCAAAATTCTTTGCAAGATCAATGTCTGGAGGTCAGCTGAGGTCCTCTGTCTCAATGCTTCTAAACTCAACCTCAATTTAAATAATTGCAATTCAGTGAGCCTAGCTCATTGCTCTTAGCGTGCTCTTTCCAAACTCACAGTCACTGCCATTTGATCACCTTTCAACACAGATGGTCAACAGTGTGGAGAAATTTATAGAACAATATACAGAAACTATCAAACCAAAGAAATTTTGAATTTTATTTTAAATTATGTTTATATGCAGCTATTGTTTGAGAGAATGTGCACATGAGTGCAGATCCTCACAGAGGCCAGAAGAGAGAGTAGAGTGATATGGAGCTGGAGTTATAGGTGGTTGTGAGCAACTTGATATGGGTACTAGGAGCTGAACTCAGGTCTTCTGAAAGAGCAATTCCTGCTCTTAATACTAAACTGTTTCCCCAGTCCCCCAAACAATGAAATTTTTGATTGTCTTAAATCTCAAGGCCTTAGGCAGTACACAAGTTATGATAAAGAAAAGTGAGAATATTAAAGAAACTACACGCATCATAATCATTGAAACACAGGAAAGCTAGCTCCTTTTTACAAGAGTTTCCTATGTCAGTCATGAGCCTTACACAGATTAAGTTAGTACCAGTACTGCTGTTTGAAGGATTGATTGCTTACAGAGTCTAAAATTGTTGTACAATACACAATACACAAGTATACAGTCAATATTCTTAATGTTAATATAAAATTTCAAGGGGACTCCCAAATTATCCACAGATGCTATAACTATATGCCTTTATAACTGTTACTAGGAGTTAACTGCCAGCACAGAAACACAAAAGGAATTTTTGTGATTGTATTCTAAATGAATAAATTTTCATTAATTGTTTACTAATTGTACAGAACTAAGTCATGGCCAAGTCATGCTTTTTTACTGGAAGGCAGAAAAGCAGTACAGGAGGAGCCTTAGATGGCCTCTATAAGAACAATAAGTATGACTCAAGCACCTATACTGTGAGCATTTTCATTTTGTTACCCAAGCCTCTCTCAGTTAAAAAAAGAATGGAAACTGTAGAAGAAAACAGCAAAATAATTAGACAACATGAGGAAGACCGGCAGTTCTAAAAATCTTGTGCAGTAATGAAAATTGATGTTATAAAAAATAAGTGTCATTTCGTTTGTTAGGATTTGGGTTGCTTGACTATAAACCCTCTGCTTCTATGTCCTTGTCCTTAGGTCACGTTTCATGGGCAGCAGGGATCTGATAATTCACATAAGGCATTAGCAATACAGAAGTATGTGAATATAAGTAAACAAACCTAGTGTGTTCAACTTGGAACTCCATGTCAGGGATGTTATCATGGCTCTAAGTTCCAACACTGGTTGATCCTATAATCAGAGTTGTATGCTATACCACCATGTCTTCGCTGAATGTCTACTTTCTAGTGTAGCACAAAGGGTTTGATACAATGGAATTCTTAAAAGTCAAAGAAAGAGAGAAAAGCAAGGAAAGAAAAGGGAAGAATAAAAATCTCCGTCTTGAAGGAGTTCTGCCATCTGTATTCCTGCTGCTTGAGGCAATCGCAGGTGGCAGGAGGCAAGCGAGGCAAATCTTATGACATTTAGACAAACTTGGCAGTGAGATGGCACCCAGGAGGGTGCTCAACATCACAGCTGTTCTCTGCTTTCTGTCTGAATGTAGAAAGGCGTGCCCATAAAGTTGTGCAAGAAGCATCTCAGGAGGAGTAAATCAAAACCACAGCAGAGAAGTTCCATGGGAGATTGCTCTGTGACGGGATTGGAGGAGATTCCTTCTGTAATTATCCCTAATTTATCAGTTTTTGATGGCAGTTCTTCCTGCTGGTTTTCCCTATGTGGCCAAGCAAAGCAAGTCAAAGAAGCACCAGAGAAGCTTCCGGTCCTTCTAGAAGGAGCAATTTGAAACTATTTAGCCTTTTGATATTGTTTTCCATCTTTTGTGTTATCTTCTTTTAAAGCCTCACAGAAAAGGTGAAGGGGGAAATGAAAAAATATAAAGCTGCAAGCCATGAACCCAGTCAATATGGCAACTCCATTCTAGGAAGGTTCATGATGGTTAATGTTAACTGCTAACTTGACAGAATCACCAAGAAGGAGGACCTCTGGGAGATGATCTTAATTAGGTGAGAAAAACCCAGCCTAAATGGCAGCAGTACCCCTGCCTGGACTTGAGTCCTAGACAGAATAAAAGGAGAAAGTACCCTGAACACAGCATTCATTGCCCTGTTTACTGACTGGGGATGTAATGTGATCGACTGTTTCAAATTCCTGTGCCCTTGACTTCTCTGGCGTGACAGACTGTTCTTTATGCCAGAATCAGTCCTTTCTCCATAAAGTTATGTTTGTCAGAGTCTTTCATTACAACAACAGGAAAAGAAACAAAGTCAGATTCCCTACGGGGGTGGTGTGGAATCACTGTGCGACTTCTCTGCTTAGATGCCTTTTCCCCTGACCTTCATGAATCTTGCTCCTCTACATTCAGTTTTAATAACTCGTTCTGCTGAGAACGGTGGCATATGACTGCAGGCATAGAAACCAAGAGGCTGAGGCAGAGAGGAAACAAGTTCCATGTCAGCCTGGGATAGTTTTTAACCAGATTCTGTCTCAAATACAAACAAACAAACAAACAATACTAAACAAACAACAGACAAACAAACAAAAAAATCTAACAGGAAGAAAAACAGCCTTTCTCTAAGTCATTTATCCTTCAAAGCTCCTGGGAGATAATATGCCTACATCCTTACTTTTTATCTTAGAACATCCTGAAAATTTCCCATACATTCATTTGTTAATTTAGTAATCCAGATTAGAAAATAAATGTAACGAGAGGAAATACTTCTTTTGTGTTATTATATACCTACTACTAAAAGACTTTTTGAATGAATTACTGCACCATTTGGAAATAGTATATATTTTGATCTTCTTTTTCCTTTTCAGCTTAGAAAAATACTTCAAAGTTGACCACCAGTGTATTTAATTTCTCTCAATGTATCCTAATGAAAAAATGGTAGATTACATCCATACCATTTGAAAGTCGGCAATATGGCTGAAAATATGCACAGAAGACATTACCTGCCCCAGTGGTGGACACCAGCTTGGGCTTGCTTCGAGCACCATCGCCTTTGGTGGTGTAAGCTGTGACAGTCAGGGAGTAGGACGTTTCAGGCTGTAGCCCAGAGATGATCATGTCCTGAAACGACACACACCAAGAACACTGATTTAAAACATGCCAGGGAGAGCCTGAAGAAAAGCAGGGTGGCTGATGTTCATTACGTGCATGCCTGGACGTGCCCTGAAGCCATGCTAAGTGCTCAAGTTCCATGCCTTCAGCTCATGCTATGGAGATGGGTTTTGATGTTAACAGTGAGGCTGGGTATTTGCACATCCGCAGAAGCAGCTTTCAGGAGGAATAGGTCAGAAAGAAATCTGGAACCAGACTTTCTGAACCACTTGAATTTAAACTTTCTTAAATATTTAAATAAAAAAATACTGGTTTGTCAATCCAGGGCAGCTTACCTATTTACATTTACATTTCCCAACATAGTTAGAACCCCAAAGGGTTGGTGGAAGATAAGAGAGTTTTATCAGGAAAATTCCTGGAACTGCGTCTGGTTTATCACAGCAGTCTGATACACTAGACGTTACTTTGTGGGAGCATTTTTCCCACACTGATGCCCTGCAGTGGTAGCCAGACTGTTGGAGGGGCAGATATCAGCATAGTATTTCTGCCCTCAGGAAGTTGCTAGGTAAATGGTTGTTGACCTTTTAGACCTAGATATTCTTGAGGCCAAAGACTATTTTTAAGATATCAGGAAATGATTACTGGTTAACTAAACAGAGTGACAATAAAAACCATCATATAATGATGAGAATATTTATGGATATTTAGTGAGTAGGCCATACAATTAAGAATGAGACTTGAGTTTATGAGATTAGTAATATTTACTAAATTAATTATTTCTGATAATTTATAAAAGGCCCAAATGACAATCTATCTGCAAATTCTTAGTTTTCTTTTATTAAGGGCCCAGAGCTATAATGGATCTAAGACTAGATGATCATTGAACTGTTTTTCTAAATTGGATGTTAAGTGATTCTTCAGCTAGAGCTCTGGCTAGTGACTTATTCTGGTATTTTCCTTGGATCTTTACACATTCCACACAAACATACAGAACATATACAAAGCAATTAACAAACTGTTTCACTTGTTATGGCAAAACTATGTTTTCAAGTTGACTATGAATACATTTAAGAAAGTATTCAATGTCTTCCCAAGTTAAAGGCAATGTGAACTGAGTGAGGAGTGATGGACTAGACCACATGAAATAGAGTAGAAATTTTCCTAGCAAAGCAATTTACAGGTACCACAGAACATAACTGCTGAAACTGATGCCAGATATGACAGCTTTGACAAGGTACTTTCTCAAAAGAATAAGAAATTCATCATTGTGGAAATTGAAACAATTCAAATATCATCCTGTTGAGTGCTTGAAAGTTTTATTCAGGCACATAGATGGACTTTTTAAGAAAAATATATTTTATCCTTAGGACTTTGAAATGCTTTCACTATCATCACAGAGGACACCCAGGCCAAGTAACTACCTGAGAGCAATACTATATATTAGGGTGGACACACTGAATATTCCAGAAATGATGATGGCATAGATGCTAACTTCCTGCAAGGTCTTCCAAGATTAATGCTGGATAGCAGACAACCTTGACATATAGAAGAAGTAAATGGTCAAGTGTGTGCCAACTTTAATTCTACTATAAGGCCTTCATCCATAAAATTAGAGATGGCCAGATGTCTTTCTCTTTGCTCTGGTTGTTACAGGATACAGTAAGTAGTATACACCAAAACAGAACAAGTCCTATGCACTATTTTAGACTTAGCTGCACATAACCCAGCTATCACAATCAAGATATTACTTGGGCTACATTCCCTGTCTTTAAATAGAATGCACTTACATGGTGGTATTGGGCTACTCTGTGACACAGTGTGACCACTTCAAGCCATAGTTCCTCCTGCCCCTCATCACCACCCGTCCTACCTGTAGTCTTGCCTCTTAAAAGTCTGTGTTCCTAAGGTTCTGTCCCAATGCTGTCAGCCTCATTTTCTTCTAATGTTACAAAATATTACATTTATTTTGGAACCCGAAATAATCATTTCTGACTCTATCCCAAGTTAATGTGCAGCCCCAATTTGGCCCTCTGCTCCAAGCAGCAATGTAATGTAGAATCTTCTGGTGTCTCTCTGTAGCTTTTTCAGTGTTATCCTACCTTAAGTTCAACTTGAAAAACTGGAAAACAATCTCCAAAGGGGACTCTCCCTTAGTCTATATTTTAATGACTGTTAATACCTCTTTAAAATTTATGGACTACTTTTGATACCTCTTTAAAATTCATGGGCTACTTTTGACCTTATTTTCTTCTTTAAGGTCTTCATCAGCAAGTTTCTGTCAATTTTTGGTTTAAAATGCTGCTGCTTCTTAGTTTCTGTTGTCTTAAATTTTGATCACTTCATGAGTTAATTAGAAATATAACTATTTGTTTTTCATATGTTCTGTCTTTTCATGCTCCAATTTACCCATTAAGTGACTGTTTTTTAAACAAAGTAGTGATCCATTCAGTGGGCCATGAAATCAATTTAATCAGCCAAGACCAGTTTTAAACAAAATAAGAAATGCAATGGACTTGAGCACAAGATGTTGAGTTCATTACAGATTTAAAGATAAATCCAATTTTATAAAACTTTTATTTCCTTCAGACACACATATGCACTGGCTCTTGTCATAAATGTGTCTCTTACTATGGGTCTTAGTCATATAAAATACTGCTTTGCACTAAATTTTATGATACCTGATACACTATTAATATTTTCCAAAAGCTCCGAAAGGAGTCTTGTGCTTCTGCAATAAACATTTATACATTAAGTCTCATGGAGCCTTGTGGCTTTATTTGCTGGCATTTAAAACACTTTGACTTGTGTTAGGGCTACCTTTCCTGATAGACCATGAGGTTTTGAGTGTCAATGTTTACCGCATATTCATCTCTATATACTTTGCATATAGTATAATAATGACTGTCATAAGATTAATGAATGTTAATTCTATTCAGTCTAAAAACAGAAAAATGCTCTTTGTAACCTCTATGTTATATTTATTTCAAATATTTTTTCAATATTTCTCCAGAACAAAGGAATGAAACACTCCTTAATCTTCTACTGACACCTCAGCTGTCATAGTTTATCTCTTTGCTCTTTTCCCCAGTAATTTTATTGCAAAAACCTCTTATTTGTGTCCAATTAGCAAGTTCATTGACACAAGGCCAGAGGTCAGTCCCATTGACCTCCATGGCTGCACTTGCTGAGCACTGCTACAAACAGTGAAGAGTTCTTCCTTAGCTCCAAATATAAACACATACTGTCACCAATGGTCATCTCTTAAGTTCTCAAGAATAATGCCATTCCTAGCAGTTACCTCTGAAATTATAGCCCTGTTAGCACTGCCATTCATTTCCAAGACTATACCTTTATTTAAGGCATTTCTTTGGCTGCATTTCATAACTGTCTCAGAATTGTGTATATATTACTAGTCTTCTTCCTAATTCCTCTAAGAATTTGGATGGTAAATTTCCTATCACATGATTATCTTACATAGAATAGGCCCTTTAAAAGTAACATAAGCTACTCATATACATTAAAGAGAATTCTCCTTCTGTGAGATTCTTTACTTCTTAACATGACCCACTTACTGCCATTGACAAAATTTAGCCAAGTCTATGTAGAGTTAATCAGTGTCAGGCCTAAACTATGTGACATAGTGACTATAAAACCCTAGTGTGGAAAATATTAGTACCTACATCAAACACCCGATATAACCCATCTGGAATAACTCCATTTAAAGCATGCTTCCTCTGACTGTATCATAAGGCAGAGTTAGTAGCAGAAATAAAAAACAAAAACAAACAAACAAACAAACAAAAACCATTATGAGCTCATGACCTTCCTTATGCAATCAATAGCACCATGCTCATTTCACAAAACCAGAAACAAATTGAAAAGTACACACATAGTTAAGACCAATTAAAAAGAGTCCATTAGTTCATGCAACCAAGCAAATGTGGTAACAAATCATAAGTAAGTGAAAGACTGATGTTGAGAAAACACAAGCATATAAGGTCTGATTTTTTTTTTTTTTGCCAAACAGTAAAAATTTACTCACATGTTCAGTAGTATCATCAATTTCCCACTGATTGAAGTTAAGAAAATTGGGGAAAGGGGACAAAATAAAAAGAAATGAAGAGAAACTTGTACCCTTATAAAGATGATGTTAGCCTCATTTAATTTAAAAGAGGAAAATGCATTCATTAAAACAACATATACAATAACATTCCAAAGAATAGGTGCATTATGGTGTAGACATTATCATTTTAAGGGGATTAAGGTAAATATGTGCTATTGTTATTGATCAAACTAGCTTATATTTATTTTTATTAACTATATGGTTTACTAAAGAAGCCAATATAACACCTCAAATATCTAATGTTTCTGACATCATACTATTCAATGCCATCAATTTTCACTTCTTTCATGGGTTATATAATTAATTTAAGTTACCATTTAAATTACTATCTTTTTTTTTTTAGTCTGAAATCATATGTTTCAATGAAGACTTGAAAGAGGTAATTAAATTTCAGTAAAGAGTCAAGGAACAAAAGAGAAATGAAGAAGAAAAAAAATTAGGAAAAAAACAATTAATAGACAAATGTCAAAATAAAGAAGAGAAAAATATAAACTACATAAAAGTACAGGCAGAGAGAGATTCAGTTTTATAATATAAGATAGCTAAAAACCAAAAAAGGTTATCAAAGCATGATCGTGATTTTGTTTTCTGGAATTTGAGATTTTAAAAATAGCAGCAATAAATTTTTTTATCATTACATCATAGGAATATTCTACTTTAAAAGCAGTATAATTTCAATAAAAATTTATAAAAATAAAGTTGACTTTTGATGGTCCTTTAATGTTTGAAATTGTAGTTGTTAAAAACTACTTTCTGGGGTTAGAGAGATGGCTCAGTGGTTAAGAGTACTGACTACTCTTCCAGAGGACCCTGATTCAATTCCCAGCACCCACAGGGCAGGTCAAATCTGTCTATAACTCCAGTTCCTGGGGACCCAACACCCATGACAAAACACTAATGCACATGAAATAAAAATAAATAAATAAAAACTACTTTCTGAAGTTTATAATTATCTTTGTGAAAGTAAACATTTAATAACCTCTTTTCATCCTGTTTCTATAAAATTTCTTTACTATGCATCCATTTTATTCACACAACAATGGGGTTTTCTGGAAGTCTCAATAAAAGGGATTTGGGGGCCGGGCGGTGGTGGCGCACGCCTTTAATCCCAGCACTCGGGAGGCAGAGCCAGGCGGATCTCTGTGAGTTCGAGGCCAGCCTGGGCTACCAAGTGAGTTCCAGGAAAGGCACAAAGCTACACAGAGAAACCCTGTCTCGGAAGAAAAAAAAAAAAAGGGATTTGGGGGACTGGAAGACACCCAACATACCAGTGGGTACAAGTCTAAGGCAAAGTGGGCCCCATTGACAACTGTGTCCTTCCATGACACTCAAAGCCCTCACTAGCAAATGATTCAGTAGTTCTATGAACCAAACAATTGGGATTAGAAATGTGTGTGTATACATATACACATATACATACAAAATAGTCATTAAAGTCTGTGCTGGAAGGCAATATATGCTAGAAAAAGTCTGAAAGCACCACTAAATCTGCCTTTCTAACTTTCTTCTTTATCATATCTACATATTTTAATAGGACTATAATAAAGTACATATTTGTAATGAAAAGAGTTGATGAAAGCCCTTCCTAGTGTCAAAGGCATATTGTGTATTACATCAGCTACATTTGCAGAATTTGCTGCAAACCAGTAAGAGGTTTGAGCTACAGGAGTGAACCACAAATTTAGATCCTTTCAAGCCTTTCATTAGGGTGCTTCAAAACGGAGGCAAACATCAACATTTTTGTGAGTTGACAACATAAAGACTTTTTAGGGTAAGTGCTTTCATTAGCACTGTAGGGATACATATTACCTCATTTTTTCAGAGATAAAAGAAAATAAAACTGGACAACTCATGTAAAAGTTTTTATTTGGTTTCTGATCTTTTCTACATTCACATATGATAATTTCATTTCAACTTTTAAAATTTCAGAAACTCCATCCTTTTTGCTGCTCAGCCACCATGTGCTCAATTGAATTATCCAGTATCTTAAATACACTATAGCCACAGTATACCATCAGTGTCAGTGCGGCAATGGCAAGCTAGGCCCTGGGCTATGTATCAGTTCCAACTGAACTATTCCTCTCACTCTCAGGAAAATATCTAAGGTACAAGTGGATTAATTAAACATTCATGAGGGAGGCTACCTCTAGGGTATAGGAAAAAATGAAAATATTAGGTGCTTCGCTTTAAACAACTGACTACAAAACCAGGTAGGGACACCATGATGGAAGACCACTTCCCTAAGGTCAACAAAACATCTCACATACACAATTACTCATTTCTAGTAATTTCTTGTGTTTGCATGGGCTGTGTATGCAACAGTATACACATGATTTTGTGGGTGCATATATGTGTGAGTGGGCATGCACACTTGTGTGATTGTGAAGGCCAGAGGACCTCCTGGGGTATTATTCTCGGATACTGCCCACCTTGTTTTGAGATAGGGTTTCTAACTAGCCTTGACCTTATCAAGCAGGCTAGTTGGCCGGCCAGAACATATATCTATTTCTGCTTTCCCAGCTCTGGGATTACAAGTATATGCTCACACACCTGGCTTTTTTAAAAATGTGGGTTCTGGAGATTAAACTTAGGTTCCAAAGATTAAACTTTGGAAATACTTTACTGACTGGGCCCTCTCCCCAGGTTCCTAGTAATTCTGTTAACGTGGTTCAGTAGAGGAGATTTTATTTATTCTCTTGGAAACCTTAATTCAATTCTTATCATTTATGTCATTATCTTCACCTTCTGGGACAGGAAACAATTATTCTCATAAAGTATGTGACCTGATGAAATACTAAATAAAATACTGAGATCTGTCCCCTGAATAAAAATGTCTGTTCTCTAGTGAAAAAAAAAAAAATCATCCATTAAGAACATTAGATCAGCCCTGGTCCAAATAGTTTCAACACAGCAGAAGGAAGATCCTATCGACCAAACTGTAGCTTGGCATACTTTCTGTAGATTAAGTTAAACTCATCATTATCTTTTTGAAGTTAGAAATGTGAATTTGGACACAGCTATAAAGAGCAGAATATCTATTTTTTAAGTGACTTTTAATCAAACATAAAAGCGGGTTATTGCAGTGTATTTTTAGTCGATAATACTTCTAATTAAAAAGGTAAACATACCACAATCGGTTTTAAAGTCTAGAATTTATGTGTTTTGTTTTTTTTTTTTTTAAAGAGTCAGAAACTTAACAATTGGACCCAGGCTAGAAGAAAAGTTGTCCAATAAAACAGGCTCACCTGTGCATCAGCCAGCATGACGTCCTTCAGCATGGGCTGGCCCTTGGGCTCCCCGTTTTCCATTCTCACATAGTGCACCTGATATCCTCTTATCTGGCCATGCTGCTTATTGGGCACAGGTGAGCGCCACGAGACTTTAACAGCCGTGGCATTGACAGCCTCCACCTCGACTTTTCGAGGAGGACCACTGGGAACTGCAACAACATCATGGGTAAAAGACAATTACAGGCACTTGCCACCCAGCGAGAGTGCTTTCTTTACTTAAAAATGGGTAGACCCACTATGCTTCATTGCAGAACGCAAACATCTTCAACTAAGGAAAATGCTCAACCAATCTGCTCTATATTTTAAGAAAAGATCAAAAAACATGACCGATGCAAAAACCAAAATGGAAGAAAAAAAAAAAAAGAGTATCAGAGAAATAGAAAAACATGTAAAAAAAAAAATGTACAAAAGCCAAGGAAGATGCTTTGATGTCCAAAGCATTAAAGCACAAAGAAGTATTGCATTGAAATAATAACAAAAACAGATTGTTGATAGTTGTGTGTTTTTTAAATGTTTCATTTTTAATAGCGGAATAAAAAGATTCTTGACTATATGGATTCTTCTTTTTTTTTTTTCTCATATCAAAAGGCCGTTCCATACAAGAGATGCCAAAAATCGTAAGACAAAAGACAGTAAGAAGGTGGCAGTTTTGAAAGTTAATTCCACAATGAAAGAGAATTCAATAAAATGCCAAGAAAAATATAGGAGACGTGAGATGGAGGTACAGAGAAAATCTGGATCATAGGACCATAGCGGAAAAGTGTCCTTTTAAAAGGCAGAAAATTGTTGCACTGAGATTGAAAAGAGAAAAAAAGAAAAAAGCCCAGGATGTAGGAAAGGCAGGTCTTTGGCAAAAACAGTTACATAATAGAAATGTTGGATCAAAAATGATGAGCAGAAAAAAAAAAAGAGGATAACTGTTAGCCTATCAAAAGCAGACCCAGACTGTGTCAGAAGGTGCGAACTGACGGAGCGGAGGCAACATACCATCTTCATCGGTTCGAATCAACACGGACAAGCTCTCAGGGCCAGGGCCGACATCTGTGTGGGCAGTCACAGTGATCCGGTATTCAGTCCATTTTTCCAGCTGTTCCAAAAGGTATTTGGTAGTATCCGGAGGAATTCCCAAAACCTCATGAGGCTTGTAGTCTTCCCCATCGACTGCAGAGTACTTGAGGGAGTATTCAGTGATAATGCCATTCTGCTTTTCCACTGGTGGAGGTTGCCAACTTACCAAAATACTAGTGGAGCTTGGGCTGGTGCAACTAATATCTTGAGGAGGAGCTGATGGCTCTTATTTTGGTAGTGAGTTAAAGGAGGATTTGAGTGAAAGGACAGGAGTGGTTGGAAAAAAAATGATAAAACAAAAGAAAAGGCAAAAATAAATAAACGAACCATAAGGGCAGAAAAATAAAAATAAACTTAAAATTTTTTAACATAAATTTATGTACCTTGGCTTAGTAACATGAGTAAACGAAAAATGAATCAATGAAAATAACTGTTAAATAATGAATGGGGGAAATGAGTGACAATGAGACCTGGTGATAACAGGGCCTCAAATCGAATTACCTACCTGCTATTTAAATTCTTCTAAACCAACTCCTTGGAATCTCCCATCCTCACTCTCCTGACTATCCAGCACCCCCCAAATCTCAACAACTCATTCCATTCTTATAAACATGAGATTCTAGAAATGCCATTTCCTTCTGCCATTCTATGTATTGTTCCTCTCCACATTCTAGAATAAGGACGATTCATACCCACCACTCATTTGTGGAGGGATCCTGTAGTACACAAAGGGACAGTAACTGAAAGGTGCCCTCCTACTGCATTCAGTTAAGAAAAAAAGAAAAAAAAGAAAAACTCAAGAAACAGAAAAGGGTCCACCTATCTAAAAACTCTAAGTCAGCCTGACCAGTTTGAATGAAAAGTGTTAATCTAATATTGATTGTAGCCCAAATAAAATGAGCATGCAGAATCATTAAAGGATGAGAATGCACAGGCCAAGATTTACCTACCGAGGGCAATGTCAGGCTTGTTGATTCTGACTGTACTTACCCTATGTCAGCTTTCAGCTTTTTTATTATAACTCTTCTTGTGACACCATTGCTAGTAAAGAATTAGATCCCACCAGCAAATTTTGGTAAAATTGGTAATAATCAGCTATCCCGTACGAAAGATCAACAATACAGCAACTAAAAATACCTAGTTAACCCCCCAAAAGAATCATTTAGAAGTTACACGATTTATACTTGGTAGTTTCCTTTTTGTATACAATAATTCATGTAATCTAGATTTACATAACAGTTAAAGCACACACTTTTACAGTCCATTCTAAAATAAGCTGGCCATCTTCTAAGCAATTATTTCCCATCAAATTACCCCAATACATCGCTATGTCAGGAAATACAAACAAAATACTACACACAAAAATCCCAGACAATAGCTGCAAAACTATTCAAGATGAATTGAAAGGATGTCTAATTGTCAATACTTATTAAAGAGCAAATGATGGTATTATGAGCCATCACACTTTCCATCAAAAACAGTCTTTTAGATAATATTTATGGAAAACAATGTGTTCTGGGCACAGTGAAGCTCCATTCTAACAAACTCAGCTGTGCTGTAGCACAGAGGCTCAGAGAGACAGTGAAGTTAAAGGAACAAACGCCCTTCAGGGAGCAGATGTGCCTGTGATTATTCCATTATTCTCAGATTTATCTCAATAGAGATTTTCTGTGAATATTCCCAAAGTCTATATGGACACTCACAGAGTAAGAAACCAGTTATATGCACTGAGCTTTCCTCCTGATGAGGAACAAATACATGATAATCACTTGTTTTTAAAGGAAATTGTTTTGTCTTTTGCCACTCTGTACTCTGATGTGCTCTGGCGGGATTTCTCTGCAGTGTTATAAACCAGATTTTTTCCCCCCATACAGCCATATCATTTACTGGATGAGGGCAGATCTAACGACTGCACCCATTTCCCAATTATGGAGGTCGACTAGCTTCTCTGAAAGTTTCTACTTAGCACGTGGAAAGCAGGGTCTATTATTTTGGTCATGTTTAAAAGCAGCTTAAGTCCTATGTGTGTCGTGTCTCCAAAGCAGGGTGTTTACTGCCACAGAGATAATGGTTGAGGACTCAGCACATTAGCAGATTTGTTTGTAGGTTAAAAAAAAAAATGTCAGAAACATCTCCTAGTGAGAAATGGGCAAGAAGGAAGCAAAGAGAGACACCTACTTGATTGCATGGTTCTAGCTGATATTTCAGCTGTAGAAGCACCCAGGCCTTGAGGAGAGCGTGCAGACAGACGGAAGTAGTATAGGCTGTTAGGTTTCAGCCCTTGCAGCCTGTAAGATGTGCCTGGCTCAATGGTGATTCGCTGCTGCAAGTAACAAGAAGAGTTGGTCATTTTCCTGGGAGCCAGTACAAATATGGCTTGATCAATGTTGTAACATTAGACTTCTAGCATAACTGTAATGCCATCAAAATGTAGCAAAAAGAATCAATGATATCCAGGAGTACATTGGGAATTCTATCACAAAGATATTATAGTTTTAAACGTATATTTCTATAAAAGGTGGCTGAAATAGGGATGCCAGTGTTGGTCTTTCCAATGCTGACAATAATCCGGCCTCACAAAATAAGAGTCAAGGAGAGTGAAGGCCAGATGCACTCCAGCCTGAAGATGTATGAGGTACTGTGACCACAAAAGTCAAAGACATCAGCCAATCTTGATTATGGAGGATGGTGGACACGCAAAATTATATTAATTCACATACCCAGGTTTTCCTCCAGACTGTCTATAATCCAAATGGGGGCAAATATCATATGACTAAAATTAGCAATATTTCACAAGAGGTTGCTATAAAGGAGAAGTGAGGGACTGGGGACATAGCTCAGTTAGTAGAGGACAGTATATATAATGTGCAGAAGGCCCTGTTTGGATTTCCTACCATAAAAAAAAAAAAAGTAAAAACAAAAACAGAAACAGATGTGGTGATCCATCCATTCTTGCAGTCCCACCACTGGGGATGCAGAGTCAGGAAGGTCAGGAGTTCAAGGTCATTTTCAGTTACTTATTAAGTTTGAGGCCAACCTATTTTTAGAATAAACAAGCAAACATACAAACAAAACAAACTAAAAACTGGAAAGAGATCTGAAATTGCTGGTAGTAGTAAAATTACTTGTGACATTTCTAAAAACTTCTAAGAAATAAGACTATTACTGTTGGTTATATGGCCTACAGCAAGAAAAAAAATATAAACTTCTCTATACCCATTAATATTATAGGGGACTTTCAAACTAAGATTCTTATTTATCAAAGCTGGGGTTCAAATCTACCTTTGCGTTTTAGCAAAAGTGTATCAGTCCATGGGTACCCAATCTTAGGTAGAGCATCAGGCCAGAGTAAATATTAAAATATAAACAAATATATAATTGAATAACAATCTTAAGGCTTTTTTCATAACCAACTAGTGCTAGCTGTTCACACAAATGAATTCAGACAAAGGTAATTAAAATACAAATGTGTAGAAAACATTTTTATAGTGCTCTGGCTTTTAAATATAAGGGCACTTAGAAACTTCAGATTCCCCAAAAAGGAAATAGAATTCTAGCACCTAAACAATTGTACAGCATAGTAGTACATGGAGAGCTAGTGCCCTCACTAATCCCAAAGGACTGTCATATACCTCAACTCACCATATGAATGGAAGAGTAAAAGAATGAATGACCTTTATTTTGTGTTGACGAGGACATAAAATTATATAAGATTGACTTACTGTATATTCCTCGGGAACAACAGCTTAGGTTTTTAAGTTGTAATATGAATAGACATGATTACTTTTCAATACTTACTGGCTTTGTTATCTGTGCTAGTTAGTTTTTGTTTTGTTTTGGTTTTTGTTTTGTTTTGTTTAACTTGAAACAAGCTAGGGTCACCTGGGAAGAGGGAACTGCAATTGAGGAAATGTCTCCATCACACTGGCCTGTAGACAAGTCTCTGGGACATTTTCTAGATGAATCATCAATGTAGGAGGACCCAGCCCACCATAGGCAATAACACCCCTTGCATGGGATCCTGGGCTGCATGAGAAAGCAAGATGAGCAAGCATGGAGAGCAGGCCAGTGAGGAGCATTCCTCAATGACTTATTCTTCAGTTCTTGCCTTTATGCTCCTGTTGGAGTATTAGCCCTGGTTTTTCTCAGTGATAGATTGTGGTCAAGATATGTACCCCAAGTAAATCCTTATCTCCAGACTTAAATAATACAGCAGTTGGTACTGAGAATGTGGTATTGCTGGGATGTATGTAACAAATGCGTAGAAGCATTTAGAAATTTGGGTTGGAAAAGCCATTAAGTGCTCAGAGCTTACTGAGCTGTTCTGGGAGAAATTGAAAGATAATGAGAACAAAGCAGAAAGTGGAGGACTGACTTGTAAACTGTTAGAGGGAAATCTGAGAGTTCCTTAAGAATCTTAGAGCTCGCCGGGCGGTGGTGGCACACGCCTTTAATCCCAGCACTCAGGAGGCAGAGCCAGGTGGATCTCTGTGAGTTCGAGGCCAGCCTGGGCTACCAAGTGAGTTCCAGGAAAGGCACAAAGCTACACAGAGAAACCCTGTCTTGAAAAACCAAAAAAAAAAAAAAAAAAAGAATCTTAGAGCTCTGCTTGTTAATGGTAAGTATGCATGATAATCAGTTTTATTTCTCTTTTGATTTCTATACCTTTAACAATCCTTTATTTTACTTGTACAACATATTAAATTGTATGTATAGTCATGTTCATATCAAATAATGTTTAGCATATGATAGTAAACGTTTGTTTTGGGCATCTTTCTCTTGAACCAGTCTGAACAAATCCATCTCCTTGATAACTTTTAGAAGCATACGGGGGCTCTCAATCAGTCATGTGTTTACATAATGTCTAAATAAATACTATGAGCTATTGCAGAAGAAAAACGAAAGTGTACCTCCACTTCATGGATTTTCTGTCCCCCTATGACCTGATGCTTGTATAGTATGAAACTTGGGCGGGGGCGGGGGACTGGATCAAAAATATTTCACTTGGAACAATAGTTTTTATGGCCCCCACCCTCAAAATCTCCAGATACCCATTTGGGTTTTTGGTCAAATTCTTCTTTTCATGAGTAAATCTTTTCCACAAAGAAGAAAAGATTTTTAAGTCTTACCTCTTCTCCTTGCTCCCCATCTCTGTAGACCAGTTCATAGCTGGCAATGGTATCAGAACGTGGAGGTGTCCAAGACAGCAAAATACTTGTTTCGGATTCAGGTTCAGCTTTGAAGTTTAGTGGCTGCCCTGGTACTAGAAACAGGGAGACAAAGGACTGAGCTCACCATCACCAGCAACATTCAGAAACTCTTCTGGTTAAGTACATGTTGCATATAAAAAAGAGAGAAGCCTTTATATCCTCAGAGATGGCCTCCTTGTACAAAGCTCATTTATACTCAAGAGGATCAGACTAGAATGATGAGTATTTTCCCAGTCCTTGAGTAGTTTAATATGCACACAATATGAAGTAGAATTAATAGGCTCATTATACGTACATCTCAGAAATCAATTGGAAATTCAGCAAAATTATGGATTTCAAATAACATTGTAAAATATGATATGATGCATGTAATATACACATATAATTCCTAGCTACAGTCTATATATTTGTTCTTATACACAGAGATAAGTGAAGTTCTCTTTCCTCATCAAGGAAATTTCTCTCTGCAACAGATGCAGACCATTACAGAAACCCAGAATAGATCAAAATGCAGAGTTGTGGAGCACAGCCCCAACTGATTCATCTACAACACAACTCCTTCACTTAAAGCTCATGGATCATTGCGGAGGAGGGGCCAGAGAGACTGTAAAAACCAGAGGAACAGGGAGTTAGCTATGAGACTTTCTCTCCTAGAAATGTCAGAAGTTACACCCATGAAGTCTCACTAATATGGCTGCCTAAACACAACCTGAACAAGGAGGATGCCAATAAACATGCTAATGTGGAAGGGGCAAAGCTCAGGTGGCCCCAACCCTACACAAAGAACTACAAGCAAGAAAAAATAGTCTTCCTCAGGGAAGAGCATACCAACTGGTTATCCAATGCCAAGTGGTCAGCCCTGAAATCAATCATATACATCAAGTAACATTCTACTGATTAATCAGATTGCATTTATATATTTAGGAATACACACACACACACACACACACACACACAGAGAGAGAGAGAGAGAGAGAGAGAGAGAGAGAGAGACATAACAACAAAGAAAGGCAATGAATTTGAAAGAGAAAAGTGGGAGGTATGTGGAGGATTTGCAGAGAGGAAAGGGAAGGGATAAATGATGTAATTATATTATAATCTAAAAAACTAAAAAGAAATATGTTCAAAATATGCATAAGAGCCCAGCGGTGGTGGCGCATGTCTTTAATCCTAGCGCTCAGAAGGCAGAGCCAGGCGGATCTCTGTGAGTTTGAGGTCAGTTGGTCTACAGAGTGAGAGCCAGGACAAGCACCAAAACTACACAGAGAAACCCTGTTTTGAAAAACCATATATATATGAGAGCCTAAAATTAAGAAGTGCTAGTTATATAAAATTTGTCAATATTTACAACTGAGTAAAAAAAAAAAAAAATTAGAAATCTCTAGCACTTCAGATAAAATTCAGTATTATTTCCAAGTGGTGGTTTGGGTGAAAATGGCCCCCATATGCTCATAGGAAATGGCATTATTGGAAAGGATTAGGACTGTGGCCTTGTTGGCATAGGTGTGGCCTTGTTGGACAAAGTGTTTCACTGGGGTGGCTTTGAGGTCTCAGAAGCTCAAGCCAGGCCAAGTGGGCTCTGTCTCTTCTTGATGCCTACCCATCTGGATGTAGAACTCTCAAGTTCCTTCCCCAGCACTACGTCTGCCTACATACCACCATGCTTCCTTCCAGGATGACAATGGACTAAACATCCAAATTGTAAGTCAGACCCAACAAAATGTTTTCCTTTGTAGGAGTTGTCATGGTTATAGCATCTCCTCACAGCAACAAAACCCTAGCTAAGACACATAATTATGTTTATGAAATTCCACCGTGACTCCTTAACAGTCTCCAGGCAATAATAATACCTCAAAGTTGTATCTTAACTAGTTACATACATTTAGAAAAGAGTTAGGAAAAAAAGTAAAACAAAACTCTATTAAGTATAAATAACTACTTGTAACTCCTAGATTATGTTATTTAAAGCATTAAAGTCTAATGATTAGATTGAATGCCAGCACAATATCATCCCTAGTGACTTAGTCCTAAACTACACACAAATTAGTGAGATTCTAAGATATACTTATCAACACATTATGGTAACAAAAGTCTACCGTTACCTCATGTCAATCATTCAGTCTATCTAACTGATAATTTGAAAGAGTCACACATGAGATATAATAAATAATAAAAAAAAACTTTAGCAGCTTAAAATACTTTACTCAATAAAGAATAATAATCCAAACTACCTTATTAGCACCTAACCACATTAGCTGTGCTCAAGCCGCGATGCACAAGACTGAGGCATACAAGGCTGAGGTACACAAGGCTAAGGTACACAAGGCTGAGGTACACAAGGCTGAGGTACACAAGGCTGAGGTACACAAGCCTAAGGTACACAGGGCTCCACTCGCACATCTAGTGGTCTGCTTTGGCCACTGTCTGCTCTGACTGTTGGTGCCTGTGCCTTGCTACTTGTTCAGTAATTTAACCATTACCCTTGATATTAGGAAATGTTGCAATACAGTGTGACTGAATTTTTCTATATTTTCCCATACTCACATGAGAAATGAAGTATATTTTATAAAGGCTAACAACAACAAAAAATAAAATAAGGATACGGATAGGGCACAGCAGGGGGAAAGGAGCTTCTAAAGTATTTTTCTGGCAACTTGAGAATACACATTCTCAAACACACACAAAATAACATGATTCGTAGGTGATATATGATATAACTTACAAATAATGCTTGAGATATAATTTTCACAGGAAAAGAGGTCTTTGGAGATACAGAATATATTGTTTTTCTTTACAACCATCTTTCTACAACTTGATTAACCGAACAAGAAAACCTCACCCTTTTTCCTAAAGGGATTCAAGTTCTGTTTCTAGGAGCCGTAACCCTCAGCACAAGTGCTCTGCCTGGGTGTCTGTGCACACTGTGAAAGGATGGCTCACTCATGTTTGCACATATGCCCAGGGCCACTAACATTCCTTGTCTGCCCCTCTCTCCCCATCCCCCTACCCCAAAGCATGTGCCTGTACCTTGAGATTCCCAGTAATGTGATGCCTCTGGGAACTGCTTTCTGAACAGGTTATCATTCCTTCCCAGCACCTGCCCAGTGAGTGACCTCACACAATCATTCAGCTTGAAAGACCAAGACAGAGGAACATAAAGGATCAAGAGGCAAGGCAACGGGCCGAGGAAGCAATAAAAGCGTATGGTGACTGGCAAATGGCAAATCTTTTATCTAACAGGTAAAAAGTCCAAAGCCTGGCTCATGCTGCAGTGGTTGCAGAGAGCCCTTGGGCAGGTGGGATAATTAGGACAAGGTTCCAATATCTAGAAGATGAAATGTTTTTTTTTTGGTGTGATGTACCCACACATAAATACGTAACAGTTACTAACTCTTCTATATTGCTTATTTCTTCCCCTTATTTCCCATAAATCTGTGAAATAACAAAGTCTGTGTTAATGTGTGACTCATGCCAAAGACAGAGACACTTCCAAAGGAGCTCAGGGACAGTCACTAGGTAGAGGTTTGCTCCTTGCCTAAGGCTAGTAAGTTGACACTGACTGAAATCATCTTAGAAACCTAATTAACTTTTGCTTACTTACACTGTTTGGTTTTTGCTTTTAATTTATCTTTCCTGTATTCCCGCTTAGTCTCAATATTTCGTTCTTGTTTAGTGACACAACTTCCACTGATCTAATTCTGTTTGGTTCTATAAAGAGCTCTTATTGCTAAATAATAAATTGAATGGGAACATCAACACCCCCTAGGGGATAGGTTCCATTTCTTTTGTAACGTTTGAACAATGCAAGTATTGGCTAGATGGCATAATGGAAAGTCTTGTCATCTGACAGGCAAAAGGCTTTTCTTCCTTTTCTTTTACAGACTCCTTTTGAAGTTGTTTGGGGGAAAAAAAAGCACATTTCTTACATTCGAGACCTGCAGCGGAGACCTAAGCACCTCAGGTAAGAGGTGAATACCTAGCCGAGTAAGGATGCTCTATGGAGGCCTTGGGCCAACAGGAAGGTACATGCCTAATGGAAGAGGGACACCTGGTCTCAGTAAGGATCAGCAGACTGCTACCTTGTAGAATGGAAGCCTTGCTAGACCCAAGTATCTGTATTTATTCAAAAGATACTGCTAATGCATTTTCTACATAAAAAGGCTTTCAGTTGGTTGTCAATGATTTAAAAATAACAGAATTTAGAAAAAAACAATGCATAAGGCAAAATGCCTCTGTAAGTTCAACTCAGTGTGTACATCAGAGCCATACACTACCTATGCCTTCTACCATCCTGATAAATAGCTTATGGATACCAAAATCAGACTTCTTGGAAACTGAGGGTGGAACAAAGGGTATCATTTCCTTGGGCTCAAATTTTAAATTAGAAACAACCAACATGAGTTGAAGATTCATAGGGAAAATAAAAACTGCTCAGAAATGAAAAAATGTATTCTTAAATTCCCAAACATATTCATTCTCTCTGTCTCTGTCTCTCTCTGTCTCTGTGTCTCTCTCTGTCTCTCTCTCTCTGTCTCTCTCTGTCTCTGTCTCTCTCTCTCTCTCTCTCTCTCTCTCTCTCTCTCTCTCTCTCTCTCTCTAACGTTTCTTTTCTCCGAGACAGGGTTTCTCTGTGTAGTTTTGGTGCCTGTCCTGGATCTCACTCTGTAGACCAGGCTGGTCCTGAATTCACAGAGATCCACCTGGCTCTGCCTCCCAAGTGCTGGGATTAAAGGCGTGTGCCACCACCACCCGACAAAGACTGATATCCCACACCGGGAGTCGAACCCGGGCCATCTGGGTGAAAACCAGGAATCCTAACCACTAGACTTCTCTTAATGATCATTATAAAAATATACAGGGAAATATTTTAAGGGGACTTAACACTAACATATTTGGTTTCTTCAGACTACCCAGAGAAATAGAATAATTTTATCACTATCAACTGATACTGTATACTAAATATTATGCTAGAAGACCTATTTTACATTATATTCCTGTTTTTGTAATACACAAACACATATTTTTACATATACAAATTTATAGACACATTTACTCATATATATGTACTGTTTTTCCTCTTAGGCTTTATACATTAGACTTCATTATTGACATTCTTTTATCTTCATATACTAGATTTATTTTATAAGCATCATATGTCATTTTACTCAGGAGATTTTTCTGTGTTGTAACAGTCCCTGAACCAATTAACTAAACATCAAGGATAGGGAACAATTCTGACATTACTAAAACTCATGAAAAAAATAAAATGCACATATAGAATTTTAAATGTAATCACTATACATTAGAAAAGAAATATGCCAGCACTAATCACAGCCTAAATTGAGAGCTAACCAAGAAAAGAAGAAACTGAAGTGTAGAACAGATATTTCTTTAAAACTGTACTCAGGGCTAGGAGAATGGCAAAGTAGGTAAGAGCATTAGCGCGTGGAGATGAGGACCTGAGTTCGAATCCCCAGTACTCATATAAAAAGCTGGTTATGGCCATGCATGCCTCTAATCTTAGCACTGTGGGGGGCAGAAACAGCATGGTCATTGGGTTTGCTGCTGGCCACCAGCCTAGCTCCAAGCTAATTGCGAGACTTTGCCCCAAGGCAATAAAGGCAGAGAGTAAATGACCTTGAAACCTGATGTCCCCCCACAGAACTTTGCATGTGTGAATAGGTATTTGCACCTGCACACATACACATAAGTATGCACACACCACATTCATTACACACACTTACACACAGATGTACACACACAATGTGCATGGGTAAATAAATAACAGATGAAGAGATAAATAAATAAATATGCTTCAAGAATTCTTATATTTTGTTAGTTATATTCTACTGGATAATTTAATGTCCACCAAAAAATAAAAATTGTAACTATCAATTCTAAGGTAAGATAAAAACCCCACTGATGAATATCAAGTGCTTGAATAGTACTACAATTATTATATTCAGCATAAATAAATGAAGAAATACTAAGAAATGAGAGAAAACTTTCAATGTCATCTGAAATGCCAATGCACTAGAAGACATCAGTGTCTGAGTAAAATTTAGTGACTATCTCTGAAGAGTCCATACTACAGTGTTAAGCTACGATTTCATCTCACTGTATCATAAATAGAAAATATTGCCAAAGATGATAAAAGTCCCATTATTGCTGATAACTAATACTTTAAGGAGGCACATATTTTCAAACATATGTATTTAGTATATTGGCAAATGATAATGAAAGCAAGAGTCAGAATCTGATAGGAAAACCTGACAAAATTGAAAGCCAAGTACCCAATCTGTGAGTGCCACAATGATATATTGTCAAATGTCATTAAACATAAATATGAAAAGATAAATTTCATTATGGCTGTATTCAGACCAATTGCCTCTTTCTTCACTGCTAAAACTATTCACAGAAAGCTTTACATGGACTCACATTTTTGAGCATTAGAATATAGGCTTTTTCTAGTTTTCCTGTATTGGTCTGTTAATGTAAACTAATGAAATGTTTTAGAAAGCTCTAGAAACTTATAGACCAGTATTTCCCAATGTTATCATTTATATTTTGACATTTTTCTGATTTTAGAAGTTGCAGTAGAAGTCTCTTCTTTAAAATACTACATATATTTTTGCATCAATGTTCATGAAGGAGATTGGCCTGTAATTCTCTTTCTTTGTTGCATCTTTGTGTGTGTGGTTTGGGTATCAGGATAACTGTAGCCTCATAAAAAGATTTTGCAGCATTCCTTCTGTTTCTATTGTGGGGAAAAATTTGAGGAGTATTGGTATTAACTCTTCTTGAAATTCTGGTAGAATTCTATGCTGAAACCATGTGGCCCTGGGCTTTTTTTTTGGTTTGGAGACTTTGAATGACTATTTCTATTTCCTTAGGGGTTACAGGTCTATCTGAATTGTTTATCTGGTCTTGATTTAATTTTGGTATGTGGTACCTATCCAGAAAATTGTCCATGTCTTTTAGATTTTCCAATTTTGTGGAGTACAGGTTTTCAAACTATGACCTTATGGTTCTCTGGATTTCATCAGTGTCTGTTGTTATGTCCCCCTTTTCATTTCTGATTTTGTTAATTTTGATATTCTCTCAGTGTCTTTTGGTTAGTTTTGATAATGATTCGTCTATCTTGTTGGTTTTCTCAAAGAACCAACTCTTTGTTTCATTGATTCTTGATGGAGAAACCCACAAAGACAGCTGACCAGAGCTAGTGGGAGCTCATGGACTCTGGACTGATGGCTAGGGAACCTGCAGGGGACTGAACTATGCCCTCTGAATGTGGGTGACAGTCGTATGTTGCTTGGTCTGTCTGTGGGGTCCCTGGCAGCGGGACCAGGATTTATTCCTGGTGCATGAACTGGCCTTTTGGAGCCCATTCTCTATGGTAGGATATCCTGATCAGCCTTGATGCAGGGGGGAAGGACCTGGGCCTGCATCAACTTGATGTGCCAGACTTTGTTGATTCCCCATGGGAGGCCTTAACCTCTCTGAGTGGGTGTGGGGAGGGGGAGGGGGGGGAGTGGGACGCAGAAGGAGGGGAGGGAGGGGAAACTGTGGTTGGTACGTAAAATGAAAAAAAAATGTTAAATAAAATAAAATACTAAAAATAAGGGGGCAATGTAATATACACCTCTAATCCCAGCATTTGGGAGGGAAGGCATCAGGAGTTTATGGTGGTCCTCAGCTGCAGACTGAATTCAAGGCCAATCTACTCTTAAATACTCTTAAAGGAGTCTGCAGACTTGTCCAAAGATTGTTCTAAATGTGGTCAGAAATTCTTTCTAAAGAAAGCTCAGAAGTGACACAAACCAGAATTTAAGGTTTACCATGCCCGTGTTAGCATGAATTTCAAGCAACGTTGATTTTAATGCCTTAAAGATGTAGTTCTAAGACTTCTTTAGCAGCTCTGTGTTTCTTCTACCAAACATAGTCAGCATATATTATTGGAATAATCAATTCCTGAAAAGAGTGTATTCTTTTCTTTCTGGATGTTTTAGGTGAAATGGAAGGGGTGTGTGTCACAATATAAATGTTTTTCTTGCCCACATCCATTCATTCTCTATTTCTTTGAGGTAAACTAATTGCAAGTGACTATTATACCAGAAAACAGAGTTATGGAAAATGAGAGGGAGTGACCCATATTTCTAGAAAAAAAATAATTTTAGCAGAAGTATATTTTATGTCTGAAGATTATTATAGCCCAGTGTACAAATATTCACAGCCAAAAGGAATTACTCTTTTGATTGTATATGAAATAGGTACCATGTTCTGACTTTCTCCACCACTATGAACACACTAAATAAATCTACAATTTTTATCCTTCAGGATGTCAGTTATAATAGATAAAATGCAAAATGATGACTTTTCTCTTAAACTCATTTTGTTCTTCAGGACTGTTTTACTTATTGTTTTTTTTTTAATCCAATTTAAACAAAATGAGGAATGTTGGTATTAGGGTATGCATGAGAATAAAATGAAACAAGCATGTGTCAGACACAGAAGATGTCAAAGTGCACTTTTTTGTGTCTATGCAACTAAAACATACTTAAATTATTTTTAACAGTATGGTTTTGGAGCCCTAATAAAAATAAAAATCATAATAAAAACTATGATTTTCTTAGATTTTATATAACCACTCTAAAGGAATGTTTGGTGTAGATGAATGGTCTTGTTAAATAAGAAACACAGAGCCAATGCAGAGATGAAAGCCCAAGAGGTCAGAGCTAAGAGCTAAAAACCTTACCCTTCACTGCTGCTGTTGTCCTCTTCAGCAAGAGACCTACATCCTGTCTGTTTGTCTTTTTTTTATAGACTTTCTATTCTGCCTTCTCATTGGTTGTAAACCCAACTACATGACCTCCTCATCACTGCCTGTCTGTACAGACCTCCAGGTCTTCTACGGTTGGTATTGAGATTAAAGGCGTGTGTCTCCATGCTGGCTGTATCCTTGAACACACAGAGATCCGCCTAGCTCTGCCTCCCAAGTGCTGGGATTAAAGGCGTGCACCACCACCACCGCTCAGTTTCTGCTTTGGCTTGCTATTAGCTCTGACCCCCAGGCAACTTTATTTATAAACATACAAATAAAATCACATTTCAGTACTATTAAAATATCACCATAGTTTGGTGATGGTGACATTCTTTTATGTAGTCATGATTCTAGGAATGAGTTCATCATTAAGGAATAGGAGAAGGCTCGGCATTAAAGTCATCAGAACTGATATCCCTGCATTTGACAGCTGCCACCAAGGTCCAACGCCTTTGTTAATGAAGTCATTAACATCCAGTCACTGTGCTTCTTGGGAGGTTGTATTAAACTATTGACCTTGGTAGGAATTAGCTATTCTGCCTTTATACATCTCCATAAGAATTCAAGCTACAGTTTGTAGATGGGTACAGGAAATATCTTTAGGTAAAAATTATTAGTCAGAGAGAAACAGAGGAGAGAGAGAGAGAGAGAGAGAGAGAGAGAGAGAGGGGGGGGGGGAGAGTAAAAGCCACATTATGTACCTTCATACATTCATGTACATTTTCTAAATTTTGCTACTGAACTAAATCAGATCTTCCAAAAGCAAAATTATTGGATCAAATTAACACAACTGTTCTTTCACATGCAACATCCATGTAGCTATATTCATGTTCACTGGTAATTAAAAAAAATACACTATTTAAAAACCACTTTTATATTTTCACTAAGTTGGGATAGAAGAATAGATTTCTCTAATTCAATATTCCAAATATAAAGAATTCATGAGTCTCGGGGATTTGCATATTTTGACTGAATTTGGTTTCAGAAAAAAAATCTTGTTTCTTGGGCAGTTAAATCCTTTGTCTCCTGAAAATAAATTAAAACACTGCAGCTTGCTAGGCTTAAATTTGTGGTTATAAAACTTGGCCAGATCTAGTGACTGAGCATAATAATGTTTTTCAGAAAAATGCTCATTCTTTAACTTCATTTAAAACACTTGAAACATTTCAGAATTGAAATTAAATTTAATCTTAATTTTGTAATTTTAAATAATGATATGAATAAATTATATACTCTCCAGTTTTATTTACCTACCAAATGCCTAATAGGTACAAAACCACTAAAACTATCACATTAGGAATTTCAACATTTTTAAAGATGATGGTGATTCCAAGTATCTAGGATACTTTGATTTCAGTTACACTAGTAACCTTATGACCCAAGATATAAACCTGTTTCATGTTTTTTTCCCTTAGTTTACTTGCTGCCAGAGTCTTATGCTCTAGTTAGATGATAAAAAATCAATATCCACAAGACATATATAACATATGGGCCAACATGTATTAGCTGCTGTTATTATATTTTACCTATTATGTTTCCCTATTATGTAATCTACATTGTGGAGGGAGCTGACAGTTATTTCCTCAGATTTTGCACAATGGGGTCCTAGAGCTCAGCACTACAAAGCATTATCAGGGTGGACCAAGTTAATTAAGATAGAGTTTTTAGGTTGGCCCAATCCATATGACCAATGTTCAAATTTGAACACATACTTGCTTTTTGAAGCAACACAGTGTGGAGATAAATTAGGGACTGCATGTTTCTACAAGCCAGGGAATGAAACACTGGCAGCAAACTGTCAGAAGCTCAGGGAAAGATACTGAACACACTTTTTCCCATAGGCTCATAGAAAGCAACCCTGTAATATCTTGATTCCAGCCTTCTAGGTACTAGACCTGTGAGACAACATATTCCTGCTGTTTAGACTACCAAGTATGTGGTCCTTTGTTGCTGTGGCACTACAAAAACATAAATAGAACCAAAAAAATTTTCATTACAGTCACTATAACAAATGAGAAAACGAAAATTCAGAGAGACAACACATTGTGGCTAATTTTCGTTGTTGTTGTTTTCAAGACAAAGTTTTTCTGTGTAGCCCTGGATTTCCTGGAACTCACTCTGTAGACCAGGCTGGCCTCAAACTCAGAGATCTGCTTGCCTCTATTTCCCAAGTGCATGGACTAAAGTTTGGTTACCAGTCTGTGGGATTTAGCAATCTGAAATGTAGCAGATTGACTAGGAGGGGGTGATAGTGGTAAGAAGGGGAAATTGAAAACCTATCACTCTTCTGTCTGCCTGTTTGACTTTATCCCTTCTTTCTGGTCCAGACAGAGCATATCTGCTGTCAGAACACTGCAGACACGAGCCAGTTGACCACAGACTAGAACTTGGCAAGTTGTGAACTCAAATGAACTATTTCTTCCATTAAGTTACTTCAGGTGTTTTTTCACAGTAACAAAAAGCTGACACAAAAATACTCATCCAAATTCACCAAGCTTAGCTGTAGCTTAAGAATTAGATTGTGATTATGTCATTCCAACTTTATAGTCAAAACATGAGAAAAGCTTAAAGTGGAATATAAGCCCCATTCACTTTCTTGCCAAACATACTGGCTTGGGAGCTGGTGGAATCATAAAAATAAAATTATCTTAAACAGTTGACACTTCTAAGAAAAGAGTGTCAAGATAAAGTAGACCAATATTCTTAGACCTCTATTATTTTCCAGTTAGAACCTTAAGTTAGTCCTCATATTTCTTTGCATATTAATATGGTGAATAAATAAATACAGAAGAACTGCCAACACCAAATAATGAAGGAATATAGATTTACTATAATTGTGGAGAAATATATACATGTATAGTTAGCTTTCATATACTATAGCAAGAAAATAATCTGTGAACAAGCTCAAAAGATCCAACAACAGTAGTAAAGTAAAATAAAGCAAAACTCCAGTGTAAAATGCTCGAGACTAGGATCACAAAGACAGGAAGTAAACACCCTGAGTTAGATAAGTCATTAAGTCCATACCACATGAAAATAAGTCATGAGTGCACTGTAGCAATGAAACCAGATAAAATGTATTAATCCTTCCATCAGGATTAACAATGTTCTGCCCATACATTATAGAGAGTGTTCCAATAATGTAATCCTTCTATAGATTCTCAGAAAAAAAAGGTATGCTGCTCAAATTTTCATAGATTAAAGTACATAGATTTCATAGGTTAGTTTCATAGATTAAAAGTACAATGTGAAGTTCTAAATCTCAACAACTTAGCTTTATGTTATCTTTGCTGTTTCCTTCTTTGTTTTTATCTTTCTCACAAACCACCTGCTCCATTTCCCATCTTGAATCAGACTTACCTCCTGTCTGAGTAATGACTTGTATGTCACTTGAAAGAGGGCCATCTCCAATTGAGGTAAAAGCCAGGACTTTGACAGAGTATGTTTTTTGGGGTACTAAATTGCCAATAGTAGTGATTTGGCTATCAGCTACATTGTGTTTCATCCAGTTGTTGACATGCTGAGTTGGGTCCATTGTATAATAAACTCTATATCCTTGGATCTGTCCATTTGGCTCCTCAGGTTCCTTCCACTGTACCAAAATGGTAGTTGAGCTCAACATGCGTGCCTGGACGTCCCGTGGGGCACTGGACGGTGCTTGCTCTGAGGTCTGTGTTAATACAGGCTCACTTGGTGGACCTCGACCAATGTTGTTGACAGCAACAACTCTAAATTCATAATCCGAGTAGGGACTTAGTCCAGCCACACTGTAGCGTGTGGTTGCTATCCCATCAATTTCTTTGTATGGTTCTTCAGAATTTTTAGGCTTATGTTGAATGATGTAGTAAGAGACGGGCTCAGGGTTCCCAGAGTCCCATGTCAGCGTGATGCTTGTAGCTGTGCTCTCAGTCACTACTGGAGTTCCTGGAGGCTTGGGTAAGGCTTTGGGACAGAAAAAAGACAATGACTATCTTTTTTATCACAGCTATTACACAAATCACTATACTCTATTACTATCCTGACAAGATTATACAACTACTGATGATTTAACCAGATGAAGCAAAGTAACATGTCCAAAGACGTCAAGAAAGCAGTAAAATACATATCGGTGGCCCAGATCCCATCCTTCTCGTAGATGTTGATGGCATTTTGGGGAGTTGCATTCAAATCTACACTTATTCACTAAAAGATCCTAATAAATCACTTAATGTCTTTTGGGTTTTGTTTCCTCATGGGAAAATTGGAAAAGCTGCATTACTGGAGTTGCACTGTACTACAGAGTAGCTGTATTTCATCAGTTTGCCTTGAAGATTAATGAGCTAAGCCAGTAATATGCACAGTGTGTTGGGGACTCTCAAAAATATAACTGCAATTATTGTAATTTTTATTTCAAATGCCTGGCCACTTAATCCCTGATTCAATAAATTAATGTTGTAAATAAATACCAATAACATTATATATGGAATATATGAAAATGGAATTAAATTGCTATTAAAGGACTAGTATCCAAATACTTTTCTATTTGTAAAACATAAAGAACATTATGAATTAGATTCCTGGCTTGTTCACTGCAAACTTTACACAAGTTAGAGAGTTATCTGAGGAGAGGGAACCACAATTAAGGAAATGCCTCCATGGACTGCTCTGTGGGTAGGCCTATGGGAATATTTTCTTAAATGGTGATTGTTGTGGGATGACCCAGCCATTGTGAGTAGTGCCACACATGGACAGGTGGTCCTGAGACATATAAGAAAGCAAGATAGATGAGAAACCCATTATAAACAAGCCAGCAAGCAGTGATCCTCCAAGGCCTCTGTTTCAGCACTACTTCCAGATTTCTCGGCCTGACTTCCTTCAATGATGGACTATGATGTGTAAGTATAAACTGAAATAAACCCTTTATGGTATTTCATAAAGCAATAGAGAACCTGACTAAGATACTTAAAAATAACCTATCTAAAATTATTAAGGTAGAACTACGACAGTGTACTTTGCCTGGCAAGTAAGGATTCCTGGGTTGATTCTGATCAGGATCCATGTACGTACACACACACACACACACACACACACACACACACACACATGCACACATACACAAATTAAGGAAAGTAAAACAATAAGTTTAAATCATGTTTCTTCATAATTCTTAAAATTGCTTAGGAAGTTTAAGACATATTCACAAATCACATTGTATAATACTTTGTCAATAACAAAACTTTTGTGTTCTACATTGGATACATCTAGGATTATAGCAAGTAGACAAATATCTGTATTTAAATATGTGCTTTTAGAGATCCAATTTTCTCCTTTTAACAAAACAAATCTCAAAAAAATCTTGACAGTGCAAGCCAGCTTTACTGGTGGCCTCACCTGTAAGTTTTATTTGGATAACAAGTCAAGAAACCCCCAAAGATAATGCTTATAAGCAAACCATTTCCTGTTAGCATGAGGCCAGTATCACAATACTGCCTAGGATAGCAGCTAAGAAACATCCAACTTTGGCATCTTTTCTGTTCTGTTTTGTTTCTTTTTTCTTTAAGTTTTTACCTTTATGTTTCATCTTTGAGGTAGAAAAGGACAAGGAAGTAGGAAGATCCAGGACAACAGAGATACAAAAGTGAATATGATAATTATTTGGTTTTACTCTCACTTCCAAAATCTTTACTGTCTTTAGCAAACCTCTAATATTTGAAGCTTAAATAGTTATAATGAAAATAGTTGGTTTGCTATTTGCATATTACTAATAGCTACATAATTACAATATTTAGCAAAGAGACGTTACTAAAATTAGTAACAAAAAACATTTATTTAAATATTCTGGACCGAGATTTTGCCAAGTAGACCACTCTGAATGTTGCAGGAAAATAAAATTGTTGTTAAATAAGGTTGTATTTATTGAACTGACATTATTGGTGTGCACTATCACACTTTTGTACAGTAAGGCTCTATATCTATAACATGTGAACCAAGACAATTATGCTTAGTACTTTAGGGATACATAAGACATTGCATGCTGTGATGTGGATAATGTAGAATTTTGTTCTTATGTGATAAGATATACTGGATATATATGCTCAGTTGCAGATATGATACCAATTATAACAAGTGTTCTAGCTTTTATAAATTCATGCTTCCCAAATGGGATGATGATTTAAGTTCATTTTGAACTAATTCTAGACACTGACAGGAAACTCAAATCACCCTCACTATGACCCAATTTGTAAGTTTTCTAGAATTATGTAAGTATTGGGTAAAAGAAAGTGGTATTCACACATATTCAACTCCCTTTTTAGTGAAAAAAAATGTTCACAGAATATAGCACTTTGGTTATATTTAGTACATTTGTTGAAGAAGAGAAAATTTCATGAGTATTCATATATGCAAGGTGAAGGGCAGAACTAAGATAGAACAGATCCATTTGCATTTTGCTTCTTAATGGTAAAACCATCAAACAGAGCATCTATTATTAGGTCACACTGATTCCAGCACTTTCTTTTATTTCTGTTTTTTTTTTCAGAGATTTTATGCATTTAATGACACTCATTAATATTCTTCTTATGACTCCTATCAAAAATCTGGACCAGTACAAAGTCTTCAGGCCATCCATCTTACCAGAATGGTAGACCCAGTGTAGCATTCCTGATTCTATCTGCTCAGTGACTAAGTCAGACTTGCTGCTAAATATTGTAATGATTATCCCAATTTAGACTACTAATATCTTAGGAAAGAATCTGCAAGTGGGTTCGAGTAATAAATCTGTGATCCCACTTCTTTAGGAGGCTAAAGTAAGAGATTAGTGATTGATGGCTTGTATAGGACACAGTGTAAATTAAACCATAGCCTGTGGTTCAAGGAGAACCTGTCAAAATTAAAACCACAAAAGGGTTGAGCATGTAGCTAGCTTAGTGGCAGAACACTCAGTATGCTCATCCCAAAAAGTAAAGAAGGAAGGAAAGAAGAAAAGAAGGAAGTTAAGGTTAGAAAAATTAGTCTACCTAAGACATGGACATTTTATATAATATGACAAATGAGATTAGGTACTATACAAGTGAAGCACTGAGTGATGGATTTGTTCATTTTAAAATCCTGAGTCAAGGATGAGCATAACTTAGATTATCAGAACATGATCTTAGCATACCTTTGACAGTGATCTGTGCTATTGCTTCAATGACGCCCAGTGTTGACATAGCAACACAGGTGTAATTTGCTGACTGTCTTACATCATTCAGTTCTAGGACATTTCTTCCTATTGGCATATCATCTTCAGGTGTCAGATCTTCTGCCCCCAACATCCACTTCACATAAGGCATTGGTGACCCCACTGCCACACAGGTGATATTAACACTTCCACCTGGCATTATTTCATGATTAGTGGGTGGGATAGAAAATCTTGGTGGGACACGGCGAACTGGAACAAAACACAAGGCAACATGATAACATATACAAGGCAAGAATAAGGCAGCTAGTTAAACACATGACATGCACCATACAGACATGATTAAACAATCGAATCATATTGTAAATTATCCAAAATCACAACAAAAAGAAAAACTGTGGATAATACAGACCATACAAGTATGGTATGTGTATACACAGAATCATCTATTTAGTTTAATCATTGATATCTTAGACACATCATACAACAGTTGATTAGACCTACATAGGCCCCACACAAAAATGAAAAACTATCTACAAATTAACAGTACACGAACACCATGCATAAGGTAAACACCAAACTATATACATACATGCATATAACAATGTTTCTATGCAGGCATGTATATGCAAAAGGTGACAGGAAGGTCATCAGCATGTGTGAGTATCAAGACTGACTTCAGTTCTGTGTACTCCCAGCTGACATGAATGTGTGTATGGGGTAATCACATCCCAGTCCTGGAAAACATCACCTTGAGTACATTGAAACAGCAATTTATTTGCTTTCAGATTCAGAGAGATGCAGTCTCAAAGCTTCAACTAACAATGGACAAACACAGAAATGACATATATGTGTGTGTGTGTGTGTGTGTGTGTGTGTGTGTGTGTGTGTGTGTGTATAGAACTGACAGTCACAGAAGAAGAAATATACATCAGTTGATACTATACTGGATTGAGTCATGCCAGTCATGCAGAAGTTGGGACTCTTAAGGCCCACAACAGAACAACAGAAGAATGGCTGGAATCCTAGACAAGGACAAAGAAGGAACAGTGGGAAATTAAAACAAACACACAGAAAAAAGGTAGAGTGTAGTGATTGAGATGCGAACTTGGTTGAAAGTTAGAAGATAACAGGTTAGAAATTACAAGGAGGTTGTTACAGGTAGAGGATTGCAGTCTCGGGAGAGGAATTCACATTCAGGATTCCATCCAGCTTGTATGTAAGGTTAAATAGCATCAATGACCACAGAATCCAGTAAGAGGAACTTTATGTCTATATTCAAATTGATGGACAATGGATCTAAACTACATAGCAGGATGTGACATTAAGAGGAGTGACCATACTAGAACAACATGACACAGAAAAAAACAAAAACCAGACCCACTACCAAGCAAACATAGTTCAGTGTTCCTGCTTCAGATAATCTGCATGTTCTGCTGTGTTCAAGTACATGCACTTTGACATTGTGAAAACTAAGGTAAGAAAGAAATAGGTTCTGTCTTGGACTTTGGGGGCAAAACCTTACACTGTGAGAACTTTAAACCAAAGGGGCAACTTTCAGGAGTACACTGTAACTACAGATAGCAAACAATGGTTTTTGAAGTTACAGGAAAGGAGATGGAAACAATCTTTTAACCCCAAGAAGAAGGAGAGGGACTCTGTCTGGAAACTTTGGCTGCACTTAGGAACAGAAAACCTCTGCCTGGAGAGGGCTCACTGTAATGGTGTGGGGGTGAGTGACATTCATAGGAAGGACAGTGCTAAGCATGCCTCCTGCAGTCAACTCAGAGGTTTACTGAAGCAAGCAGGGGCCAGCACAGACTCAGAGGCATCAAAGAACATATCAAGAAAAATGGAGGGGTCAAGGAACAATTATAAAACATCACCTGGGGGCAGCAGGCACCCTGAGAAGGCAAAAATAAAAGGTGGGTAGAAGATGGGAAGAGTTGGGGGGCAGGGATAGGAAAGCAGGAACACTGACCAATGCACTGGACCGTAGAGAGTTAAGTGTTACCCGTTCCCATGCACCCAGGTGTATTTTCTCCCATCATGCACTGCGTTTAGACACCACTAGCAAGCAACAGAAGCCAAGGCCAGAACATTCTCTGCAATTATATACCATTAACCAAAAGAAGACCACAGTGCAGCTACATTCATTTCATTTGTATTCTTTGTTATTGGTTTAAGTGATAGTTTTGTAAGGTGGGTAAAAAGTAAAAAACACACCAACCTTCTCGCAGCTCTGAGGGATGTAGGGGGGTTTGATGCAGAACACAATGAAATGAGGAAAAGGAGAAAAACAAGGGAAACACAGAGAGAGTAAAAAGGCCATATCAAGGCTTTCAACCACTACTTGAACATTGTTAATTGCTCTAGTTCATCTTCCTACCCCAGCTGGAGAAGTTAGCAATACCTAATGGACTAATGCAGTATTAGGAACAATAGCTAGCATCATTTTGAAATTTTCCATAGAAGAAGGTAATGCATGCCTCATGCAGCAAAGGAGATCACATTTGTGAGAAAAAAGGGATTGGGGCCCTCAAATAATTTAGGGAAGAAAAGGTTCTCAGTGCACACCACTCCCAACCCCACCCCAGCTACAGACTCCACAGAGAGGGAGGCAAAAGGCATCCCCAGGGGCACAAAATTATCTCTGACAAAAATTTCAAAATCAAGCTAGGTATTTTCTTATGGAACCCCATTCTATAGTACCTTAAAGCACAGGCTGCAACCATTTCCTCCCCCACCCATGCCTCTTGTAATTATTCAGAGTTGTTGAACCAGAATAGAAATGTTTCCACCAGAAGAAAAACCAAACTAAACCCAGTCTGAGAACTCTATTAAGAGGGGTATACATTCCAGCTGAAATAAAAGGTAAGATCATTCCTATACTTGAGATGAAATCATTTAAATACTCATGAGAAAATATGAATGGATCTTTACAATTCATTCCTACTTCAAGAAGAGTTAATACTACTTCCTAAAATACAATCATTATCCTATGGCATATAAATGCATATGCACATATATAAAATTGTGTTCTAATTAGGACAGCATAAGAGGAAAGAATGCAATTGTGCTATTTTTATGTAGCAACTGTTTTTCTTAATTTGGAGACTTTATGTCCCTAGCTCCACAGCAGAGGTCATGGAGACATAAACACCTTCATGCTTAGAGCTGATTAGTAGTTCACCGAGCACTTATTTCAAGGTTTGTAAGGAAACAAATGAGAAACAACAGAAAAAGTGAAAGAAAAGAAGAAAACTTCAAACAAATGCCAAGCACAGTCAGTCAGTACAGTCAAAATAGAATCAGAAGTTGCAATGCAAATAAGTATCTACAAACCTCAAGCCTTGTGTAGATTGAAAAACAACAGATTTCAGTTTTTAGTTTTCTACTTAATAAACTGCTTCATCAACAGTAATCATTACCAAATCCTCTTGTTAAACACTTCCATAATCACACAGACCCTGTGGGCATCTCAACTCCCCCTGAGCCTGAATGGAGAAGCCATGCCAGGGTTATAACTTTCCTACCTCTGACATATAAATTGGCAGGGGCAGAGTAGCGAGTGCCCGCGCTGTTGGTGGCAACACACTCATATTTTCCTTGGTCAGATTCTTCACTCTGTTCGATCTGCAGGGCTCCTGTATGGATATAAAATATATCACCAAAGATGTGGTCAGAGAAGGCTTTTGAGGTTCAGCAAGCTAAACCTCTTAACAATATGAAAAGCCCTGCAAAGCGAAGGTCCACTCAACGTCGATTCAATCTCTTGCTAAGTTGCACAGACAGAAAATGATGCGATGAGAAAAACATACAGAGATTATTTTTTTACATCATCAATGCTAGCATAAGGAGACAATATCTCTTTTTCCCAAGCAAGACTTCTAGTCATAATTAGCACTCTTAGCTCCTAGACTAATCAAATGAAGATGGGTGAGACTGCTTCAAGGAAGTATGGCTTTTAAATAAAACAAAAGATTAATATTTGGTTTTGTTTTGTTTCATTTTGGCAACAAAAGTGGCGCAAAAGATAGGTACGCTCAAAAAAAACCAGGCTGAGTTTTCAAGAAAGTCTTCTGTGGAAGAAAGCCCAAAAATACGCAGCGAGCACAAAAAGGCTGCACAAAGCAAAAAAATATTAAAATTAGTCATTATTAATTATGAAAATATCACTTAAAGAAATAAAACTCCCTTAAGACATGCAGACTTTTTAAGAAAACAAAGACAGTTTGCCACAACTTACAATCATTTCTGACATTTGCTGAAAAACAAAGAGGATTCGCATTAGAGGAGTTTTAAAAAGTTCAAAAGCAAGGCCCAGGCCAGCCAGGAAGAGCCAACCAATCACTGCTTGAGGACCTCTGGATGGATCCCCTAAGACACCCATCAAAATCCACTGTGGGATTAGCAGTGTGGTGTCACAAAACCCCAAGAAAAATACAAAATAAGAATTACAAAAGAAACGCACACGGAGGAGTCAAAGTATGAAAAACCGGCAATACCACATACCACCAAGAGTACTGAGAACCTGTTTCCACGGCTGAAGGACAGAAGATCCAAAAATCCAGAGACGAGCACCCAAGAAAAAAAGAAGTGGAGAAAAAAGCACCGCTGTCAGACTGTAGGAGGGGTCGGGTGGAAGGGGGAGTCATTCTTTGACTTTTAAGACAGTAAGAGAAAAAAGAATTGAAGAACAAAAGCAAAATCCTTTTGAAAGATAAAGACAAAAAGCAGACGGTCCGGGCTGTCCTCTGCATGTCTGCCACTGTTCTCCAGACCGCCCTGGCTTTGGTCCAGAACAAGAACAGCTAAGGAAGAAAAAAATGATCTTTTTTTTTCTCCAGTTGGACAAAAAAAAGGTAAAAGAAGAAGAAAAAAAGGAAAAAAAAAGAGAAAAAAGAAAAAGGAAGAAGAAAAGGAAAAAAAAAAAAAAGAGGGACAGATGATAAGCTGTGACCGGTCTGTGGTCTAACGACCTGGATATGCTTTCTTTGAAGCATATCACAACTTAAATAATTACTTCCATAAATAAAGAAATGAACAAAACAAAGAGAAAAAAGAAAAAGGAAAGTCCACAATATGAGAGTCATGAATCATAACCAAACGGAAGGAAAGAAATCAGGTTGATGGACATTATGGGGATGGATCTGAAAACAGGACAGGGATGAGAGGGATGAAAGGACAGGGAGAATGAGCAAGATCATTCTGTGAACGTTAGGTCAGCACTCTTACCTCTTATTGGTGTACCACCTGGGTGGATAATATGAATGCAAATAAGATTAGAAAGAAGAAGCATTAGTACGAGAAGAAGGGGGCTAGGGCTGGGGAGAAGAATTCGATTAGATTTACAGAATTAAATAAGGTCTTAAAAGAAACTTGAATTACTATACTGGTAAACAGGAATATATTAGATCGTATCATTAGATCATAAAAGCAAGGTGCATTAAACCACAGAGGGCAAAGGTCATAGTAGGCAGAATCGCCTTTTTCAGAGAAGCAACTGAGTTCTTAGGGCTGGGGTCACATAGGGTTAGAAGTATATCTTATAAGCTTTGTATCCTTTAAAAAAATAGAACTATACAACATTTTAATGACATAGTTTAGGAAAATACTGGCTAAGCTATTTAAGTATATATATAAGTATGTATATATATATACTACTTGAGGAAATACTACAGACTAGCTAGAAACAAACACTGAGGATTGGAATCTTATGCTACTCATTATGCTACAATTGTGTGATTAACTTGTGTACGATTTTATTTATTTATACAGTGTTCTTAAGATAAACAGTTCTGTGGAGGTATGCATGTGTGTGCCACTACAGAGATCTGGTGCCTACACTGACAGTTAGTAAAATGCATGCCATGCATTTTATTATTAATAATAATAATGATCATATTCTGAATATGGAAATTAGTGGGGGTGAAGTGCGCTTCAGAACTAAGCACTTACCAATGGATTCTGGAGATTTAAATACGGAGAGAAGAAAGACAGCATAAAAATATGATTATATTCCTCATAATTTGGTACAAATTTTTCAGAGTTAAAGCTTTATTATACTAAATCATCTATGTTACAGGTGAATAATTATTTATTTACAATAACAGAATGCTAATCTACACAATTCTGCTGACAACAAGCAAAAGAGTCAGTTAACAAGACGCTTTAACATCACAGGACAGGTCAAAGGCTGAGAATTCTGGGAAGACAGGCAGTTAACAACTTAGAATTTTATATCAATATCACTACGAACATCAGAGCACAGAGATTATTAGTATACATTCCTGTGAAATTATCTAGGGACAGACTCTAAACTGTAAGAAATTTAGAACTTCTATTTTAATCTACAGAGAGCAAAGGAATAAACTGGGATAAGAACAGGAGAAGGAGCTGGAGTAAAGAGAAACAGCAAAAGCTGGAGTCTACAACAAAGCAGACTTCTGTAGATCCAGTCACTGGAGGGTCAAAGCCCCGGAGCATGGGCACACACCACCGTGGCTACCGTGTGGGCAGTGCTCACTAACAATGACACAGAAACAGTGTTAATCAAATACCTTCCTTTCATTGGTACTTAGAAAATACTTTAAAAACTACATCTGGTCACTCATGAATTCATGTTTCTGTGCACTGTGTATTAGAGAAAAGAAAGCAGATGTGCCCAAACTCACTAAAATTTACTACTTGGATGAGTTTAAATGTAGAAAAGACAGCAGAAAAAAATACTTGAATACAACAGAATCACTTTCTTGTTTAATATGAACATTTTTATATGGAAGTAGCCACTGGAGCACCTTGCAAGTTTTGAATGAAATCCAATGTTGAAATAAAATTATTTCAAAAGAAAATGAAGAAGGAAGAAAGAAGAGAAAATGAACCCATCAAATACCGCAGAAAAGCAGTAAATTAAAAATTATTAAGAATACAGTCACAGCAGTGAGTAATGTGGATTAAACAGAAGCCGCAAAATGCACCAAGGGAAGACAGATTCTGGATGAGGCCATGACCTCACAAACATGAAACACATTAAACAACAGAGAAGGAGAAGAGGGAGATAAATCAATACCTAAAATAAATAAATAAATAAATAAAATAAAATAAAATTGAAATTAAAGACTAAAGATAGAGAAAGGTAGTTTTAAAAACTGTCCAGGAGTTAGTAGAAACAGTGACAAGACCCTACCTGATCGTAACTGCTTAATACGACCATTGTTGTTGCTTGTGTCAACAGGTAAAAAATCTTTAAACCAAGTGATTTCTGGATCCGGGTTACCACTGGCTGCACAAAGCATGGTGGCCGTGCGGGTACGTTCCACCACCTTCAACTGTGGGCCCATGTCAATGGTAGGGAAACCCCTTGGAATCTGATCCTCTGCAAGACAAAAGGTAGCACAATTATTTTAACAAAACTAATAACATGAATTCATTATTTTTCATAAATCTGTTCTTTTATTTATTTACATTTGTTGAAAACTAAACATAAACCATATACCATTGTAGCATTAGGACATGGTAGCATGTCTATTCTTAATCAGCGATATACACAATCTACGTAGGAGTGTGATGCACTAACAAATAGCTCATTGTGTTGTAAATAGCTGTGATGATGTACTCAAGGAGCACGGAAGGATGAGTAATGGCCACGACAGTGCTTTTCGTGATTAGCAAGCACCAAAGGGGAAGTGCCTGCAATGGATCTTTAGGAAGAAAAGTTTGATAGCTGGCAAAAAGGGAGAAGGGATTTTGTTTTCTTTAGAAAGATGGGAATATCCTAAGTGTAGACATGACACTAGCAAACCACAGGATCCAACAGAATATAAGAGAATTAAGCAGATGTGAATAAAAGCAAGTAGGTTCATAGGCATAATAAGTTATCTCTACTCCAAGGGAATATGCTTTTCATAGCTTTCAAATAAAGCTGCACACACATGACTTTTGTGCCTACTAGTTTTGTATTCACATTGAAATACTAACCCATTTGAAGACTAAAATATGCAAAAATACTGAGTCCATTTTTCTGTCAATCTCTAAGCAAAAGAGTATAATAGCCATTCACCCATAACAGTTACATTAAATTCTGCTACAAGACATCTAAAGCATAGCAGGAATATAAGGTTATACACATGCTAGACCATTTTATATGAGGAACTTGAGTTTTCACTGTGTGTGTGTGTGTGTGTGTGTGTGTGTGTGTGTGTGTATGCATATATATTCCGGCACTAGGCCTCCTCAAACACATAAAGGATAACTATGACCACATGGATTTCTTCTTCAAAGAAGCATGTGGTTCAACCAGCATGAATTCTTCATAAGGAACTTCAATTAATCAGAAAATTGAGTGTAATTTTTGCCAAAGAACAAAGGGAACTTCTGATTACTAACACAAAAATATGCATTCTTTACAATGAAAGAATATTTTCCAAAAGGCTAGTGATTTAAAAGATGTGATTCCTACATTTTGAATCTCTAACTCACTTAAAGATAAATTCTTCATGCCATATTGAAATTGCTCTAGACATAGATCTTGAGAAAGTATAGACTGGTCATCCCCACTCCACTCTCATCACCAAGCTCCTAGCAATAAACTACATTGGCAGTACTTACAGCCAGGGCTAGAAAGTGTTTTCCACATTAACCCTACTTGAGATTTTAGCTTGATGGGTAATATCTCTATGAGCAGTATTGTCAAACATTTGACTTCCAATCAGCCTTGGTATTAATTTAATACATATTTCCTAGTGACCACTGAAACACTTCCTTCCAAACAGGCTTGCAAATATAAACAAAAGTGCACAAATACAGTTAGTTAAAAATAAGGCAAGTGAGACGCCTGGCTTCTTCTTGGTTCCTATGAGCTCCAGAGACCCATGGGCCCACTTGACCTGAGACTGCTAAATAGGTAGCATTCCTATTTCTACTGCAGAATCTCCACTCCGATGCTGTCACCATGTGGTCTCTTGGCCCTATGTGTCTTTCCTGCCTTTTTTCTATAGCCTTGGTATAACTCCATCTCCAATACTTCGCTGACCGAGCTCTTTGTTAAATCAGGTCCCTTGCCTCTGTAGAGGAACCCCCGCCCCCGTTGAAATCAACTTATTTTAAAAGCTTTTCCAATCTCCTTCAAGCACATTTAATCTTTTCCTCACCAAAGCTACCAGAGCAACAAGCAAGTAAATCTGCCATTTATCCCTGTACAACATGCGTTCATTCATGTCTTATTTATATCCAGATATCCTGACATCAAAATAACCAGGATTTTAAATGCCAGTGTGTCTCAAGTCTAAGAATTTCTGGAAAGAGGTAACCAGAATAGTTCAGGACTCTTCAGATTCCTGAAAGAAGGTCAAATACTGCCAATGAACAGGAATGTTTTTGTGAATAAGCTAATCCATTGCAAGAAAAAGCTGCTAGGCTAATAATTCAAATTACAGACGTGGGTAAACAGGTTGTTCATCTGAGATTAATATCTGCATTTAGGAGATATTATTTATTATCATACATGTATTTAGAAACATGAATGGATAAATAAGTCAACAAACAAATAATAAGTTAATTTTCAGGGAAGTACATTTGAGTTGAAAGATAAAGTGGTATCATACTATGTTTCTTCAAATACTGAAATTCCTATCCATCCTCCACAAAGTAGAGGTCTACAGTGGACAAGTGTCAGATACAGTAGTTAGGACTTTCAAAATGATTGTCCAAATCTCTAAAGCAAAATTAAAAATTAAAAGTAAGATGGAATACTTTGAGAATTGGGCTGTGCTAATTTAAAATCTATTTCAGTTGAATTCCATCAAGGTATGCTTTATGTCTTTAGAGGTTTTGTCAATATATTTATATGTACAGCATAGATCTAATGTTGTTGGAGGAAACAAGCAAAAAAAAAAAAAAGCAGAAAGATCAATGGTTTCTCAACTGCACATATTATTAAACACCCCACTTGGCAGGCATTGAGCATAAACTGCTTCAAATGATAAAAAATAATTCACCTCTTGTACTCAAAAGTGGAGCATATTGCCTTCATTGTTTAGAAATTAGATTTCTGAAAAAAAATTTAGATTTCTTTTGTATTTTTCATTTTCCTGGCAACCAAGTTAGGTTAATAATTTTAAACATCCATCTTGGGTTTTCTGAGTGGTCTGTATTCCACAGGGCACTGCATCTTCCCACGGGGTTTACCTACCAGTTGCCTACAGATGCATCAATACTGCTTTTCTCATGAATTCCTTTTCACACGTGCATGTTTCTAAAAGAGGCAGGCCAATAATCAGGCTCATCCATGTACTGTGCCACAGGTACTTACTAAAGGCTCTTCCCTAGGAAATCTCGATTTAATAACCCCCATTTTGGAGGTACCTTGAAGCAAAGACTTGTGCCTCCCAAGCAGACCATTTGCATCTACTTTCTTTCCCAACTTGGCTCAAGAAGAACACTCTAGAGCCTCCTTTTCATGTTCACAAGTACATGGCAAAGAATACCTTTCTTGCATATTAATCTACAAGGAAATGTAAAGAGAATTTCTTTCTTAGTCTTAATAAGGGTAATTAAATTCTATCCACCATCCTTCCTTGCACAGAACCTCTTTGAATCTACTATCTTCATTAAATTTTCATGAGAAACATCACAATGTAACAGATTCAAACAGCCAGAGCTGTTACAAGTTGACAGATGGGGCTCGCTTCCAACTTGACTGTCAGGTATTTGGCAATAAAACTTAGTATTCAACATAAAATAGACGGTAGAAATAATGAAATTTCTAATTGGAATGCTTATCTCAGTGGGTGTAGTTTAGAAGATGTTAATTGCTTTTTTTATCCTCTATATTTATTAGTAATTTATATAAAACTACCTTGGCCATTTGATAACGTAAGTTTTGACAATTTATCAAGTCAGTGTTAACTTGGGCATCAAATCAGTACTATTAACACCTTAACCAAATAAACACTCTTAGGGAAAGGCAGCTATCAAAAATTAACAAACCATCCATGTTAGCACTTTTAAACTTTTACATGAGGTGAAAAGAAAAACATTTTGTCCTATTCATTAATGTGCTCATTAAGGTTTAAAGTGCCTTACTTATCACCATTCTGTATTAATATTCAATCATGCAGAATTAGCTTCTAATTCATCAACAATTTAAATCAGACTTGACCTTCAGGAAACCATTTGGTCTGCTGCTTTGAGAGGCCATAAAGGGCAGATGACTACATACTTGTGCTCAGTGAGTCATGCACGCGCAAGCACACACACACACACACACACACACACACACACACACACACACTATTTAAAATGGCAGTTACAGCAGGTGTGCAAATACAGCATGAGCGTTGGCTCTGTTTATGTCTTCATGAAATATGCTGATAGGAAACTTTCAGTTACATTAAAGAAAGAGAAATGGGAATGTCAGCATTTTGCACAGTTCATTTGCCATTGCTGTTGAACTTAACGACATTAATAGGACTTGAAAGGTATCTATGAGAAAGGGATATCACTGTTTTGTAGGGAGTCATGCTTTGGATATCCCTGAATGATTAAGTAAGAGCTATTGTATAATTTACTGGGTTAAACTATTGTCATCATTCATCCACAAATAATTTTATGAAGGTCTTTACTTTCACTCAAATTCCACAAATATTTAACCTTTCATATTTGAAAGGAAACCACAGAACTCTACATGATCTGTTATGGCCATGGAGTTCTCCTGAGGTGGCCCTGAGGAATTCTTATTGCCTAATATTGTCAGAGGTTTTACAGGGTGAAATCAACCTGACTAGGCCTTTTAATCTTATTCTTTTTTCTTTTCAATTTAACTTCTTTATTGATTCTTTGAGAATATCACATCATGCACCCCAATTCCATTTGCTAGCAAATGTCCATTGCAATGATCACTGGTCTCTTTCAAGGCCTCTGGTTTCTGGTACACCACCATCACTGGATCCTCAAGGGAACTCCTCTGGGATATCCTGTGACCATTCTGTGTCTTGGGAATCCTTTGGAAATGGGACCAATCTCTTCACAAGCTCCAGCAGGTTCCAGATGGGGTAGATATTAGCATGGGCCAACCCAAGGCCCAGCCAAGGGTCTGGGTAGGAGCTGAGCTGGTTGGTCCTGGCTAATTGGGTCACCTGCCTCAGGCAAGGGGGTTGAGTCAACTCCCCATATGCCCATGCCCTTAAGGTCAGTTCACCCTTGCCTGTGGTGAAGGGTAGAGTCATCTCTCCAGAGTTCAGGGACCAGCTCTCCCATGAGGGTTGTGAGGGTCAGGGCCAGCTCTCTTGCTGCAGTGTCCAATGAGAGGCAAGGCCAGCTTTCCCTGGGCCAGTGAAGGGAAGGGCCAGCTCATCATGACCCTCTAATTTGATCTGGTATGGTTCCTAAGGCTCCCTGAGGTGACATGGGCCACAGACCCCCAGGTGAAGCTGAACCATGGACCAAGACATGACCCTTGGCAGCAACTTGGGCCTAGATCATATCCTGGTTCTGAGTGGAAGCACTGGCCACTCAGATCAGGATGGTTCTGCCAGCAGCATGGCCCCAAACACCACCAAGTTTTCAGGTTGTGGCCCCAACCTTAGGCTTCTACGTGACGTTTGAAGGCAATACGGGACTCAGAGTTAGCACAGACCCCAACTATTGTAAGACCACTGGACCAGACATGGTCTTTGGCAGCAGCCAGGTTTGGATCTTTTTTTTTTTTTTTTTGGTTTTTCGAGACAGGGTTTCTCTGTGTAGCTTTGCGCCTTTTCCTGGAACTCACTTGGTAGCCCAGGCTGGCCTCGAACTCACAGAGATCCACCTGGCTCTGCCTCCCGAGTGCTGGGATTAAAGGCGTGCGCCACCACCGCCCGGCTGGATCTTTTACAATGGTATTTAAGGAAGCTTTTATTAAGGGACTGTTTGTCATAGTCCTTGAAAAAAAATTTACCAAATATGTCACCAAGACATATTTTACCAAATATGTATATCAATGGTATGCTTCCTCACATGTATCACCAAAATATGTCTTAAGTTTCCCAAACATTCCCATGTCATTGACAAATCAAAGGTTTTGCTGAGAGTGGTGTTGTGGTTTCAGTGAGAACAGCTCTCATAGGCTCATATTTATGAATGTGTGGTCCCCAGTTGCTACAAGTGTTTGGAAAGTATTAGGTGGCATTGTGTTGTTGGAGGAGGTGTGTCATTAGAGGTGGGCTTTGACGTTTTTCCTTGCCCTTGGAGTTTAGATGTGAGCTCTTAATTGTTCCTGACACCATGCTTTAGCTCCACCATTATTGGCTTTACTCTCTGAAACCATAAGTCCAATGAATGCTTTCTTTTTTAAGTTTCCTGGGTCATGGTGTTTTATCTAAGCAATAGAAGGGTAACTAAGATGAATGGTGTTACAATAAAGCAAAAGCAGCATCTTAGGAGAGAGATGAGCAGCTTTTTTTTCTTGGATAATTTGTCCCCAGACTTCACTTCTCTGAGTGCAGAACATGAAACACATTACTGCAATTGTTAGATGCATGAACTCCTGAAGCCATGTAAGGTGGGGACCTTGTGTTCGTTCTTTCCTTTGTAAACCTCCTGTAAACACACACAACCTGACATGTTTAGGGTCCAGTATCAACCATTTGAGCATTTATTCAGAAAGCATTTATATTCCCTTAAAGGCTCACCCCCTTTCCCCCCTTTAAACAGTTTTCCATTTTTGAGTACATTTTTTATTCTCTTTTTGTCTTCTTTCTGTGAAGAGTGCCCTTCTGCATTCTCTATCTGAGTATACTGAGCAGGAGTGGACTTTCAGGCTCACAGAACCTCTCTTCATGCCAGTTTCCTAACAGTTATTTAAGTCTGCAGACAATTCAGATGAGAAGATATGGCCACTGCACATGTGATTCTTGAACTCGTTACAGTGGCTGCCCGAGAAGCACCAGTTAAGTTTCCGACTTCTTTTCATAGACTTCCCTGCATGAATTGGTTGTGAGCTTCTGAAAGTCAAAACTAGGGCTGCATGACGAAACACGAACACAGTGCTACTGAGAAGAAGCCAGTAGAGTATGCACCTAGATTCACTGCTATCCCATCTAGAGAATAATGTAATTTCCAGTGTTCAAACTCATGACAAGTTGAGAACAAGTGAATAAACCACATGTATGTGAAGCAAACATGGCATCCACTTAACTGACAGGAGCTATGGCATCTATGTTACTGAGTATCATATGGCTCTGCAATATATAAGAATCTTATAGAGGACAGAAGTGAATTTCATCACTTCAAAAGGTGAAAGGACTGAGCTGGGGGAATTTTTGGTTATTATGAAACAAAGAGCCAGGGGTTGTGGACCACACCTATAATTTCATCCCTCAAGAGGTTCTGGCAGGAAGAGCATATGGTTGTACCTTGAAGAGGACAAAGATGAAGAAGAAAAAGAGGAAAGAGGGACTGAAGTGAGTAAGGGAAGAGAGAGAGGAAGAGGAGGAAAGAAAAATGAAGGAAAAATTACACTGGTAATGTAGATAATATACTGCTTTTTAAAACAAAAATACTAAAAGCTTACATGTACATATGTATGCTCTACCAATATTTATAAGAGAGAGGGGACTGGAGAGAGTCTAGCCTGACAGAAAAACATATGCATTTTTATCCAGTATATAAGTTAGTAAATTTATATACATGAGAAGAAATATAGAGTCTCTTGGAAATGTTAAATAAACATGGTCTTAAGAAGGTCAAATAAGGTTATAATATATTTATGGAAGTCACATTAGCAAACTGAAGAAAAAGAGCATTCGGACTATTACACTTCTCAGATGCTCAGCAAAGGGTACCATTCATTGTATAAACAGATATTTATTGATAGCCTTGTTTGTGCCAAACTGACACAGAAACTGAAGCATATAGTAATCTAGATAATCTCTATATTGTGTGATATAATTATTGTCCAAACTGAGGGAAGAATAACTGTCTCCAGTTCCCAGGAACGAGGACAGAGTGAGTTAATAGATGAGCTGTGCTAGCACTGCCTGATATCAGTGTCTTGCATCTACTAACATTAACATACTAGCCAAGCTCTAGTAACAGCCCAAAGAAGAATAGAAGCATGTGACCCAAAGGTTTGGTATAATAAGAGTGGCAATCATTAACTGCAAGGCAGAAAACAATGCACACAAATCAGGGGCACAGGGATAACCTAGGGTCAGGTCTGTTTAGGGAGCAGAGTCCTCTCCAAACCTCTACAGAACCCAAGCTCTTTTTCCATCTCTGAACAATAGGAGCTGCAATATAAATGACGATAAGACTACACTGCCAGATGACTGTTCCACAAGCAGATTTCAAACACAGACATATCCGAGACACCATGTTACAAATGACTACAAATATCAAACCAAATTCTTTTCTTTGTATCATGAGGTTTCTATTATCCAAACAAGTAGAATTAAGTATTCCTTAGGAGTAAATCATATGGAGAGCTCTATATAGCTGTTCATTCATTCCTTCTCTCTCTCTCTCTCTCTCTCTCTCTCTCTCTCTCTCTCTCTCTCTCTCTCTCTCATTCATCGTCATTTATTCATTGTGGTACTAGGAAATCAACCTAGGGCCTCACACATACTAAGCAGAAGTGAAATCACGGATTGACATACATTCAACAGTGGCTTTTTAAAATAAAATAATAATTTTCCCATTTACCTATTCATGAGGGTGTGTCCATGGTGGAAATGTCACCACACATGCATGCAGGCTAGAGGCATATGCTTTGGTGTTAGCTCTTCATCAACATGTGGAATCTAATACAAATTTACAAGTCAGCTACAGTGATAAGTGTCTTTAGTAAATCCTGGTGATTCAGAGAAGGGATTTTTTTCTTTTTATAAAAATGAAGCCATAAAGTCAAAGACATTATTATTCCTATTCTTTAAAAACATTCCAATTCAGAAAACATCTGATTATACAAAATGAGATAAGCTAAGACATACGTCTATATCATCATAGGCTAATATAACCCTCCAGTACTGTTCAGTTCAAAAAAGCCAATTCATGTCACATAGAAATTAGCAAGAACAGTATACTGGACCAATGAGAGAGTATTTACCCTACTAAGTACTGTCATGCCCTGTAAATCTAAAACAAGCAACTGAGCCTTTGTAGGCAGCTTAATTATGACAGTGGTGGTGTCTGTATGTCCATTTTCCACTAACATAAATCAGAGTCTTCAAAATTAACTTACTTGTTCCATGTCAAACAAACAGCAAATGTTAAAGTCTGTAAGTTCTAGATTGGCTGTGTTTTTATTCGATTTCAATCTTATTGTGTTTTCTCTATGCCAACTGTTTCTCATGAAATAAACATGCATCATGAATAGTGATGGCCTCTTACTGGGTGCCTGCACAATATGGAAAGCACAAAGGAAAACAGAATACTTGGCCATATTTTATGTTCTAAGCATAAAACATTAGACATTACCATCACATGATATGTGACAGTAATGCTTTTAGTTCTTGTACTTCAAACATTCTTCTTTAGACATTATTAACTGGCTCCTTAAGAGTTACCAGTGGTTTTAGGTAGAGATTAAGTAAATATATATGAGAAATAGAAGAGCATGAGATACATGAGAAGCATCCAGTACATTGCCGAGGGAGCTCAAATTCACCATGTGCTTGTATCTTGGAGCTTTGTTTGATTTCTGCTTAACTGTATAAAAAGGACAGTAGATGGTATGATTTCTGTTGTGACCAGACACCAAAATGGCAGACTTTCTTTGTAAACAGTTAACAGATCTGAAAACCGTATGTGAGCAGACAAAACACATTAATGCTGTTACTTTAGGCCACACAGATATCTCTACTTATGACTATCTGTGTCTGCCTGAGGAAACATCACACTATCACAGGATAGAAGAAAGAGGGATATTTGCAACATTGCTAAACACCAATGTGCTTCAAGCCATTGTTTTCCAGAATAAGCCACAATATCAGGCTACAAACAGGAACTATTTCCTTCCCAGAATATAGTCTTAGAAGGGGAAGATGGATCATTCATTATTCTTTTTTGAGGATATCTATGTAAACAAGTCTGTCCTTTTCAGCCTTCTACAAGGCATCATGGAATTATATGTACTGCTTTGACATCATGACCATATTATTCAAAAATCAGCAATTCTGAAAGTGAAAATAACAATAAAACAAAAGCAAAATGTTTTCTGATAGAGCCGAAGTGCTGAGCCATTATCAAAATGATGCTTAATGAATGGAATTAAAAAAATCATATAAGTAAAGTAGTTCCTAACTGTAAGGCTAGTCTCCCTCAGGGGATATATATATATATATATATATATATATATATATATATATATATATATATGTGTGTGTGTGTGTGTGTGTGTGTGTGTGTGTGTGTGTGTGTGTGTGTGTTTTATATATATACATATCAGGAGAAAGCTATCCCCTCATTAATGAGATTTTAAGTTGATTATTTAATAAATATATTAAAATTCTAGCTTTAAGACTAACTATGAGTGATATGCAATGAATAATTCTTAAGAAGTACTCTTTGCTTTTAAAAATATTTACTGTATTGAGGAAGTAGCAATAGTTTTTGTTTTTTGTTTATGTTATTTTTTCCTGTGATTAGGCCACATGTAAATAAAGAAGAATTTGAGCTGATGAGATGGCTCAGCAGGTTAAATTGCTTGTCACTAAGACATATGGCCCATGTTCAAACAAATTCAAACACTAAGAACCACAAAGTAGAAAGAGAGAAGACTTCTACAAACTTTCTTCTGGTCTCTACATGTACAATGGTATGTGTGCAAACGCATACACACACACACACACACACACACACACACACACACACTGAATAAATATAAACAATAATAGTACATAAACTGATAGAAAGTTCAACTATAGTAGCTCCTAAAATTTTGTGTAGAAACAGCTGAGCACATTCCAGAGCAAAGTTTCATTTGATGAAATATTCTTCACATATTGAGGCCTTAACAAGGCAATTTTGTCATTGAATAAAGCAAACTTGTTTAGAAGCAACATATGCAATTATCCCATAAATCGCAAAGTATTGTCTGCATAGCAGAACACCAACCCAGTTAGACTGGATCATTGTCCAAATGTGGTGGATGCAATTTTACATTGCAGTAAGTCAGTAACTCATATCAGTATCGGTGTTTGGTCTAGCCAGTGATCATTCTTTTGTGCTTTAAGATGAGAAAATTATGATGAAATAGAAAAATTAAAAGAATAAGGTTTTCCTAACCTTCTTACCTAACAATATTATCAACACTTTATTGGACATTGTAATAAACAGGAATTATACTAATGCTTGCTTTCCTTTCTAGGGTATGAGGATCTCATGATGATAACAAAGTTACTATTCACTTACTTTAAAACTTATGCTTTTTAAAATCAATTTATATTTACTAACAAGCATGTTCCACAAAGCAACATCTACTCCCCATGTACAAGTTTTACTCTGAATGTTAAGATAAAGTCCACACTAGAAAGATTCATATTAGATCATTAATTTGATTATTTTTTAGAAAGTAGAGCTGTAATTCAAAATGGTGATTGTTGGTTTTTGTTTCTGCTTTGTTGTAGGAAGAGAGCTAAAAGGACAGAAATGGTCACAGAGAGGCTGTGCTTAGGCCTTGAATCTCCATTATTCAGTAGTTTACTCTAAACAATTTTAAAACAAAGCTGCGGAAGCCATTTGTTCTGACTGTTCACATTTTGACTATAGACAAAGAAAGCACATTTTTTTTAAAGCCATCAAGAGTTTTATTTAAAAGAAAACCAGAACGAAACATATAATTTTGGGTAGCAATGGAAGCACTAGGGTATAAACAGTTTTCAATATATACAAATAGATGCAGAAGAAAATGCAACTATTAACGAGTGCACCTATACATAAAAACCCTTTACATTAACTAACTAAACACATTTTTCAACGTTGTGAAGCAAGAGGTCACGAAAAGCAATACTGAATAGCAATGGCCACACCTGCTATCCACTAGTGAAGGCAAACAGAGCTTCTTGGGGGAATGGCAGATTCAGCCATCACTGAAACAAGGAAAGAAAATGCCATAGACGAACTATCTTGTTGATTAAGAAAGTACACACACACAAAAGAAATGATAAGGACATGTCAAAACTACACAAATGCCAGCTTAAAGGGGATAAATGTGGGTCAATTTGATTGCCAATAAAGCATTTGACCTGATAAACTTTAACACGCTGACTAAAATGACTATATACCAGTATAAATGGAATATAAATTGAAACATTTGGGGTGGTATTGGTGTAGTCACATAGCTTCAAAATACTTTTCAAACAAAATGTATTAAATATTTACTAGTTTTACAATGGAGAAGACACACAGAAACAAATTTAATCAGGGAATCTAACTTAGCAATATCAGGAATGGGATAAATCAAGGTATGTGATAAGAAACACTAATATCACTTCCAACACAACCCTGCAGAGACATTCCCAAATATGATCTGGAATAAGTATCAGGAAAACTCTAAATGAAAAAAATTCATATTTTCAAAACTATCCAGATCAGAAATATTAATGGAAGTCTGAACTGACCGTTCTGAACTGAAGACCTGGAGACAGTTGAAGGTGCTTGACTTAACTAGGACTGTTTCAAATTTCTAAACCTCATACAGGTAAGTTAAGTGAAGTAATACTATAAGATTTTTTCCTCTATCCTTTAAAAAAATTTTAATTTTTTTTTTTTTTCGAGACAGGGTTTCTCTGTGAAGCTTTGTGCCTTTCCTGGATCTCGCTCTATAGACCAGGCTGGCCTCGAACTCACAGAGATCCGCCTAGCTCTGCCTCCCGAGTGCTGGGATTAAAGGTGTGCGCCTCTACCGCCCAGCATGTTTTTAACTTAAGTATATCACTCATCCCCTCCCTTTCTTCCCTTCAGCCCCAGCTATCCTCCAGTGAACCCTTCTCATATCTGCTCACTCTCAAATTGATAGTCTTATTCTTCGATTATTATTGTTACATATGTGTGTATGTAAGTATGTGTATGCACAAATATATAAAAATATGACCTTCTTAGTCCATTTTTGCAGTTCATATGTGTATGTTTCGAGGCTGACTACTCTGATTATACAATCAGGGAGGGGGATCATCCCTGGGAGTAGTGAATTGTTCTTTCCAAGCAGTCATTCGTGGAACCCCATGAAAATTTCCCATTAATATCATAAGTTAATTTGAAAACATTACTAGACCTTACTAAAATCTCAGTTTTATGGCATCTATTTCTAAATCTTACAGGTAGTGAGATGCACTCATACAACTCTGTTCTAAGTGAAAAGTAGATATTTCTTCCGTGGTCCTTTGGACATCATATCTATTGAGGTGACAGTTCAACTCCAAAAACGTTTGCAATGATGACAATGACAGAAAAACCACATTAGGTCTGGAAATACATAAATTCCTATTAAAAAAGTAAGATTTACAAATATTTTAACTTCCAACCCGATGTTGAGAAGGGAGAGAACTCAAAAGATAGTCTCAACATATGAAAAGAAGAATAAAAAATACTTTTATAAAACAATTCTGTTTATGGTAAACCATTTATTAGAGAAAGAATTAGATAAACCCCTGTACTGATTTTTTTCTCTATCCAGGTATCTGATAAAGTATAACGTAATAATGAACTTTTGATGATCTTTCTTCCAACCAAAACAAGTATCGACCAAGTGGACAATGGACCCATCTTCACCCTCGGGAGCTGGTGGTGAGCAGAGCGTATTAAGCCATGTGTGTCCTTAAGTACTTTGTCTTGGTGAAGGCAAAGATCTCCTGTCAATACCTTTGACTTCAGAACACCCACTATGGAGTTGCCAGGAGCTCCCTGGGTATCTGATCAAAATGCCTTGGAGGTAACCATGCCCTTGCATATAGCTTTATCCATCTAAAGTAGTTCAATTCCTGTACTCTGAGGACTGCTGAACGTGCCAGCAAAGTTTCTCTCCAACTCGAGGAAAAAAAAAAAATCCATAAAGTATTAGAGCATGACAGTCAAAGGCTTCTTGAATAAAAAGGAGAATGGTTTGAGTTGTACTCCTATAAAGACACAGCATTAAAAATCTCCTTATAAATAATTCATGACTGTCACATTTTAATATATGACATGCCAATTAAAGAGATACAAGTTTCCAATGATAAGATGATAAAGCAACGCAATGAACCTCTTTCTTACATATTAAAAACAACCCGGAGTTGTTCATATTCATTTAGTTGTAATAGACTGACATATTGTTATAAATTTAGGAAACATGCAATCTCTAATTCTTAACAAAGTGACAGGAACTTGACAAGAGAAGAAAGTTATTTCTGTCTTGAATTTACTAACAAAGAAAGCTAACATGTCCCGCTGCTCTCCCCACAGCATGGGAGGATTGTTCTTATGTTTACTGCAAGATTGATGCCCCTTCAATTGCTTAGTGATGATTGCTATGAGGCTGCTGAGTAAATAATGTGTGAGCTTTCACTAAAGGAAGAGCATGTGTTTCAGCCAGAGTCGTAAAGTCACAGGGCTACTGAAGTGTATGTTGTTAAAATATAAAGATAAAGTAATATGCTCTATAGCTTTGTAAATAATTCATGATGGGCTTTATGGAAAATCATAATCAAGTGGGGAAATTTTACAGGGTTTCAAGAATAAACCCAGAAGCAAAACATATTTACCCAAGAAAAAGAATCCATATCCTATAGATATGAAGTAGATCGAATCTACTCTGAGAAAAAAGATAAAGAAATAATAGGATAAATGGGTAGATCACTGAATCTACACTAAAAAGAAGAGGAAGATATAAAAATGACAAAAGGTAGATTACTGAATCTATTATGAAAAGAAAAAATACTTTTAAAAAGGAATTACTTGTTTTAAATAAGTAATGAAAATTTTTTGTCTGAATTTGTCAAATGTTACTGGACTGGACATTGTTATATATTAATGGAGTTTTTTGTCTGAATCTGTCAAATGTTAATGGACTAGACATCATTAATGTAATCTTGACTGTGTATATTGTATATACTTATTGGACATAATTTTTCTTGTATTAGTTACAAGCTTTTTTTAATTTTAGACAAAAAAGGGGAAATATGATGGTATTGTTTTCCCCAAAATATTGTGCACCCTAATAAACTTATCTGGGGTCAGAGACAGAACAGCCACTAGATACAAAGGCTAGAAAATGGTGGCACTCACACCTTTAATCCTAGCACTCCAGAGGTAGAAATCCCTCTGGATCTCTGTGAGTTCAAGGCCACATTGGAAACAGCCAGGCATGGTGACACACGCCTTTAATCCCAGGGAGTGGTAGTAGAAAGCAGAAAGGTACATAAGGCGTGAAGACCAGAAACTAGAAGCATTTGGCTGGTTAAGCATTTGGCCTAGTTAAGCATTCAGGCTTTTGAGCAGCAGTTCAGCTGAGACTCATTCTGGATGAGGACTCAGAGGCCTCCAGTCTGAGGAAACAAGACCAGCTGAGGATCTGGCGAGGTGAGGTAGCTGTGGCTTGTTCTGGTTCTCTGATCTTCCAGTTCACTCCAATACCTGGCCTGGGTTTGTTTTATTAAAAAGACTTTTTAGGATTCCTCCTACAATATCCCATTTGTTTTTCCTAATGGCAAGTATATGCCACCAGAGCTACAAAATGAGGCTTCAGATTTCCCAGATGCCCACACAGAACACCCGGGACACAATCAAGGACTGCCTGTTTGGTTCCTGACAGAATGGTTCCTTTGACTATGACAGCTGAATCTTTACTTCATTTTTCACTTAAATCAGAGAACATTAATGTGTCTACTAATTTGTGTGTGTGACCACATAAGCTAATGTATATGCATACATGTATACACATTAATGTATATGCAATGTATATACAAATGTGTATATACTGATACATCAGCTCTCCTTCAAAGCTAAATCAGCTTTCCCAGGACATGATGAATGGCCATCTAGAGAAATTTCCCTTAAATGAAGCTACCCTGGTACATATTAATGCGAAAGAGATGAAAGAATATTCTAGCACACAAAAACATAGCTTTTCCATATTTATTTATTCTGTTCTCTGGGAAAATTCAGTGAGTCATAGATTAAAACAAGCAAAACTGCATCGTGTCTAATCTACCTTCTTTCATGCTACAGAAGTAACTTCTTTCTTTAAAAAAAAAATCTATTTCCTGGAAGGATAGATAGGATTTATATTAATAGGTATATTCATTTCTCTCAGTGAATCAATTGACTTCTCACTATTCTACTCAACTTGTGGTAAAGGTGTCCAGGGGCACCCAGACTACAGTGTACCTTCTGAATGCATCAGAAGAGTATTCTGTTTTGATCTGGATAATTCAGTAAAAGGTAAATATTAACTGCAAAGTTTCTCCCCAGAAACACTTATGAACTCTGGACCATAAGAATTCTTCTGAATAAAACAATGACATTATGATAAAACACATGATGGTATTCAGTAGGGAGATAACCTTCATAAACTTTATCACACCAATTTCCAGAAGGAAAAGGCTATGCAGATCAAGTGCTCTGAATCCAAGGTCATCCCTCAGCTAACTATTCTGAAATGATTAACTCTTTTCTTTATTGCCCCATATATACATGATCTCATTCAGTTCCTAAGGGGCCTCCACTGTGACTGACTGATTACAGATACATGCTATGTACTAATTTTCACAGTCTTTTCAGGTTGATTGAAATAGACACCTTCCTATAAGTCATTAATTATTTTACAGGCTTGACTATTTTATCTGTGATTTATAGTACAGATTGGTAGTTCCTTAATTTCCCACTCTCTACTTTTTTAAAATGTAGAGTGTGTGTGTGTGTGTGTGTGTATGTGTGTGTGTGCCTATGTCCATTGTCCATGTCACACATACATACATGCAGTCGTGCCCACGTGGAGGTCAGAGGAAAACTTGCAGGAGACTGTTCTTCCCTACAATAGAGGACCAGAATCATACCTACAAGCTGCACACACCTACTTTTTGACAAATGTGTGATAAACACACAGTGGGCAAAAGCCTATTCAATAAATAATTATGCCAAAATTAGTTATCAGTCTGTAGAAGAAAAAAAAACAGAACTCTATCACTCATCTTATATAAAAAAAAAATCAATTCAAAATGGAACAAATGCCTCAATTTATAATGCCAAATGTTGAGCTTGCTGGAAGAAAATATAGAGAGACAACTTTAGGATATAGGGCATAGACACAGTTATTCTGAAAATAAACCCAATGGCACAGAAGCTGCCCAATGGATTAACACAAAGGAGTAGATGAAATTTAAATGTTTTTGCACAGCAAAAGAAACTATCATCAGAGGATACAGACAGCCTGCAGAACAAAAGAAAGTTTTGGTCAGATTTACTTCAGATAAGAGGTTAATACCAAGAATATATAAAGAACTTAATATATTCTTATATACACATATATATATATATGCCAACCTAAAGTTCTCAAAGGAAATATAAATGACTGATTCTCTTTTTAAAAGTGTGTTCAACAACCTTAACAATGAGGAAACGCAAATTCAAACTACTTTGAGATTCCATCTCACCCCAGTTAGAATGGTTATTATTAAAAAGAAAAAAATGGTAACATATACTCTTAAGGATGTAGAAAAAGCAGAAAGCTTCTTCATTTTTTAGTTGCAAATAGAAGCTGGTACAGCCACTGTGAAAATGGTTCTGATTTATCTCAAAAAGCTAAAAAATAGAACCACCATATGACAGAGCTATATCATCCCACCACAGAGATACTTTGCACATGCATGTCTACTGTAGCTCTATTAATGATACTAAGAAAATTAAATCAGCCAAGATGTCCATCAATAGATGAGCAGATAGTGAAAACATGGTACACATACACCACGGAATTTTATTTAGCCCTAAAGAAAATGTAGGTAATAAAATTTGCAGAAAAATGAACGGAAGTGTTAAACATTACATTAAGTGAAGTAAGCCAGTATTCAAAAGAAAAATACTGTATGTACATTCTTTTATATATGGACCTAGTTTCTAATTCTTGTATATGTACATTTATATGGGAGTGAGTGTGTGTAGATATCAGGAAACTAGCAAGAGGACTATGAAGACTGAGGAGAGTCCTTAGAGGAGAGACTACAGAGGATAATGCAACACATGTGATTTGAAAGTAGAGAGAAAAACACTAGGGAAAGAAGGGCACAGGTGGTCAGTAGGGCACAGAGATCAGGGAGAAGCATATGAGGAGAGGCAATCACCCAAAACTAAGTATGTAGGAAAATTCTCTAAGGAAATCTGTTCTTCACTATGCTAATTTAAAGACTGGAGATACTCATAGCTGTTCAAGCTGGTGTGAATAACAAAATGTTGATTGCCCAGCACTAAAGGACATTTTCCCCTAAGACTACCAAAACATCTTGAAGAGGGAACAGAAAGAATGTAGGAGCCAGAAGATAGGGAGAAGAGCATCAAAGCATCATCTTTTGGTCGTGACCCAACTATTGCAATCCTGAACTCACAGCAGAGGTTATTGCCTGCACTGGTCTTACAAGATGGGATTACCAATAGGCATGGATGGGGGAGGATCACAGAGCTCTGCCCTTTAACGCTGAACCAATAGGATACTGATATGTGCTAAAAGAACTAGAGTTATTGTCTTCTGTTGTCCATACCCTGATGGGCCCAGACAACCCTGGATAAGCTCACTGGGCCACCACCACCACCAAAAAAAAAAAAAAAAAAAAAAAAAAAAAAAATGGACAAGTGTGTATAAGGGACTTGTAGGGATGAGATGGGGCTGAAAGGTAGGAGGGAGATAAAGAGAGGGTAAAAGTAATCAGACTATACACACATAAAATTTTCAAACAACAAATTTAATTTATAAAAACTTAAAGCTGAAGGAAATAATAAACAACAGAAACAAAAGTGATAAGCCAAGCAGTGTGATTTACACATATAATCTCTGAATTCAGAAGATAGAGCCAGAGGAGCTTGGGATCAGAGACCATCCTGAAAACACAGGAAGAACACATCACAAAAAAAAAAGAAAGGAAACAAAGAAAGAGAAATAAATAAATAAAATGTATTTATGTATTTTGACTAAGATAATTTACTTCTACAAAGACAACACATTTTTTATTTCATATAAAATAGAAGTCTTTAACAAATAAAAAAGAAAAAATAAAATCAAGCTACGTGTGAACTATAGAATAATATCACTAATTATCCTTATTAAATAATGAAAACCATGGTAAGATGACTTTTATTATTTAAGTTATATATTTGGATGGTAGACAAATACTTGTGTGAATGTTTACTTTGAAAGATGATGCATATGTGAAAAACAAAATAAACTTCAAGGGGAGATAGAATTAAACAACAAATATGAAAAACAAGTCCCATTTGAAACGGATTAAAGAGATGACATTAAAAATACTCAGGCTGTTAAGACAGCTAGACAAAAATTTCAAATATTAGGATATTGAGCCATTCTCTCATCTTTCAAAAAGAAAGATGCTATTGTTAACTCTTGCTTCAAGCTGTGCACGAACACAGAGAAAGATCCTTTCCCAAAACTTTCATCTATCAGATTTACACTCAGGACATCATTCACACTAACCTGAGGTGAGCCATCAAAAAGGAGATTAAAGTCAGGAGAGAGCATAATACTAACCCAAAGAACACTGCCAGCTTGAGCTGGACCATGCTAAAAGCAAAACCCAACAGGAACTCATCAGAAGATAAAAGGAACAAACAAAAAGCCTGTCCAATTTTCATTATATTTCCAAGAATTTGATATTGAAGGTCCAATCATCTATGTCTGCTACAATTATCTGTCTGTCTATCTATCTATCTATCTATCTATCTATCTATCTATCTATCTATCTAATATCATCTGTCTATCTATCATCAATGTGTGTTTATATAGTCATATGCACATATAACACATTTCATTATTGTTCTGTAGGCTTGCATGTGGCTAAAATACTTGAAATTATAGACCTATATTCTGATATGTTTTGTCAAGACTGAGATTATTATAGATATTTTATATGAATATTGGATTTCTAACATTTGAAGTGTCTTAAATGATTTAATGCATGTACTACATTCAAAAGTGAATTAGTTATACACACATACTTGATATTTTAATTACTGTTTTTTCTAGTATTATAACTACTGAATTATGTGAGGGATACAACTAAAAATACATTCGATTCATGCACAGTTGTGTATGCCTGTAAACCCCTGGAATCTGGAGACTGATCCATGAGTTTGAGGTTAGCCTGGATTTAAAATGAAACTTCATTATACCTTCATTATATCATATTTATATATAATGCACACATATACATCTTTTTTCTTTGTTATATCTATTTGTTCTCAAATACTATAAGCCCAACAAATACTTGAATTGACTAAATATCCTATTGAAAAATAAGGCATCCTCTACACACACAGAGATACTTGTGATTAGAAATACACATATTCTTTAACACAATTTTTGTCAAGAATATTACCTCATTTGGAAAGTAAATGAGTTTAACTTATTACCTTACTAGTATGGCACTCCTAAAAAACTAAAAGTGTGGGGCTAGACAGATGGCTCTGTGGTTAAGATCACTGGCTCCTCTTCCAAAGGACCTAGGTTCAGTTCTACACACAGAGCAGGTAAACAACCACCTGTAACTCCAGTTCCAGGGGATCCATTACCCTCTTCTAGCCTCTATCTGTGAACACTGAACTCACATTGATGCTTGTACAGACATATAAGCAGGTAACACAATCATGCATGTAAAATAATAAGATTAAAAATAAAACTCAAAATCAGAACTAGCACATAAAACAGAGGCCCCACTCCTAGGTCTACATCGAGTACTCTAAGTCAATATACCTGAGATGTACTTTTATATTTATTGTTATTACAGAACCACACATAATATCAAAGTTATGGAATTTGCCTATGTGTTTCTAATGGATGAATTGATAAAGTACAGTGTATGTGAGTGTATATATAAGTGGTGTGTGTGTGTGTGTGTGTATAAGTATATACACATGATGAAGTTTTATTCAAAAATAAAGAAGAACAAAACTTTGTTGCTTGTAGGAAAATGAATATGACTAGAGATCACAACATAAAGCAAAGAAACTTAGCATCAGAAAAAAAGAATACCATGCATCACGTTTGCTCTCATTTGTAGAGCCTAGATTTTATACACACACATAAAATCATTCATGTACGTGTATGTATATATATATATATATATATATATATATATGTGCATATGTATACGTACACACATACACACACACACACACACACACACACACACACACACACACACACACACACATATATATGTGAATATTTAAGTAGAAGTCCCTGAGGCAAGGAAATGAAAATAGCATGAGTGAGGAGGGATGAATAAGTTAAAAATCCATGATTTATTTGCATGAATTATCTTAACGAAATGTCCTGGTTGATATCTGGTCACAGACTCAAGCTAAGTGTAATGAGAAGAAAGAACCACAACTGAGAAAATGCCTCCATAAGATCAGTCTGTGGACAAGCCTGGGAAAGCAATATTGTCTTAATTAGTGGTTGATGTGGAAGGGCCCATTCCATTGTGGGCAGTGCCACTGCTGGCTAGGTGATCCTGGAAGGGTAAGAAAGCAGGCTAAAGTAGCCATGAGGAGCAAGACAGTAAGCACTCTTGTCTTAGTTAGGTTTTCTATTGCTGTGAAGAGACATGATGACCACAGTAACTCTTATAAAGAAAAAAACATTTAATTGGGGTGGCTTACATTTTCTGAAGTTTAGTCCATGACCATCATGGTGTGACATGGTGGCATGCAGGCAGACATGGTGCTAGAGAAGTAGCCAAGTGTCCTACATCTTGACTTGCAGGCAATAGGAAGTGGTCTGTCTTACTGGGCATAGTTTGAACATACATGAAACCTCAAAGCCTGCCTCCTCAGTAACATACTTCCTCCAACAAGACCACACCTACTCCATCAAGGCCACACCTTCCACTCATGCCACTGCCTTTGGGGGGCATTTTCTTTCAAATCACCACATCTATGGCTTCTGCTTCAGTCCTTGCCTCCAGGTTCCCGTCTTGAGTTCCTTCAGTGATGCAGTGCACAGTGAATATGCAGTAATGTACATTTTTATATAAAAATGGCACCATGTCTAAGAAAATGCCATGTTTTAAGAATCACTTAACAATAGATGAATTTATATGAAAGAAAAACAAATATAAGTCTGGCCTGGTTTTCTGACGTATCTAGTGGTTCTCATGGTCCATAGAGCTTATTTGAGGATCTTTTTAAAAGACTCCAAAAAAGATCAAGTACTTAACTGTTGTCTAATTTAGACTTGTGTTAAGTTATTTAATGAAAGAATAGTCTCTCCATGGGCTTGTCTTAAAGTGAGCTTATTCTGTAGTTGACATAACAATTATTCAAAACTACTAAGAGCAATCACCAAGTCTGTCTTGAAACTACAATTGAATGACTTTCCTGGAATCTGATGCTATCATGTGGAAAGATGACTATAAAACACATAAGACAGATGTCTCATTCCATTTGAGTATTTTCTCATTCATAGTAAAGCAAATTATTTCAAATGGTACATTTCCAATAAACAGTAATTCCTGCATTAAGTGATCTTAACTTCCAGACTTGGGGTTTAAGAGAGATGTATTTTTGTGATGAAATTTTTTCTTTTAATTCCAGGAGCCATGTAAGAAATTCTCTGCATTATAGGAGTGATCAATATCAAGTGGTATTCAAAAGAAAACTGTTTATAACCTAAATGCATTGCATTTCATCCCTATTTTTTGAAACTTGTGTTTTTGTCTTCATTAAAACATCCTGACTATTATATATAACAGGATAAAAGACAAGTCTCATTTTCATTTCTCTTTCTCTTTCTTTGTTTTTATAAACAAGGGCCAACACTTATAACATTGAAAGATTATCAACATGTAAGTCTGACACATCTACTAAGCAGGTTCAAACTCCTGTCATTGTAACTGGCCTTAAGTCTCACATATCCCAAGGAAAGACAATGAATTCACTCACCACAAATGAAAATTACTAACTGGCATCACTTCAACTTGCTAGCAATTATTTCTTAAAATTTATAGGTGCAATTGTATCAACGTTTCAAACATAATGAAGATCTACAAAAAGTTGACTTTGAGTGCTGATTCAATGAATGTTCTGCATAGGGTAAACATGAGGGCATTTACTGGATATATACTCTTCAGAATCAAACATGGAACAGATCACACTGAAAATAGGAGGGAGCTGATATGATCAAAGATAAGATCATACATAGAACTAGTCAAATAAATATAGGTAATTTTACTTAAATCGTAGGTAAGACTCAAATAAGAGCAATGTTCTTCCTCTTATACTCCTTACTTAAGAAGACATTAATGACCTGGGTTTCTAACTAATGGGAACAACACCTCATATTTCATCTGACTGCTGACATCCAATAGTCAGAGCTTCAGCAATGCCCAAAGTCAATCCATTTCTATATACAAAGAGGGAAAGACGAATACCTTGAAAACACATAGCCCCTTCCCTGGGAAAAACTGGAGCATGATTTTGGTGTGTCTTTCAAAACATAAAAGTAAGAGCAGGTTTATTTCTTGTTATGCCAGAGGTGACCAGGGTGAGAGAGTTTTTGAGAGCATGACATATGTGTCTGGGTTTGTGGGTGTACTTTTTGCTCAGAGAGCTATTGTCATAGTCAGGGTTTCTATTGCTGTAAAGAGACACCATGACCATAGCAACTTTTATAAAGGAAAACATTTAATTGAGGTGGCAGCTTAGAGTTTCAGAAGGTCAGTACATTATCATTCATAGTAGGGAGTATGGCAGCTGGGAGTATGGCGACATATAGGCAGACATGGTGCTGGAGAATTCTACCTTTTTATCCAAAGGATACAGGAAGTGAATTGTCTCACTGGGTTTGGCTTGAGCATATATGAGCTCTCAAAGCTCATCTCTACCTTGACACATTTCCTCCAATAAGGCCACAATTACTAATAGTGCCACTCCCTTTTGGGGGCATTTTCTTTCAAACCACCACAGCTATAAAATGAAGTCTCCATAAAACGTGAGGTACTGACAAAAGTATTACCATCAGCAGGTCTCTGTTGTAAAACAATTGGGTACAAGGGAATATCATACAGCAAGTCGCTGGGTACTGGGGCTGTTCTTGTGACCATATATAAGACAGTACCTAAGATAGGCTTCAAAGACATGTTGTAGCCCCCAATCACTTCTATTGCTAGAGCAAATAAACTCTTGAACCCTAGGCATGTAAATAAACATATTTTCCATCACTTAACCACCATCTGCCGTAATGCACAAGCACTTAATACACTGGGAGCCACTATAGACCAGCAAACCTGTCCCAGAGAATGACAACTTCCCAGCTGAAGAACAGAATTTAAAGGATCATCAGAAAGGCGGTCATGTTGAGCAAATGGCAATGACTTCAGTACCACGGTGTATTAGATTACTCACAGATAGCATTTACTGCAGATGGTGAATCAACTGTTAAAGGACTATGGACATGTTTTGTTGAGTGTTCCTTTACAGAAATATTAGTGCAAGACAAGAGAACACAAAACCAGAAATCCTTCTAGGTAGATGGAAAGCAAGCTATGTAGAATTGCTTTGATCTTGTAGGGTACCTCAGTCACCTGATAAGGCACAAAGATAAGCAACAATTTGCTTTGCTTTAACTTACCTTGTGCTAGGCGGAGGAAATGTACTGTATGGATTCTTTATAAATCAACTAGTTTAACTCATCTGCTAAACACCCACTTTATGTAATCAATTGTCTACAAGGAGATAATGACAAACTAGATATTAGGTAGTGACAGATTGGAATAGAAATGGGAGAGACAATGAGATCACCTGTATGACAGGTTAAGGGCAGGCAAGAGTTTAAATTAGAGATAATTTTTGTGGGTTACTTGCTGGCAACACCCAGATTCGGGAAAAGCCAAAAATTGACACCACCCAGGAAAGGCCAGCATCTAAGAGGAAGTACCTGACATTCCAATCATACCAATTGTTAGATATGATTAGATAAGATCATCAGATGTCCCTGAGCCTAGCACACACCTATTCCCTTTCCTCAAGACACCCCTAGACAAATGATAGTCAATCAGTGTCCTGAACCTTGGAAATCCCTACACCCCAACCTCTACTATGATAAAAACCCTACTGCAACCAGGCTCAACGCTCTCAGATCATACCACTGCATTATACACACAGAGGGTCCAAACTCATGCTTGAATAAAGGCTCTTTGCTTTTGCATATGGATTCAGTCTCCTTGGTGGTCTTTGAGGGTCTCTGCGATCTGGGTATAACAATCTTCACTATGACTGAGTTTATACACGCTTAGCCTTACCTATCACATGAATCTGACATCTTGACAAGTAAAATCAAAAGGATCTAAACTGGAAAAATATGACATTATACCCACTGGATTTGTAAGCAGCTGTACAGGTAGCAAAACCAAACCCATTGTAATTCATGAGAAAAGGGTGAGTAGTTTATTGCATCAAAAACACAGGCCATTAAAAGGCCCTTCATTGTCTTTCATTGCTTGTATGCTCATTTACCTTCAAGTTCTCCCTTTAAATAACATTAATTTTACACTGGTTGTTTCACACCAGGAAAGACTACAGCAAAAGGGAAAGGTGGCCAAAAAAAGGGCTATTAGCACAGGCAGAGAGGGGCAGTGTGGTGATAAACTGTATACCCTAACATTTGCCTGACGATCAGAGCACAAAGTAAGCCACTAGATTAAACACAGAGGCCAGGCAGTGATGGCACACCCCTTCAATCCTAGCACTCCAGAGGCAGAGGTCCCTCTGGATCTCTGAGAGTTCAAAGCCACCCTGGACTACATGAGACTGATTCAGTCTAGGAGAGAAACAGAGCCAGGCAGTGGTGACACACACCTTTAATCTCAGTACCTGGGAATCACACGTCTTTAATCCCAGCGCTTGAGATCTCATACCTTTGCTTGGGAAGCATATAGGCCTTTAATCCCAGCACTAAGAAGGAAGTAATGGCTGGGCAGAGAAAGGTATATAAGGCCTGAGGGGACAGGAACTGAAGCCTTTCAGGCTGAGGAGTCCCAGAGATAAGACATGGCAGTGGCTTGTTCTTTTGTCTCTCTGATCTTTCAGCATTTACCCCAATATCTGGCTTTTGTTTTTTTATTATAAGACCATTTTAGAATTTGTGCTACAGGGCAGTGTAAGAAAGGGTCCATGGGTATGAGGCTAGAGTAGAAAGGAAGTGAAAGGGGAAGTTGGTCTGGAGATTATTAGCCCAGATCAAAGGAAGCTTTGATAGTATTGGAGAGGCACTCCAATACTATTGTTATTTTGAGGCTTACACAGTGGCTTGGCAAGAAAGGACCATCACCAGAGAAACAGAACTTCAGTCAACAATGGGCCCAAGACTAGCACTAAAGATACAGCTATTACTCAATAGATATCACAGGTTACTATTAGAAATAAAACACTACCTAGTACAGTTTATTTGTTTTTTAACCTTATTCTGAAGGCCAAAATAATTTGTGTTCATAAAATCAAATTTGGTAATTTAGAAAGGTAAATTATATTTATAAATCAATTTGCATTTCTACATCTAAGTAAGACAATTTTACTAGTAATATAAGTTTTGTTTATCTTATGATGCCCTTATTAACTTGAAGACACTTCATAGTTTATTAAATGCAGACTCTATAGAAAAAGTTTTAAATAACTAATTATTCTTTTAGTATGCCTGCCTTTTTGCAGTAACAGAGCACTTGTCTCATCAATTTAGAAATGGCAGTAACACACTTAATACAGAGAGAAAAGTCAGACATGGAGAAGCAGGCTGCTCCTTTCCAGTAAAGCTTGGTTGTTTTGAAATTTAAATGCTACTTGATCAGTCTCCACTAGGATCCATAGTGGACTATTTTCTTATGCAAATGGGGACAAGCAAGGAGGCTTATTTTCTTTCCCATCTCCCTATTTGGGCTTTTCATTCATCCTTGCCAGGGAAAACAAATGTGGAGTCACCTGTGCTGTTAGTCATCCAGATTCAATTCAGAGCAACAGTAGAGGAGGCCCTACCTAAAGCCTTCTCCTTCCCTCCCTTAGGATAGGTGCCCATTCAGCTTCTTTAGAGCCAGCTGGCATTCTAACCTCACCTTCCTACCTAGCATCTCTCAGAGGGCCTGGCTAGTGTGACATCTCTCAGAACAACTCTAACAGACAGCCCCGAAATAGCGAATTAAATTGTGTCACATTGGCATTGCTGTAGGGTGCACTTAAAGCATTTTGGTGGCAGGTCAGAGGAAGCCTTGAACCTAGCAGATTAGCTCTGCCATCCTGTTGCCTGTACCTCTTGTTCAATCAGAAAGGGGTGTCATGATAGTCTTGCTGTCTTCACTGTCTGCTGTCATCAGAACATGGAATAGCCCCAAATAATTTTATTACTCAAATGCAGTGACGTTCACCAGGAACAACCTCTTGGCTTACCTGTAGTTTTCATTTTTTTGACAATAGCCAATTAAAACCAAGTGGCAAATTTCCAGAACGGTGATGAGGTTTTTCAAAAGGATTAAAACTACTTAAAATTTCTTGAGAATAATATATATTCATCCAAAGTTATTAGCCATGAGTTGATTAAGGATTAAAATATCCAAGACCTGTTATTCCAAGATCTAGTAAAAAAAAGTCACAAGGCATTCAATGCTTTCTAAATCAAAATGGCCAGCCCCGCACAGCCGCATGCAGTTACATATAATATAATAAATCTGAGTTTTTTTCTTGTTTTATTAGTTTTAGGTCAGATTTTATGTTCACTAAGGTGATAAAATACTTAACTGATTTCTCTAAGAAAGGAAATAAGAAAGAAATGAAGAAAACATATAACAACTCTGATATTCAGAGGATATGATGCAAATTCAAATTCTTTTCCATATAATGGCTTACTATTTTAAAACTTGCTTAGAGGGGTAGGTTGTTGATGCCTGAATTTAAGTAGAGAAAGCAGAAATTATCATCCTTCAGTGCCATCTTTTCCAGATGTTCTCATGGTAAGGATAAGGTAATAGATTTTAATTCTCGAGAACAGGATATCCAACCAATTCATTCCTCCATTCATACACACAGACCATGTTGGGAACAGCTCCAGTGCCTGAATCTCTGTCACAGAAAACCCTCTGTAGCATTTCAACTTACAGCTGTGCTACGAGGTAAGAGCCGAGCAATTTAACTCTCACAGATTTCATATACAAGTCCCATGAGAAGTCAGTCTACAGTGTATCATTCCAACTGGAGATAACTCTCAATGTAAATGGATACCTCCAATAAAGTGTTTCTGTCTGCCTGGAGCAATTAATATTAATTTGCAGAAGTCTATTGAAAACATTTTCGTATTTCCAACAAAATAATAGTGTATTGATTTCATTCTGCTTCCTGAGCTGTATCACTAACAGGAATTTGCAAGGGAAAGTCCACAAGCCACAGGCAAGCAAGAACGCAGAATGACAAGGAAGACAGAAACCACAAACACAAACACATTCATTCCACTTCCCTCTTTGGTGATGGAAGTGCTGGTTTTCACAAATGCTTCAATTTGTATAATCTAGAGACTACAAGATGTTCTTTTTTTTGTGGATTTGTTATAGCAAAAAAAGCTTTAGCATCTTTCAAAACAATAGATTCAACAAATTATAATGTACATGTAAGCATATCAGATTGTAAAATAAGGTGAATTTTAAAAGTCCATTGAGGGATAAAATTAAATATTTGTTCATGACAAACTTCATTTATAAATGACCAAATTTAAAAATTTCTAAATGGACAGTGGAAGAATATAACCTAGATAAATAAAGGAGCATGTCAAATGGAGGCTAGTTAATACAGACAGACTGATGGTGGATAGATAGAAAGACAGAAAGATAGATGATAGGTAAGATGATTAATAGATAAATTATGACATGTATGTGATAGATAACAGATAAATGAAAGATAACACATGAAGTATATATAAGAGATGATAATCACTGACAGATACATGATATGTAGATGAGAAGGGATATATTAATTAGATAGATGATACATAATAGATAAGTAGATAGATGATAAAGTCAGAATATACATGATAAATAAATGAAAAATGTCTTGGAAGTAGATGATAAATTAGATAGATGATGGATGACAGATGTATAATAGATGACAGATGGATAAATTGATATATATTCTCTTTTACAATGCCTGAAGTTCTTTAATATTAATAATCCACATGCAATTACACAATATACAATATATATATGTATAGGTGAGTGCCTACATAACCCTTTAATAATCAACTATAAATATAAATACAGGATGGAAAGAAAGAACATGAGTTTTTAGTCACCTGTAACAAGCTTCAAACTATCTCTCAAAGTTAAGCACTGGTTCTCAGAGTGATATCTGAGCTGTTCTTCAAAATTGTTCTATAGTGCTCAGGATGAAATCTTGACCTATAAGTGGATCTTTTCTTTCATTTTACTGTTAATAGAAAAGATTCAGAAGGTGGATAAATTCTTCATGGTACTTTATCGCAAGTAAAAATAAAAATGCAAAGGTACTCCTCTTTACAACTTGCAGTCATTGTGATACATGGATCCAAATGTCAAGAATGTATTCCTTTTATGAAACGTTTATGAAGGAATGCATGATCTCTTCTCTACCCAGCCACAGTCTATAGTCTGTATATCACAGGGGAAATGGATGGGATGTCTAAAGTCTTGCTTTTAATAATCAACCAAGTGAATTCAACTTTTGACACTGTTTTAAGTCTTTGTAATCTACAATATGCACGCTCAAAAAACCAGGCATTTTAATTACCAAAATGGAATCTCAAAAAAAAAAGAAAGAAAAAGGAAAAAAAAAAGAAATATACTGATTTAAGTTATTTAGAGTGTTGCACTCAACCACATTCATAGCTCTCAGGCCACAAGTCAGATATGTCCTAAGGCTTCCAGTCCCACAACTAGATGCTTAGCAAAACAACTGTAGCCTAGTGGTTTAAATATATATTAAAAATACAGTGTTTGAAAGTATGCAAACAAGTTGCAAAAAAAAAAAAATCAAGACACCAGAATGCTATTGCCACACCAAGTAGATTTTAATAATTTCCTAAACAACTGGTCGGTCACAAAATCATAAGCATATGCCAATATAATGCTGTATGAAAACAAAGGCAAATTCCATAAAAGGAGATTCAATAAGGAAGCATATTCCCCAATAAGAGACTAAGGCAGGGAGACCCTGATTTTCTAAATGTGAAAAGATAGCAATAGAATTTCCTTTAGACATCAGTCAACTATATGGTTGAAAAACTTGTACTATCTAAAAAGAATTTTGTGGTACATCAATTCTCATTCCTTGGTTTTTCTTACTCTTAGAAAACATTAATGTAAATCTGCCCTCTAAAAAACGCACATAATGGTACTGTTCTTTTATTTTTTCTCAATAATATTTTCTTTAGGTTTTAAAAATGAAATATTTTTGAAAGGCTTTCCTCAGTCCAAGGATTGATTTTTTTCTTTCTTTTAATATTTTTTTAAAGAAAAGTGCTTAAATTTATTAATATCCAAGTTATCAATATCTTCATTCAGAAATCATGTTTTGTGGTTGTATTCAAGAAATTTATCCTAATCTTGGTGCTGGAGAGATGGCTAAGTGGTTAAGAGCACTATCAGCTCTTCCAGATGACCTGAGTTCAATCCCACAGGACCCAAATGGTGGTTCACAATGTCCTCTTATCCTCAGTTCCAGGGGATTGTACACCCCTGTTAGATGGAAAAACAGCCACATACATAAAATAAATTAATAATGAAAAGAAACTGGGCTGAATCCAAATAAAATCCTTCTATAATGATATTTTATAGTAAATGTATGGTGCTATAGTTTTAGGTCTGTGAATTTATTTCTTGTCTGGTATGAGATAAAGATCAGATTAGATTTCTGTATATGTGTACTCATTTTCTCTAGCACTAATGTTTGAAAATCTAGTGAATCTATTAAAAAAAAACCCTGATATATGCAATAAAATAACATTCAGCAACAAAGAGGAAACTACAACAAAGAGTCAGCATAGGAGGATCAAAAGTATGATGAGGAATAATCTAATTTATGCATCAAACATATTAAATGTCAGGTAGCTCATCATTTATCAGTCCAACCTCGAAAAAGGTGCACATATATATGTGTCTGAAACAGTGTTCTAGTGCTGTGAAGAGACACCATGACCACAGCAACTCTTCTAAAAGAAAGCATTTGTTGTAGGGGCTTCCTTACAGTTTCAGAGATTTAGTCCATTATCATCACAGTGAAGAGCATGGCAACACACAGGCAGACATGGTGCTGGAGTAGTAGCATAGAGTTCTACATCCAGATCTACAGGCATCAAGAAGAGAGAGCCACTGGGCCTGGCTTGGCTTTTGAAGCCCACTTCCAGTGACATACTTTCTCCAACAAGGCTGCACCTACTCCAACAAGGACACAGCTTCTAATCCTTTTTAAGTAGTGCCAGTCCCTGATGACTAAGCATTTAAATATATGAGCCTATGGGGGCCATTCTTATTCAAGCTATATCAATATGCAACATAGATCATACATCTATGTTATACGTACCATAATTATTTCAATAGATCTTCTTTAATTAAAAGTTAACAGTCGCCGGGCGGTGGTGGCTCACACCTTTAATCCCAGCACTTGGGAGGCCTAGGCAGGCGGATCTCTGTGAGTTCGAGGCCAGCCTGGGCTACCAAGTGAGTTCCAGGAAAGGCGCAAAGCTACACAGAGAAACCCTGTCTCAAAAAACCAAAAAAAAAAAAAAAAAAAAAAAAGTTAACAGTCAACCAGACCTGACTGCTGAAGTCTGTTATCCTAGCTACTCTCTGAAGGCTGAGACAAGAGAACACCTAGTACCAGTCTTACCTGGGCTATAGAGTATATTCAGGATCGATTGGGGTAACTTCGTTAGAATTCATGTCAAAATCAAAGATAAGACTAGGTCTAGGGGGGTTAGCTAATTGGCAGAAAGCTTGACAAGCATGCATCAGACCTTATGTTCTATTCTCTGATCTTCAAAACTCAAACAAAAGTTTAACATTCAAGTTATATCACATTGTTCCTGATGAAGCAAGAATATCCAGAAAAATTAATTTATCCAAGTAAGTATGTGGGTATGTTGCTTGTTATGTATTTGATTATTAGAGGAGGAGAGTGGCAGTGTTTTATTTAAAAAAATAATATAAATACCCATTAACCAACTAAACACACTTATTTTAATATTCTAGCAATACTCTTAAAAAAGTTGAAAGATGTCATGAGGTTAGCAAAATTCCTATCTAAAATATCAGTGTCTTCACTGTACAAATATATTCCAATGAAAGTAATTATAAAGTTACTTAAAAGCATTGAAATAAAACCACAGTAACATAGAAAGATAATACTATGACAATAAATCTGTCCCCTACTAGTAGAATTGTGAGGTAGCCACAGTGGGCATGAGCACACACACACACAAAAATACAGTGAGGTGAACGTGGAAGAAGTTGGAGGGGTTATGCTGAGAGGCTCCAGTTAGGTGCTATCTGCACAATGAATATTCATTTTCATGTTCGTCACTGGCTATGTGAAAGTGTCTTTTCCCTGAAATAGTGATGCCTACCATTTTCCTGTGAGAATCACATGTGGTCATTTAGCAGGCTATGAATTCATTACCTGCTAAAAGGACATTCATCATCTTAAGCAACATTCAGAGCTGCATGTTTTGTTAGATGTGGGGTGTGAGAGTTCCCAGCATAGACAATCTTCACAGAAACACATGTCCCTAGGATGTTTCGTCTCCCAGCACCGTATATATTAAATATAAATGGATACTAATGTGTTTGTTAATATTTTAAAAACTGTGACTATCTTGCTTGACATCACAATATTATAAAGGAAGATCTAGCCACAAAAAGGAGAATAAGCAAAGAAAAAGACCTAACATTTTATGTGTCAATAATTACAAATTTAAACTTGTAAATACATTTGAAAATACTTCAGATTTCTGTGAAAATTTCATTGTACAGAATATGAAATGAATACCTTAAATGATAGGGAGATTTACTAATCAATGTTTTATTATAAATAATACTAAGGAAAAATATGAACCCCTGGAAACCAACGTATATTACAAAAATAGAAAGACACAGGCAGCTGCTGTTTGCACAGAGAGGAAAAACAAAACAAAACAAAACACAAAACAAATCTAACAAAAAGCAAAAGCAAACTTTTTGAAACTTCAGGTGCCTTAGGACTACTTGTGAAGGATGATAGATCAAGTGTGTTAAGATTATAAACTGAAGATTCCAGGCAAGCTGCCCTAGAATGAAATCAACAGTGCAAGAAGAATGGGAAATGCTTCTTCTGAAAAGAAATACATGGGATGCAAACTGAGTGTAACAGGCTTGATTCACAGGCCAGCACAGACTCCCTGGCAGAGGCAGTTTTGTCTTGTTTCTTTGTTTTTCCCTTGTACCTGCTGCTGCAGACATCTGAAGTGGGTGCAGGGCTGGGAAGACTCCTTACTCTGGTTTTGGTTCTGACCACATCAATTTTGAATTCTGTGCCAAACAAAAATATCTTAGTCATCTTTGGACTTTTGCATCTCTGGGAATGCCTGTTGGCAAAGTCTGTATGCCTCCACCCAAATGCTGTCTTCCTCAACTAGTCTTTTCAGGTTTCGGGTTTTCCTAGTCATAAGTAATGTATCCCTTATCGAAATGACAAAAGCACATCAGTGATATAACAAGAATATTTCACATTGGAGCAAGAAACATTAGCAGGGGAAAAACGTGACAAAACAATGCAGAAGAGTTGAAGGAATGATTTAGACGTGACTCCCTTGTGCAGACTTCAAAGCTCTTCTTACTTTCTATTCCTTCTATAACAAAGATGATGGTACTGATCTACAGTCTACTTCCCTACATAAAGGTTACTTAGGACACAGCTAGGGAATCACCCACTTAAGTCATCATCATCACCATCATCATCATCATCATCATCATCTTCCTATACATCTTGCCATTCTCAGTTTCAAGGGAGTGAGGTGCTAGCCCACATGCTTCCAAAATGCCATAGGCCATTTTATGCTTCATTAAGGAAATTGCAGTTTTGTGGTCTAAGAAAGCCCTTTGTTCCACTGCTGAGAGAACACTGAGGAAAGGATGACAGCACTGAGTCCAGCATTTTTCTAGGCACTGGAATCATGGTAATTGCTTGGTGTTTTTTGAGTGAATATATTTGTACTCATGTGCAATTTCCAATGGAAATACGAGTTCTTTGAAGTCAAAAAAACTCCTAATATGTTTAGTACACAGTAAGTATTTAAAATGCCTTACCAGTGAACGGATGACTCACCCAACATTTAGGCTAGCAGTAATCACAGATATTTTCCATGTAACTTCCCTCTTTCACAAATGAGGTCTGATGACCAAGCTAATTAAGTTCGCTTATTCGTGAGCTTGCAGATTTCAGAGTTCATTTTAGGATACTGTGATAGTTTTTAATGTGCGATTCCATGAATTATTTTTTTCTGAAGACCAAGAAAGGACTGCCATGTCATTCTGAGTAGATATTTAAACGCAGGACCTCTTCTCCATTGAAATTTGATAAAACGTATTAGATTCTCACAGTATGCGTTAAGGGCTAATAGTCACAGGGAAAATATTAAAATTGAATCAGAAACATATTATGCTTGAGACATTATAATTTAATCAATGAATATTTAATTCAACAGATTGTTTATTCAGCAAAATCTATCACATTCAAGTGTACTGTGTATTATGGAGGTGCTGCATTACTGTGGATGAATGGCATTTATAAGCACCTTAGGGAGCACTTGGGTACTGCAATCTGAAAGATACTAAAGTAGGACTCCCTCAGGGATGCCATGAATACTGTAAGGTCTTTTTTCCTTCCTTCTTTCCTTCCTTCCTTCCTTCCTTCCTTCCTTCCTTCCTTCCTTCCTTTCTTCCTTCCTGTTAACTGACTTAGAGGTCTCATGGCAGCCACACACACAGCACACACCTATTAACATCAAAGAACCCCCATCTCCCTGCACCCCTGCATTCCTGCCACTCTGAAACTGCCTGAAAAGAAAATGGTGGTTATACTACTAGAGATACCTGCCACTAAGCAGGTTTTGAATTACATGGTTTTAAAAGGAAGATTCTTCACCTTTGGGAAACACAAATGAGAGAACATATCAGATAATTCTCTACCTGTATAAAGAAAGAATAACGTCAAAGCAACATGTCTCTAAGAGGCATGACTTTTTGTTCCTCTATTAACCTAGATTAATTCAGCTTGTTCACAATCACATCACTAATGACTTTTGCACCAAAGGCAAACTTCTAGTATAAATCTGACTTCTCTCGTGTTTTCTTTCAAAAGCACAAGAGGCTCAATTTTCTATAGGATGAAAAGCCACTAAAAGCAAACCTCTATAACTGTTAATGTAAATTCTAGGAGCTGTTCAAATATGTGAATATTTAGCTACTGTCAATAAATTTCGTCATGTTACTACATGAGCATCATTCCACTACCATACTCAGATGTGTTCCCAAAATTTGCTTAAAACATGTCTCATCCTGTGTGTCAGCACTGTTTGACCCTCCCTATCAGAAAATCTTATTCATGTATCCAGAAGCGTCTCCTACCCAGATGCACCCAACTACAGAAACTTCACTTTAACTCACACAGGTAAAACTCTCTAGGTTTCCTCTTAAGAGAACTTGGGATCTGCTACCGGATCAAGACTTCACTCTTCCAGAAGACTAGGCTATAATTATGCAGTAATAGCAATATATGCAGAAGGGGGTCCACAGTGTTCACCAAACTACATTAGGCAGGCAGACACACTCCCACCTACTTAACATTACAACATGTAGGAATAAAAATAAAAAGCCTGCAGCCTTCAGCAATAGAAAGACAGAGGGGTGAGGTTATCAGAGTCTGCTTTAGAACACCTCTGTCTCTTTAAGTAAGAAAACCTAGAAAACTAATCCCTCCAATTATCACAAATTTCACTTCCCCTCAGAAATTGGTCTGTCTACAGCTTTCTTCATCTGGTAATAATTTATTTTCAAAAGATGAAAATTAAAAAGAATCACACCTTACTATTTGGCTAGCTCCATCTTTTTTTTTTCATTTATTTAAAGTGAGCAGCCATAACATATCCTTGAAAAACAGACTTTAAAACTTTCAATACTTAAAGAAGATTCCCTGAAAAGAAATCTCAAGCATGTCCTCTATCAAAAGAAATTTTTTTTAAGAAAGATCTTAATTTTAAAAGTTGCTTACTAATTAAAAGTTCTGAAAATTATTTTTGGAACTTGATTTATAAAATCAGTATGAAAACTACAAAACAGGATATTTAGATATTTTCTAATATTTAAAGAAAGTTACAGATTTGGAACTCACTTTGTGGACCAAGATGGCCTTGAACTCAAAGACCCACCTACTTCTGCCTCAAGTACTGAGATTAAAGGTGTGCACCACCATGCCCCAGCATTGGTTTTCCCTTATTAAGGGAACCTTCTATTTGCAAATTCTCTTCTATCTGGGATGGATCTATTTCAGGAAAAAATAGGGCTACTCCATGCAAATGGCCCAAGTTTAGTGCCACATTGCTCATCCCTGCTATGGGATAATGTTTTTGCATACTTGTTTAATAAAATGTTGATTGGCCAGTAGCCAGGCAGGAAATATAGCCAGGCAAGCCAATGGGGAGAATTCTAGGTAGAGGAAGAACAGAGTCAGGAGTCGCCAGACAGACACAGAGAAAGCAAGATGTGAAGGCAGAACTGAGAAAAGGTACCAAGCCACGTGGCTAAACAAAAATAAGAATTATGGGTTAATTTAAGTGTAAGAGCTAGTCAGTAATGAGCTAATGGCCGTACAGTTTGTAATTAATATAAGCCTCTGTGTGTTTACTTGGGTTTGAGAGGCTGTGGGACCAGGCAGGACACAGGAAAACTCCAACTACATGTCCCTGCATGCAAACACCTGTTATCAACACAAAACCAGAGTTTACGTTTTATTAATGCAAACTCACTGTACATAGGAATGGGTTCCAAACAGCATTTTTGCTCACTTATATTGTGAACTTTGATGATGTATATACCCCTTTGATGTGTACCCCTGCATTCCCCTGTCCCTTCTCCACACAATGGTCTCTTTCCTACTGTCTAACTGCTGACCTACTTGCATGTCATACCTCATTATTTTAATGTCTTAAACACCCCATGTCTTTTATATACATCCCATACCTTTCACAAACACCCCATGTCTTTTATCCACACCCCTTGCCTTTTGTACACACCCCATGACTTTTATCTTAGTTTTAACAGATCAACAAATTTTTATGAGATCACATAAAAATCAATCTTTCCATTAACAGCTGTCCTTTAAAAGTTGTACCATTGATAACAAGCAATATATAATGATCCTGCAAAATGCCTGTAAAACAAAACAAACTAACAAAACCAATTCAGATTGTACTTGCTTGATATGCAGGACTTCTAGGCACAATCACTAGTTCTTCACAAAAACCAACCAAAGAAAAAAATACCACTTAACTCCAAAATCAACTTTAAAAGAAGATAAAATTGACAGAGGGCTGGAAAGCAAGACCCAAATATCACAAGTGATAAGGACAGCAGTGTGTATTTACTAAGGGGTATCTGGAAGTACAGCACAGACCTGGCATTATGTTATGGACTAAGTAATAGTCTTCAGCAAATGGCTCTGCTGAACCACAGAGAATCTTCCAGATGCCCTGGGAGCTGCCACTATGGGGCATGCTCCTCAGCATAAGGCTTCTAGCCTCATGTCTTCTCTCTCCCTTATCATAGGCCCTATGGTTTTTGCCTACTTATCTACTGGGCTTCCATTTGTACTATAGGCAGTTTTCTAATTTAACAAAAATCAAGCCATACACAACATATAACTTTGTTGCACCACTCATAAGGAGCCATGCAAGTCCAACATGAAGCACACAGATAGCCAATGCTCTGCACAACACTTTGTGAGCAATTGTTTCCTTTACCTTTATGACTTTATAAAAAATAAGCTAGAATTAAAATTAAAATTCAGGTATTAATGACAAAGATGCACAGGTCAATACTGTTCACAAATGAAAGTGAAGGGTCAGAGAAATGGCTCATATGTAAAAGTGCTTGCCAACAAGCCTGATGATCTGGATTTGAGCCCAGAGCCTACAAAGTAGAGGAAGATAATTGATTCCTGCCATTTGTCAGCTGAGCTCCACATGCACACACGCATGTACACACACACTCAAAATGAACAGATGAATAATAAATAAATGTAAATTCAAAACATTTAAGATGAAAATGGATTGTTAAGCACTGAGAATAAACAAAATGTAGGAGAAATACAGCATCCAAAAGGTTGTTTAAAAGATAAGTTTAAAGATTTTACAATGATTTTGAAAAACTCCATGTAGTCAAACTGAACATCTGCTGACACTACATATTTACAGGGGTAAATGATGGAGATGATGGAAGGCTCAAAAAATACAATATGAGAGGAACAGACAACATCACCCCCCCCCCACTCTCTCTTTCTCATTGGGTTTTAGGGTTTTTGTTTTGGTCACAGTCTTTGCAATAAAGCCATAACTTGAATACAGTGTGCCCACAAATTTCATCATGACACAGCATGTCTGGGCCTGTGTAAAGCCCTTCTCAAAGGGTACTCCACCAGAGAGGCAACACTGAGAAGCTGATGTCCTAGAGTATATACTGAGGCCACTACCACAGGGGTAATGGACACACCAGGGCATGACAGAGGCCTGAGTTTCTCCAACCAAGGACTGTGCATCATAGAACCAGAGTAGAATGGGTGCCTCTGTACTATGGAATTGGAAATAAAACATGGACCACAAATTAAAACACACCTCAGGAACAACAACAACAACAACAACAACAACTCATTTCACAACTCCTTATTATCAAAAGGACATAGCCTTGAGAACACCTCAGGAGAAAATACTCATATACCAACAGACACCTCACAACCTCATATTCCAGGATCAGTTGTACACACTTCCATCTTCCTGAGTAATGTAATGCTGTTACAAGAATATATTTTTCTTGCTGAAAATTCAATGCAAAATTTTTATGATTTATTTTAAGTCATTATTTTTAAATTAAAAGACATATAAAAATACATTTTGTTCTAGAGAGAAGGCTCAGAGGTTAAGAGCACTTACTTCTCTTGCAGAAGACTTGAGTTCAGTTCCCAGCATCCACATGGGAGCTCAAAACTGCATGAGTTCCACTTCCAGGGGAATCCAGTACCCTCTAGACGCCATGATGCATCACACAGACACACACACATACACCAAAATAAAAATAAATAGGCCTATCAAAAATTTAATTATGTGAAGAATATTATTTTAAAAACTTTTTGGAATTATTTTTAAAATATGTTTCCACAGATGGGCATGGTACCGATGCCTTTACTTTCAATACCAAGAGGCAGTGGCAGCCAGATCTTTGTGAGTTCAAGGCTGACCTGATCTATATAATGAGTTCTGAGACAGCCAGGGCTATGTAGAGAGAATCAATCAATAAATAAAGCTTGTCCCCAAACAAACAAACATTCAAATAAACAAAACAAATAAAAACAAACAAATGTTTCATTTAGAAATACCTGAAAAATAAATTTTAAGACTACTACCACTGAAACATCATTCCATTTTAACAAGTAATATTGACAGCCTTAAATAGCTAATTTGAGAATGGAACTTACTTTTAAAATGAATGAGAGTAAAACAAAACAAATAAAAAACAGATTGTAGCCGGGCGTTGGTGGCACACACCTTTAATCCCAGCACTAAGGAGGCAGAGGCAGGCGGGTCTCTGTGAGTTCAAGGCCAGCCTGGGCTACCAAGTGAGTTCCAGGAAAGGCACAAAGCTACACAGAGAAATCCTGTCTCGAAAAACCAACCAACCAAACAAACAAACAAACAAACGAACAAACAAACAAAAAACAGATTGTATCAATATTGAGTCTAAGGACCAAATCTAAATCTATGAAGAAAGGTAAATTTGACATGTGAACCAAAGCGTTTTAAGAGTCTTAGGTCTTGTTTAATACTACAAGAAAAGTTATAGAGTTCATTTGTATATAACATGTGAAAGTCTTATTTGGGATTTTCTTTTGTCTGAAGGTTGACAACTGCTTATCTGGCAAGAAATATTTTAGACTTTTAATTTTGTTTTTTCAGATTTTAGAATATCTGCATGTACAGAATACAGAGTGCCTTCAGGACATGACTCAGACATAAATATTAAACACATTGTTATTTCAAATACACCACATATAATATCAAAGTATTTTGCAAAATATTTTAATAACCGTGTGCATTAAACAAAATTTATGCCTCTTAGCAGAAGAGTTAGGAGTGTTTTTCTCCCCCTGCTTCCTTGAGTTAACAGAATGTTGTGTACCTGTGTTTGACCTGATCTATCCCATGAGAGGTCAGATTTGAAATTTTTTAGAAGTTTTGCATCGTGGGGACATTTTGGATACCGAATTTTCAAAGTGGAGATGTTTGGCCTCTATTAGAATATGAACAACCCCAAGGCAGGCCCTATAAGGGACAGAGCTTCCTCTTCCTGGCATTCTCACCTGGGGGGGGGGGGGGTCAGTGCTGCATGTCTGCACAAGTGTTGGTGCTGCATTTGTGCAGAGACAGCAGGGCAGCTGTCTTTTCCTCAGAAGTCACTGTGTTTCAAAAGCTGAACTAGAATCCTTCCCACATTACTGCTTAATGCCCAAAAGAACTCAGGTGTCAGGTATTGTGTACCCTAATGGGGAAGTAAAGCACTGGAAGAGAGGCAAGGAGGAGGGAGCCATTTCAAGTGACAGGAAATTGTACTCATGAGGAAATTAAGAGAGAAAATAGCAGGTGTGTCCCTTACAGACCCAGCAGAGGCAGTCTGTGTTACATTACGGACCTTGTAAATACATTAAGACAACCCTATAGCAGGGTGGTGGTGGTACACGCCTTTAATCCCAGCACTCAGGAGGCAGAGTCAAGTGCATCTCTGTGAGTTCAAGGCCAACCTGGTCTACAGAGTGAGATCCAGGGCAGGCACCAAAGCTACAAAGAGAAACCTTGCCTTGAAAAAACAAACAAATAAAGACTACCCTAGAAAAGTAAAGGACAAGTTACTAACTAGAAACCTGATGGACAATCCACATTGCACACAGAGAAGTGTGAGACTTTGAGTACATAGCCACCCAGGCAGGTGGTAATTATCAATAATGACACACTTTGAATAGTGCATTGAAATTGCATACTGGAAAAAGAGAGCCACATGTTAGAGTACATTCTGCATACAAAGGAAGCAAATTCAGGTATCTACATTCTTGTACCATAATCCTGATAAGAAGGAGGTATATCAAGTGAAATTATTAATTAATACTGTCTTATTTGTTTGTTTTTGGAGCAGGGTATAATTCCATATCTCAGGCTGACCTTGGATTCGTGGTGATTCTCCTGACTCAGCCTACTAAATCCTGAGATTACAAGTGGAAGCCAAACAAATGGTGTTAGTTTTTAAGTAATAACAATTTATTTGTCTTAGTTACAAAATATCTAATTTTCCATAGGGAAAAGAGAACCTTTATCTTTTCTCACTTCAAAATCATAACTAACATAATTCATGACCCATTTTCTTTTCGGCACTGGTACTCAAGAGTTCTGCTCATATCATATAGAACACTTCCCTGTGTGATACAATGAACTGTTAACAAGAAAAACAAACAAAAATCAACTTTGTGCTCAGTGAAGTTTTAGTGGAAATGCTCTCCCAGCTGCCTGGATGAATATCTCTTCAATTTAATGTATCATTCTGTGAGCACGGGACCACTTTCTATCATCAAAACCTGTCTATCCCCTTAGGGATGCAGCAACTGACAAGGAAACTGCAAAACTGAACTTAACACGACTCTACTTTATTAACTAATGAGACACTATATGTGAATAAAGATTGTTAATAATAATGGCGATAATAAATACACTATCCTTATTTATTATGTTTCAATAACAACTTTGCCGTGACACCAATACTTTCAAAATCAGTTGTCTTCAAAATCAAATTGTAAGACAAATAAGCTATCATCTTCTATAAAGTTGTTTAAAAGTAGCAACTTTAATAATGATTAATGAGTAAAATAAGCACCCCCATTCCTTTTAACCAACCAACCAACAAACAAAAAGACTTTCAGTAGATAAACACAGAGAGAAACATGGTCTTGCTAAATGTGCTGTTATAAGTATGATAATAAATACACTTAAGGAAGGTGGGTTTTTATAATAATAAAAAATGTTGCTTTCTTACCAATGACTGCCCGTGAGGCATATTCTTAGGTCGACTTTTGGACTATGACTATTTGTCAAAACTTGCTTCATCGTTTATAGTCTCAGAATCCTTTTCCTTTTAGCTCAATGTTTTGATGGAATCAATACAAATCTGCTCTTAAAATATCTGTCTCTGACCTGTGTTTGTTTTAAGCTGTGTCATTCATAATGGTGATGGATTGGTAATGCTATTCCTCTGTCTGCACAGAACACCGCAGTATAAAAAGCGCATATATTTTATGCCCAAGGTCAGGAGAAAATTAATGGATAAAGAGCCTGATAAAATGGAGTTAAAGCTGAATGAGCTGAGTGCGCTCTACAGGGTACAGCCCAGGCAGGCAGTATGAAGTCCATTACACTTAAACACTCTGGAAGCGTTCCAAAAGTGAAATCGTTTCCACAGGCTAACACATAAAAGCACTGAGCTGCATGCGGCTGCTGCAGAATGCCCAAGGGTAGGGACAAAGTGCTCTGGCACAAGTTTCTGTGGCACGTTCCATCTATCAACCTTTACCTTGAGCAATAACCCATTTGGTGTTTATCACTAGAGTTGAACAAGTTATGCTCTCTTGTCATTAGTAAACTTCACTTTTTGCTTTCCTACTAATCCACAGTTTGCTGCAACTCCACCGGGGAATGTGTAAGAATTTACCATCTAGTCAGGAGGCATCAAGCTTGACAGCAAACACTACTTACTATCTCATTCCTCCAACCTCAGAAATCTTATCAGCAACAAGCAAAGCAGAGCAATATTTTTGGTTTTGTTTGTTTGTTTTTTAAAGGAATAAAACCAAAACCCAACAGCTCCCAAGGGAACCTTCTCAGATCTGGCAGTCAGGATTCCCTCAACACCATCCCTGTAGACACAGCCTGTAACATCCGGCAAGAACAGGTGGAAATGCGCATGCTGCAGGGTCCAGCAACTCAACATCAATGAATTTCTTCCCACATTTTGCTGATAATCACAGTTTGGCAAATACTCATAATTTATTTGAAAACTTCAGTTTTAGGTTTAGAAAAACAATATTTACATACTCTATAAGCCTTTGTTTTCTTTGTATTAAATGTAGTATTTGTCCACATAATGCAGGTTTTAACTCTGTGAAACTACATAAAGTCCTTCTGGAGGCTGTGGAAATTGTCTTTTTATCTCTGAGGGCATGCTCTGATAGCAGTCAATCAACAGGGAGCCGAATTCATCCAGAGGACAGAGAGAAGGAAGTTTCTGGGGACAGTTTTGGTCATGGTGTTTTTCAGGCTGATTACACGGCGAAAGAAAAAAAAATAAAACGATGAAATAACTGAGTAAATGGAACCAACACTAAGGCATACAATTCTGACATAGAAATGAAAAAGCAGAATGAGTTAACTCCTAGCTTAAGGCCACAGTGTAAAGCACTTTTCTCCCTGTGGCTCATGAAGGCTGTGGGTGGCATTCACTGCAACAGGCAGCTTCTGAGTGCCTGTGAAAGTGGACTGCACAAAGTAGATGTGGCTTATACAAAAACCTTAATATTTGTGCTTCTGCATCTTTATTTATAAAATTAAGGGTCAGAAGCAAATGTCAAAGGGATCTTCCACAATAAAAATTTTAAAACATAACTTCCGAAAATTTTGCTATGAAATTGTCCCAATACAAAATGTCCAAGCTTTCTAATTTAAGGATGGAGGTCTTTGCGTTTTTATAACACTACAGAGACAAGACTTTCTGCCTGAATTCATGTGGCACCTATACACATTAAAGGACTGCAGGGAAACTGTGGTCACTTAGGAAAGGGCAATTAGGAAGAATTTGTAAGGAACTCAAAAATATTTTCAGATGGTAATGGAAGGTTGAAACAAAAAAGTAACGAGCTGAAGAATAAAGAAAAGAATTATTGCCAGACACCACAGAACATTTTGCACATAGAATGAAGCCTTACAAGTATTCAGAGAGAAACTTGACTAATCTCATTAGTATTATTAATAGAAATGGATTAAAACCCAGCAGGAAGACTGTGGAAGACTTTGTGAGTTACATGGGTCACTCTCTGGCTTGAAAATATAAGAGAATGTGTGTGTGTGTGTGTGTGTGTGTGTGTTATGTTTTCACTCTTTGAATAGTAATTTTCCATATTTATAGAAATATTTTAAATGCCATAGTTATGAAACACCACCTTGCCAATATTGGCTTGCAGGTTTCTATTTTCACACTCAAGAGTTCCTCAAACATTTTAAAGGTCTCAGCATTCTATTGCTATTATAAGTGCATGTTGTTATGTTACTATATATTTAATTCAATTTTCAAGAATAAAAGTGATAAGAAAACAGTCAAGTAATAATTTAGAAACACCACACTACTTCAACAAGATGCATGGGAGCTATGATTCAGAAACACTCAGAGATAGATGCAACCTTGCCCACTGCAGTCAGTACTCCCCAGTTCTCACCTCACTCTGCATGCAGGAAAAGCAGCTACATAAATACTATTCATATTAAAAGCAGCTTTCAAAACAGACTTAATTCAATTTGGGGGAATTAAAAACAGAACCGTCCTCAACTATGAACCATATTTCTAATTTTTTTGGATTTGTCTTTTTCTCTTCCTCTGTTCACAGCGAGGAAATGACACCAATTCTCCCTCCCCCAAAATGTTTTCTTCCCAACACCTTAGAAAAGTATGTGCAATGCTGCTATCATCTCTGCGTTTTTTTTTTAAACTAAAGCAGAATGTTTTGTTACTTTCTGTTCAATTAATAACTAAAATATGAATAAAGGTTATACTTATGTTTTGTTTATATTACAATTCTAGTACAACAATTTTTGAGTTCATGTGAGTATAAACAGGGAAGGAAACCCATTTCTCTAACTAATATTTTAACTTCTGCTTAAGGCCAAGGTCAGTATTCATCTCAGATACTTGTCAGAAATGGCAGTTCCAGACACCACCACCCTTCTTCAAAGCAAAACCATCAAGTCATATTCTCCTTTTAAGAAGTGTGTGTGTGTGTGTGTGTGTGTGTGTGTGTGTGTGTATTTGGAAATAACTTTTTCATACAATATATTCTGATCATGGTCTCCCCTCTCCCAACTACTCCCAGATCCTCCCCACTTATCCAACTCCACCCCTTTCCTTCTTTTTCCATTCAGAAAACAAACATCCAAACAAAACAGAATTTTTAAAAAAAGGTACAAGAAACATACACACATACACTCCCCCCACACAAAACTCATAAAAAAAACAAAATTAGACACCACAGTATTGAAGCAAAAGACCAGTAAGAAAAAAAAAATGTCCAAACAAAGCAATATAAGAGAAAAATTCTAAAAAATATACCACCGAGTTCATTTTGTGTTGGCCATCTACTGCTGAGCATGGGGCCTGCCCTTAAATGTGGTTTATATACCCACTGAGACTACATTAGAGAAAACTAATTTTTCCATTACAGAAAGCTAGCTTGAGCCTGTGCAGGCCCTGTGCATACTGCCACAGTCTTTGTGAGTTCAGATGAAGTCCAATTCTTTTCATGCATTAGATTCTTCCTCAATTTCTGTGAAAGTCTAATATCTATGGTTATTTCAGAAAATTAATCTTTCAGGTTTTTTTTAAATTGAAATTGCTCCTAATGATTAGCAGAATCATAGTATTCCAACTATTAAACACTGACAATAAGATACACTGAATATTCCATGAACATTTCCCACAAAGACACTATCATATTCCAAGAACGATCAACTTATTCAATTAAAGAATCATCTACTATCATGGATACTGCATGGCTTATTGCCAACAGAATTATTTGAACACTTTAATTCATGGTGACAATACCTGGAAAATCCTAAAAAAAAAAAGTCTCAATATTTTTAAATAAGAATGATGAGAAGCTGGGGAGATGGCTCAGTGGATAAGAATGTTTGTTGTGCAAGCAATAAAACCTGTGTTGTGATTCCTAGCATGCATATAAAACCCTGAGGATGTTAGCATGTGCCTCTAATGCCAGTACTTTATCTGGGGGATGGGGATGAAGACAGGAGGATGGCTGGCTCTTGGTGGCTACATGCCTAACTAAAATCGACAAGTTCCACATTCCCTGAGAGATGACCCTATCTCAAGGGAATAAGGTGAAAAATAATGGAGTAGGGACACCCTATACTATCCACACAAGTGCCTATGTGCTGGAACACCTAAACATCCAGGTACACACACACACACACACACACACACACACACACACACACACACACACCAACAAACACACGATAAGAATGAAAAATGAATTAAATATAAAGATATCAAAAATCAGTGTACATTAAACATTATCTTCTCATTTTGAAAACATCTGATCTCAAGCTGAGAGGATATAGTTTTAAAAACAGGCTTGTATGTCTCATTTACCAAGAGTAAGTTGGATTGTTCCCTGAAGGTAAATAAGACCTCAAGTATGCAGGAAAGAGCATAAAAAATTATATAGAGTCATTCCACAATACTCATGGAAAATTCATTCCAGAAATTGCTGCAATAACCAAAAGCTAAGCATAGTACTTGCATGCTGCCTATTCACATCCTTCATACACTAGACAACCTCTCCAGATCACCCATAAGACTTGACACAACATGCATGCCAAGTACACAGTTGTTACATTACACTGCTTAGGAACAACATAAGTCCATTCCTATTCAGTTCATACTGAAACTTTTCCCCTAAATCTTTTCCATGTGTGCTTCCCTAGATACACAAATCTGAAGGCCACAGAATAGGAGGCAGACTGCATCTTCAGAGATCAGATGTCTTCAGGGTGGTATGGCACAGATGTAAATGTATACTTCAAATAGCACTGGTCTCAGCTCAGGTCTCAGAATCAAGACAGAGGTTTTGTAATGTATTTTCTTCTATTAAACCAGTCTTCCAAAATTTCCATTAAAGAACAGTGATGTAATCTCACAGACATAAAAAATTTCATAAATACCTCTTTGTAGAATTTACAGTATACATACCTATATATACCACTAAATTCCATATCTATAGAATATCTATGTTTATACACATAAATATAGATGATACAAAGCAAGTGCAAAATTGTTGCAACAGAAATAAAGACCCTAATTGATAAATTTGTTCACTAAAGTGTATTAAATACCTTTCAATGTCCTGTGGACCAAGGGTCCAAAGACCAGCTGAGGAAAGGCTCCTCACAAAGCAAAGGTCTGAGCCTAGCTCTGTCACATGAGAAATGTACTTCTGCAATTTCTGCAAGGAAATTACTTGCATGAGTTTACATTTACAAATGAGGTATCTCTGACAGTCCTTCAATCCCTACATTTTGTAATTCATAGTATTTAGGATGCATGTAGCTCAGAAAAGGATCATGTTCGTAGAAACTGTTTATCTGTCTTTATAATACCAAACCTAGAAGTGCTGACAGAATATTGAAGGCCTTTTTCTTTTCTCTTCAATATTAATATGCGTACTTCTCAACCAATTGTCAGCACACAATACCTGCAGCAATTCCTGGTTCCATCATGTTTATAAAAAAGTCAATATCTATAATAACTATAAACACTAATATTGAGTTTCGCTATAGTACCATTTCCAGCTTTCTGATAATTCTGCATTTAAGGCTGACTACCATGACAGAATTAAAGACTCTCACTGATATTTGAGGAAAAATATGATAGCTGTTTTTTGGCAATGATTTGCATTTTCACAGATCTTCTATTCTACTTTATGTCTTTTCCAATGTGCTAAAATTTTCTCAGATATTAGTTGTATTTTAAATTCAAAGAAAACACAATTCCTCTGGGTGGTGAGTGAAGTAATCAGATTGGGGATCTGTGTTGTTTTATTCTGGAACACATATATCTACACACATGCAACTCTGTGTGAGACAATTATGCAAAGGTTAGCACAGCAACAAGACACTCTGCCCTTGCGTGCCCATTTCTCTTTCCAGTGAAATTTCACTGAGCAAACCTCAACAAAGCCAGAACAAATGTCCCCCTCCGTCAGACTATAACTGTATTCTATTTTAAGCAGACCCAGTGGGTCACTCCAGGAAGCAAAGTTGGAAACTTGTTTCTCAGTGGGAACCTTTCGTTGTTCTGATGGATCCTCTGGAGTCAACCCAAGTCTCCTTGTGATCTGCTGTCAGCCAGCAGTCTGGAGAGCAGTCTGGGGTTTATGATTTAGTATCTACTACGTAGCATCAGAGCTTAGGAACTCCAGTTTGATTTCCTCCCACACATTTTCTAAACTGCACTTCCACCATGAAACTTTTCCTTAGTCAAGTCTTTCTGATTCAAAGATTATCCAAATTCTTTAGCTTCTTTCTCATCATATGGATTACAGAGGCCATCTGTAATTATACTACATCACTTGAGCATGTACATAACATTCTTCATGCTTCAGAAACCTTCACTCAAGGCTTGAAGAACTCCACTTGTTCAAACATCTCCCTTATCTTCAATTTTGCCCCATTCTGGAAGTACCTTTAATACATTTTTTTTTTTTTACTTCTACTTATATTCAACAGAAACGATTTAAAATGTTTTATTAGGCTGGGCGGTGGTGGCACACACCTTTAATCCCAGTACTCGGGAGGCAGAGGCAGATCTCTGAGAGTTCGAGGCCAGCCTGGTCTACAAAGTGAGTTCCAGGGAATCGCAAAACTACACAGAGAAACCCTGTCTCGAAAAACCAAAAAAAAATAAAAAAAAATTTTTTAAAAAGGTTTTATTAGAAAGCTGTGATCAGCATCACCTAGGATTTTAATAAAAACACAAAACACAAACTTTCTGTTTCCAACCCAGACTTGAGCCAAAGTGTCAGGGTTTCAAAGGGAGTCAAAGTACTTAGCAATAGAAATTATGTGTTTTCATGTGACTTTTTTTCTTTTTCTTTTCTTTTTTTTTGAGACAGAGATTCTCTGTGTAACAGTCCTGGCTGTCATGGAACTCGATTTATCGACCAGATTGGCCTGGAACCCACAAAGATCTGCCTGTCCATATCTCCCAAGTGCTGGTATTAAAGGAGTGTGCCACAATGCCCAGCTGTCATGTGACACTTTACACAGAACCAAAATCACCTTGATAGTTTCTTCTTGCTTCTTTTTGTCTGAGTATGCAAAGATGCATTTGCTGAATGCATGAGCAAATCAACTTTTAATTAAATTTGGAGTTCACACTTAACATTTACCTTTACTTAATACAAATTTTTAGCACATCAGAGGGCTGTATGCAGATAATCTGATGATTATCACATTAGAGTCTCTGTCAGACCTGTTAAACAGAATCTGCCCACAGTGGCAAATACTTAGACATGGATTTCTAGATGGCAAAGTGCTAGAGATGACAATGGTGGGTGTTAGATATCATGTATTCCTCACCACCTGCCAGTGGTGTCTTTGTATGTATTAACTGTTTAATAATTGGTGTGAGAGGCTAAGAGATGGCTCACTGGATGATGTGCTTGCCATGAAAGATTGAGGATAGGACTTGGGATTCACAACAATCATGTAAAAAGCTAAGTAAGCACAGTAACCACCTGTAACTCCAGCATGCACAGCATACAGATAATGACACTCCGGGGCATTCTGGCTAGCCAAACTAGGCAGCTCTACACTCAGTGAGATACCCTGCCCCAATGAGTAAGCAGAGAGAGAGAGAGGAGGACACTAACCATTGTCAACTTCTGACCTCTATACTCTTGCATACAAAAGTGCTCTACTACACACATACTCATGCAAAAAATAAAAATAAAAAACTAATTTGAACAAGAATCCTACCCCAATTGTGCTGAACACTAAGAAAAAATATAAAAGATAATCTTTCAAATTACAAGTCTCTCATCTGTTATTAACCTAAATTTATCAAGATATCAAGCTCCATTTACAAATATTTCATAAGTACATTAGGGTAAAGCTCTTTTTTCCCCCCAAACTAAACAGAGTTCTTTGAAATTGCACAATAAACTTCTGTGAAAAGAGGAAGAAAACCAGTGAGAACTTCTGATGACATGGAATCCATCACTTTACTCACTTTATTTTTCAGTAATTTTTAGAGAATGGACTTCAGTCTCTGGAATGGATTGCATTAGGGAGGCTATAATTTTAGGTCATGACAAATTTTTGTCCTTTTTAATTTTATATATTCTTTAATATGATTCAGTTCACGGGTGATTTTACTCAATATATTGACATTGAAATGGCTTCAAAGGTTAATTCTCTCTAAATAAAAAAAACAGTTTAGATTATAATAAGGAGCTTCAAAAATGGCCCTATTATTTTCAGTTTTAAATATAACTATGAAACCCTCATTTTCTTATGCTCTAATGAAGCATAAGAAGAAATCTTGAATTTATGTTATTGGTACTAGGAAAAAAAAACAAGACTAAACACACTGAGTCAAACAGTAGCAAAATTTAATGATTTCCAACTGTTTTATCCTTTGATTATTAAAGATGTAACAAGTCTAATGTGTGATACTGAGTCTTATGATACAGTGGGGATTTTTACAATTTCAACAAAGATATATGAACCAGAATCCACCCTGTAATGATATATTTTCTGTTGGCATAATGTTTAATATTAAAATAAAACTGACTCAAGGTCTCATTTGAAATGTGTTACTTTGCACAAGTACGGTCTAAGGTTTCTTACTTCAAATCCCAGAATGAACTGATTCCAAACTTAGTAACAAACTGGTTAACAAACAATGTCAAAGAAACAAGTAGACTAAACATACAGCAACTACACAGTATTCTGTAAAATCGTATGCTGAAGATGGCACAATATTTCCTTTAGAAATGTGAGAGATTTGCCTAAATATTTTAATAAATTGCCAATCTCAGCTTTTCTACCTCCTATTTCTTATCATACAAAAAACTCCACATTCTGAATCTACCTTTCTTATCTCATGCTTGACATAAAGATATAGGAAAATTTTAAACAAAGGAGACAATAAACAGCTGTGTACAAAGCTTTAAACTGGGGATTCTGATAAATAGAATTTCTCATTAAATACCTATAGATGTCATGCTATAGTAAAGCCTGGTAGTCCATTCATTCCATGTTCACTCATTCATAGTGACATTTATTGATCATCTGTTCACTCCAAGCATCTTAATAAGCCCTAGGCAATGAAGGGACCAGAAACTCAGTCTTTCACAAAAGATTGCACATTCTAGAGGAACAAAAGACATGACAGAGTCACAAAGTACTTTAATGGAATGTAAGGGATTTTTATAAAGCATTACAGATCAAAGTAGGTTATTCTCCAGATCTGCTTAAGGAATCGGGAAAGACTTCAAAGAGTTGGATTGCAGAACATGAGTAAGAATTACCAGGTAGTAAAAAAAGAAAGGACACCGGGAAATTATGCAGATGGAACATGAGGACGCACACGATGGGGAAAATGCCGGCTGCTTAGTGAGATTATTAGTGAGACCATATTCATAATGGACAGAAACAGCAGTGATGGATTTCCCCAGTGCCACAGCTGCACCATCAGTAGTGAGTAACAGGAGAGAGAGACACACAGGTGAAAAGGCAGGGCTCACTCCTCGGTGACAGCCATGAACATCTACCACTGTCTCTGGGGTTACAAAGTTGAGCTGTGCTTTGTTTTAGTCACCTCACAAATGTGCATCAAAACTTTATTGTAAAGAGGAAATATATTGCTGCTCATAACATGTGTTCTGTTCAAATACTAAGATGAAATATTAAATTTGAATAGATGTATATGGTAAAGGTGAGCATAGTCCAGTGGAAAAAAATGACAAAAGAGACTACTGTGCCTTCATAAGTGTAAAGGAACAGGAACCATGCAAGGAAAGCAATAACCACTGCAGTTGAGATAAATGACAATCCAAGATGATTCAAAACGATGTATGGCTCTAAAAACACTGAAGCAGTAATAAGAAATCGGCCTTCAATATGACAACACAATCACTTGAAGCAACAGACCTAAAAAGTGGAGTGATTATAGCAATTAAATTTATCTTGTGCAATACTGACCCAAGATGTTCTCCTGCTTCAATTTTAAACACGTTATATGTGCCGAAGTTAGTACTGCAGATGCACTTCTTATTCTTTCAGGTGAAAATTGCACCTGAATGTAACAATAACACAGTGCATGATGGTTTGAACCATACAATCAGGATTCCTTTGACAAGTTAATAATAAATTGTCTTAAAATCAGATGCCCATTATGACTTTTCTACCTCTATTCTAAGCAGTAAGCTATGATTTGAAAAATTGTGTAATTATACAAAATAGCTAACTGGCTATGGAACTACTAGAAAATACAATAGAGTGGCTATTAGCCAGCGGACTGAAGGCAGATCTTACCCTTTTTCTGTCTCTCCCCTCATACATACACATATGTATATATGTGCAAAATATAAGTATTTCTATCACTAATAAAATATTAATGGAACTACTGATTGGTTTGATTTAGCAAAGAAACAATAAATTATACAGTTGTCTCCAAACAAGTTACATCCCATAATCCTCCTCTTTATGTCTAGGATTTGACAATGCTCCTCTGGTTACCTTTTAAGAGACAGGAAGCAGAAAGTTAATCCAGCTGATTCATTCTCATAGCCCCATGGAAGAGCTGAATTCAATGACATTAGGGTTGGTTATTTGCAAATACTCAAATTTCAGGAACACAAGAATGTGTGTATCTACAGAAAGCAGAAAGCAGTGAGTGATAAAATACAAATTAATGGAGTATAAAACAAAGCAGAAATAAAAAGGATTGACAAGACTGAGTTGTGAGTTTGAACACAGTAATTAAAATTTTAAACTTCTGCTGAGTCCGATTAAGAAAAAAGGAACAGTAATTTCAAAATGGACAGAATTACAATTTACAAGATGTTTTTAAATACTGGGAGAAAACAAAATAAAAAATGTTTATAGAACTTCAAAAATGAAGTAAAGGTGATGTTTTAAAAACACGTATTACTGAAAGTGTCAAAGAAAGTTTTAAAATAGGACACTGAAAGTTTTTAAATAGGATAATGAAATCAAGAAGAGGCTCACGCCTAAGGATGTGAACAACTATGTAATGGTGTTTCAAACTGAGAGAGAAGGCATACAGCAGCTCACACAGTCCTGGGACAACTATGGATCAGTAACAGACTGAGACCACCAATGCTAAGGAGAAAGGTCCACTTGAGAGGATTAAAAGACAAAGAATCACAAAGAAGACAACTACAGAATAAATTTGGAAGTTTGAGTCATTCATAAAGTTTTCAAATTACACAAAATGAAATAATTATGAATAATTATAAAGGAAGAAATTTGACTCTATGTGTTCTATATTACTCCTTTAAAAAGAGAAAAAGAAAGGAAGGCAAAGGCATGGTTGTTTTCAGTGCTTTCGATTGATACAGTAATCACATACACACTTTCGCTCACCCACATCAAGAATCTGGATCTAACACAAAAGGGAGCACAGGCCACTGACTGACATGCTATAGAAAACGAAACACACATAACATAAAATGCACCTCACTAGGAACCAGGGAAAAAAACAAACAGTAAGGCACACTGTTTCACAATGGTCAGACCAGCAAATTTTGGTCTGCAATTACCCAACGCCAGCAGGTATAGTTTGAAAACACAAATCTTGCTATTACTGGTAGAGTCATAAGTGAAACAACTATTAGAAAAAAAATGATAAAGCCAGTAGGGTTTCTGATCATTTTTTTTCCTAGTCAATTAATATAACTTTAGGCAAATTCCTAGAATATCTCTGTGCTGTGTAACTAAATTCACAGGATTAGCATTTCTAGATTAGAATTTATCACAACTGAAAATTATCCTGACGGTCAGGAATTAAAACTAGATAAATTGAACTTTATTGATGACATAAAGGAAAGAAAAACTATTAAAAGTGTAGATGCCATCTTCAAACACTAGTAAGATTAAAAAACTTATTTATAGATTTTGTTTATGGGTCTATTCATGTTTGTCAGTTAAGGCATCATGCATATGAAGGTGTCTGTAGGGTCCAGAGAGAGGTATTGGATCGTCTGAACTGGAGTTACAGGAATTTGTGAGCTGCTAGATATGAAGCCTGGGAAGCAAACCCATGTCCTCTGTAAGCATAGGAATTGCTCTTAATCCTGAAGCCACCTCTTTAGCCCACAAATATCAGTTCTCAAAAGACATAATATTGATCAAAGAAATCAAGTGGAAGTACATCAACATTGATGTAAACGATTGCCAATTTATGACAAACTTGAAAATAAGCAAATTCAAGTTTTCATGTCCTTAATATACTTATTACCATATATATACATGTTAGGTGTTGAACAATTCATGATACTGTTACTACATGCCCTAAATAAGTTATACTACGTGCCCTGAATAAGTTAAAGAGGACATATTTGCCAAACTTTTACTAGACAGAAACACAGGAACTGAAGGCTGCAGGTCAAACTTGAACTTCAGAGTATTTGACTACAAAAGAAAACTACGAAAGTATAAAATTTAAATTATGTCATCCTTCTTATTATTCTTGAGAGTTTAGTTGTAGTTATTTAAGTTTCTGGTAATTTTGTTTATGTCTAAATGCTACAGAACCCCTGCTGGCTTTATAATGATGTCAATGATTCTCTAAATTCAATGACCTCAATACTTCAAAAGAAACTGTATCTATGCTGCATTTTGCCATCATTGTTGTTAAAAATAATTGTGCAATTTGAAAGAATGTAATTAAAATGAACTTGAGCAGAACCAGTAACATGCATTCATTCTATGTTCCTTAAAGCTTTCTAGACTAATAGACAAAAAGTTCTCTCATGTTGCACAATGAAAATGAAAGATATTCTTATATTCGCAGTACCTTGATCTCAGCCACCACAGATATCTGCACACAGTGTTTACAGCTAAGTGAGCAAGAAACACAAGACATGTTACATGAAAATACTAAGCCACTTGGTAAGAAGGATAAAGCTTAAAAAAAGATCTGTAAATATAAACCTCCACTGATCCAAATAATATTTTTATTCAAATGTAGATGAAAGCCATAAATTCCCAATGATGTTGACAGATACTTGAAACAATCAAGTCACTGAAATGAAGCCGTAAATGCTTGCTCTTTGCATCCCAGGCAGGGTCAAGAACTGGCCTCCACAGAACACATGCTGCTTCAACTGACAGTTTTAGGGAAACCTGAGCTTTGACTGTGTTCAGTAATTGGCTTTAATTGAAGGATTTTCTTTTACTCTGTGACTTCTACCCATGAGAGTAGAAGCCAGCAAAGCTGGGCTAATTTGCATTCTGAAATTCCATTCTGTGTTTTTATTTTCCTTTGGAGGCTTCTTGCTACAGAAAAGCTTCATTAACTCAATTAGGCATGATCTAGTGGGCCCATACAAATTAGGCTAGCCACAGTATCTTTAGAATGGACAGAAATAAGAAGCCAGCTGTAGTATTCACATTTTGAAAAATATCTTACCAGCTGATATTTTTTTGTTCCACAATCATAATAATCTCACGACAACTGTAATAATGAAAGTGTATTTTTGAAGCCCTGTCTCCAAAGCTACAAGACATAAAAGACACACCAGTGCAGAGAGGAATGGATAGTTTGTTACCACAAGCTGCACACTGCAATTTTTTTTGCATTAATCAAAGAAATGATCTTTAGCACAAGTACATATATATATGTCAATCTAAAGTGAATGCTATAACAAGTTAGACTGCACACATATTACATCTGAAAAGATAAAGTGTAGCAGTATACTTAGGAGGAAGTGTATTGTCAGTACACACACACACACACACACACACACACACACACACACACATTACAGTTAATGGAAAGAACGCCATAGTCTGCCTTTCCTGTCACCTTAGGCAAGTATTGATTCTTTTTTATTTATTTTTTTACTCAATTTATAAACTAGTAGACAAAAAAAGAATTCTCATTCTTCCTAAGAGAAGTCTTTAGGGTATACATCAATCAAAATTCATGGATTACAATTCAGACCTTCTACATGAATATTTCCACTGAGGAACCTAGAAACTTATGTTACTATACAAGGTATTGTAATTGAGGTGCTATGAACTATAATATAATAACGAAGTAACTCCGTTGATTTCAATGGGTTACTATTACCTAACATTTGGAGGACATGATTAAAAAAATCCAAAAAATATGTAAGTATATGAAAACAACATTTTTTTGGGGGGGGTATTTTACTATTATTTAGGTAAAGAGATATTATTGTGCTAAATGAAACTGTGAACCGCCAGCCAAACTACATCTTTTTAGAAGGCTACCCTCTATTCAGATGACCTAGGGATAGGTACAACCTGTACCTAACAACACTGAAAAGCCAAAGCTCATACAACACTGTTCAAAGAGTAAAAGATCTTACATATTCTTGAAATTTCACTATGGACAGGGAAACATTGAGCAGAATTGCTGTTACTTTCTGACTCGTGTCCTGATTGTAAATGTAATCTCAAAAAAGAAAAAAAGAAAAAAAAAAAAAAACCCAAAAAACAGTTGTTTAGCTTGAACTGTTTAGGGGGCCCCCATGCAGTGGGACTGGGACCTGTCCCTAGTGCATTTTCCGGCTTTTTGGAGCCTAGTGCCCATGGTGAGACACTTTGCACAGCCTTGGTGCAGGAAGGAGGGGCTTGGACCTGCCTCAACTGAATGTACCAGGCTCTGCTGACTCCCCATGGGAGACCTTGCCTTGGAGGAGGTAGGAATGGGGGTTGGGTTGGGGGGGTGGCTGAGGGAAGGCTGGGGGATGGGAGGGGGGAGGCCTGGGGAATCTGTGCTTGGTATGTAAAATAAATAGAAAATCTCTTAATAATCACAATGATAAAAAGAAAAAGAACAAAAAAACAAAACTACCACCACAATGCACACACAACAAACAAAACACCCACCCCCACACCAAATAAATAAATAAATAAATAAATAAACAAATAAATAAATAAACAAACAGATAAATGCATACAGAGACACAAGAAAAAATATGAAAACCCCCAACCTTGGCCAATCTATTTCTAGTTTTTGGAGAAACCTCCTCCAGAGTGACTGTCAAGTGGCTGCACTTGTTTACCCTCCCACCAACAGTATGGAAGTTCTGTCTTGAGCATCTCCACCAGTATGTACTGTCATGTTTTCGTTAGGATGTCATTTGGACTCAGGGGAGATGGAACCATAAAGTGATTTAAGCACTATTTGAACCATCGCTACAACGCTAAGTGGTTTTCTTTCCTAACTATTTACATTTCTACTTTTCAGAATTTCCTGTTTAGTTCTATAGGCCAGTTTTCAATTGAGTTTTTCACAAAACTACACAGAGAAACCTTGTCTCAAATAAATAGATAGATAGATAGATAGATAGATAGATAGATAGATAGATAAATGACAATAAAAATGAAGTTGAATTTTTTATTGGGTTTTCATTGAAGCTGCAGGTTGCTTTTGGTAGGATGGCCATTTTCAAAAGCTTAATTCTCTCTAATCATTATCATAGGATGTCTTTCCATATTCAAGTGTCTCAATACTTTCTGCAGTTTCAAATCTTTCATGGTAGATGCCTTTCAATTCCATGGTTATATTTATTCCCAAGTATTTAATTTTTCTTGGTGCTATTATGAACGGGATTATTTCCCTGATTTCTTCTGGTTGGTTTGTCATTGATAATATAAGAACGATGCTGAATTTAAATTGTTTAAACATTTTAATTGTATGTGTATGGGTGTTCTTTCTGCATGTATGACTGTTCACCACATGTCTGCAGTGCCAGTGGAGGCCAGAAGAGGATATTGGGTGGGTTAACCAAAACTAAGGATACGTGAAAATGCCTTATGGCAATCCACTGGGTAGTAAGCTAATTTCAATATATAACTAAAAATAAAATGAAATAGTTGAGATGGAACTATCTTATATAGGTCAACAATGATGCTCTTAGAAGACTTAGGATATTTAATCAAAATTACAGTGCAGGGCATGGGATACCTCTCTACAAGGTATTGGGTCAGTTTGGCACTAGAGTTCTCGAAACAACAGAAGTTATCTATTGTCATTACCCTTAGTTACCCATCATAATTAAGTAAGACCATACTGATAAATACATCACCCACTTTGGCCATAGTATGCAGAAACATCAGTCCTAAACATATCAGGGCTCTGCTTGCCCATTGGCTAACTTTCAAAATGCTATCCAAGCTGCTTGGGAGAAAAAACATCAATGGTCCTACCCAGAGCCAGATCCTTTATGTTATAATACTCAGCCCACAGACAAGATAAGCCTACCAGTACAACCAATGGTAGTTAATAGTCTTCTGACCAGATGTGAAGTCTGCTCCAGAGGAGAGAATTTCATGCCAAGTACTGTAATTCTGGTCAAAAATCCATGCCTGAAAAACTCAGAGGCACTAGGGTAGAACCTGCAATTGTTATTTTTTGCTAAATTGCCTTTTAATATTTATGTTTATACACATATACTTGGGCTGATCTCAGCCTTGGTCTCAGATGCTGTCTATCTGGTGAGGACTAGTTAGTGCTGTGACCAAAAAACTTGTCCAAGTGTTGAAAGTAAGAGACTGAGTGCTCTGCACTAAATAGGACATCTCTCTCACCCCAACCCTATCATCAAGGCCCAGAGAACATCTCAGAAGAGAAAAAAGAAAGAATATAAAACCAAAAAAACCTGACGACACAGAATGTTATGAAATGCTGTCCTCAGAGCATGACATGGCCCTTCAATTCATGAACTCATAGTAGCTCTAGTTAACTAGAAAAGATCAATTCAGCCAAAATTTCACCATAGATGAGGAAGGTACTCTCCAGCCCCCATCCTGTACTGAGGAGCTACTGGAAGTTGCTAGTTGCTGGGGCAGAAGAAATCATTTTTTCTTGAGGGTGTAACCATGGTAGGTTTCAGTTGCTCTAGTGGACAGCCCAACACTCATGTACAAATTGGACTTCATGGGCTATCAAAAAAAAAAATGAAGTAGGAAAGGGGCAATGTTTGGGAGAGCTTGGGATGAAATGGGTGTATTAATAGGATAATTACACAATGTGGGAAATTTCAAGAATAAATTAAAAATCAGAAAAATGAAACTTTTCCACCTACTTCTCTTAATTCTATTAATGTGAATTAGCAATGCTGAAAGTATTCCGACTTTGACTGGAGTCTGGATTTACTGTCACCATAAGCTATTTGTGACTCCAAAACTAGAACATGGAGTTCAGAATGTAATCCAATTTCTGTAGATGACAGTGAGTTCCCAGCAGGGTCTGTTCCTCTCCAGAAACCCGCCTTGGATAGCATCCTGGTACTTGGATGCCTTGGTATGTTTGCCACCGCAGAAATCAACAGTCATGCTTCCGTTTGAATGAGAATTGATACATTCCTTTGATTCCTGAAATGAGCCCACACAACCTGTTACAATATTTTGTAGAATGGAATGATCATCACTGAAGTCCTGTGGTGGCTCCCTGTACTTGTCAAACGTACATTTGCAAATTTAGAAAATGTCAACCTAGCTTCCTGAATGGGAATCATACTGATGACAAGAGAAATAACTTCCTTTCAAATGGTCACTGGTTGGTCTTCATGAATCTTCACTGAAATCATGACCAGTGTTTTTTTGCAAACCGAATATAGTCATACCACAGATTATTTGGATGATATATAAGTTTAATGAGGTTGAAATGGTTTTAGGAACACTGATGAAGCCAGTTGGTCTGTTAAGACATAGCCTTCCTTAAGCTAGGTTGAAAAATATTTCAAAAGATAAAGATATTTTTGTTATTTTGTATTGAAATATGTTAGTATGTATTAATTATACATAATGAATTTCTTTATGAAATTTACTGTTTTTTAATATTTATTGATTTTGTATATGTAGGTATGCATGTACCATAGTGTGGACATGGGGGTCAGAGGACAGCTTATAGGAGTAATTCTCTCATTCCACCAATTGGATTCTGGGGACCCAACTCTGGTCATCAGGATCAGCAGAAAGTGCTTTATACATTGAGCACTCTCACTAGACTATTTAGACTTTTCCATACCCATATAAAATTTAAGAAAAAATAAAATTTGGGAAGGAAACTAATTTCCTATTGCTGTTATAATTAGCAGTTACAAGCTCAGTAGTTTAAAAATACGAAGAATGTTATCTTACAACACTGGATGTCAAAGTTCCATGCACTGTGAATTAGGTTTGTGAGCAGGAACAGGGTTGAAATTACCCTTACACAAAGGATCCGGCACTAACGTTCTTTGATGGCTCACCCTCCCTTTCACCTTCTAAGTCAGTTTAGGCCAGTTCAAGTTTTCTCCTTTCGCAGCACTGATACTGACTCTTCGGCTTCCCTTTATAAGCAGCCTCCTGGTTATACTCTACCCACCTGAGAACCCAAAAAAACCCTCCTAATGTTACCATCAGTTGATTAGCAACCTGATTCCACTTACAACTGGGATTTTGTAAATTACAGTTCAAAAGATCAGGGCCATATGTAATGAAAATCTTATTTTGTTCTCATTCATGGCTTAAATCTCCTTCAAAGGAAAAAAATTCTGCTCACTCACTTAAGAGTGTTCACTGAGCTTCCTTTTGACTTTGGTCCTTCTATGGAATGATCCAAGGTAGCTCTCTATTGGCAGGTTTGATTTAATGTTCAAAAGATAACTGCTTGATTGCAATCAAAATGAAACAGAATAATTTATGGAAAACGGAAGCAAAGGGAGAAAGAATGTGGGAGAGGTGAATTTTTTCCAAGTGCTCTAATTAAAGATTATTTTAAGATTTCCAAAGATCAAATTCATAAGGATGTCTAGTAGACTAAAATATCAAGTCTGAAGGTAACAAGTTGTTATTCTGTGAGCACTGAGAGCAAACCAGATTAGTAATCAAGGCCTGATCTATCAATCACAGAGTTTCCATTCAGGAAGAGGGTACAAGTTGAAATCAAGCCTTAAATCTGAGCTGTCTTCACTGATTAAGCTCCCTTAGCCCTATAGTATAATTTAAAGTGCCAGCTGTCCATTAATAAAATAAGTCTAATTCTCTCCTTTTAAGAAGAGAATTCTTAAACACAAATAGCTGGGCAGCACAGAAATCCGTTTTAGCTAGCTGTCTGATTTTATAGAATTCTTTTAAGTCCAACTTTGTAATGCACATAGTAATCAAAATAACTTTAAAATGAAACACATGAGGTCAAAAAGTATCAAAGTACAGTAATGTTAACATGGAAATTCTATTTTTAAAAGAACTCTGGAACAGTTAAAAACAAACAGACTATGTGGATTTTGAACCAGACAGAACACTATTGGTACTCTAGGGACCTAGCAGAATGTGATGTCCTCCCCCAGGTTCTTGATGTTTATTTAACTCCTCAAATACTAACACAAAATCAGCATGTTCTCCTAAATACAGAGCATTAACCCAAATGGAGGATTTACAGTTAGGGGAATGTGCACAGATGTTTATCTGTGGAACACATGTACCAAAGGTTGCTCACTCTTCATTGTGATCAGAGTCAAAATCAATGGTTGATGCCTAAAGTTTCACCAGCACAACTGCACAGGTTTTTAATGAGTGTCAGCTAAAAAAATGAACAGGAGTCTGAACTTCTAACTCAACAAACTGTATCAATGTGAAAAATGATACCCAGTCATTTCTACAAGATTAACTGGCACATTTTAAATCATGTTTAGGACATATGAATAAAAATCTGAATATTCAAACACATTTTTACAACAGAAAACTTACAAAGAAATTTCAGTAAATCTTCATATGGCAAGCAAGGCTTACTTAACCGAACATACTGTGGTTCACCATTCCCAAACTATTAAAAATATTCAGCACAATGTGTCAGAGAGACAGACCCTGAGAAGCAACTCCACAGTTGGTTGACACTTCTGAGCAAGCATTAAGACCTTGTTTCTTATACTACAAATTATATAGGTCAGACTTTCATTTAAATGTTGAGAAAGAATGCCAAGAGTTTTTTTCCATATAAGAGATGGTGTAGTGTACTTACTCTTCTGAACTGAACACAAAGGTAATTGAAAGGTCCAGCAAATGCTGTTTCTGGAAACACACAACAAATCACTACAGATGGGAAGACCACACACCACCACCACTCAGAAGAAGAGCTAGAGGGCTGGGAGCCACGCAGGGCCTTCCCTGCTTAAAGGAGCAGTAGGACCAATGTTGTCTTTAGGTACTTAAATGATGAGCTGGAGAGATGAGTAAATGGTTAAAGTAAAAAATGAAGAAAATTACTCCTGTGGAATAATCCCTTTGTATACTGTGAAGATTTGTCACTTGGATTGTTTTGATAAAAAGCTGGTTGGCCTATAGCCAGGCAGAAAGTATATGCAGGACAACCAAACTAAGGATGCTTGCTGGGAGGAGGAAGGGAGGAGTCGGAGGAGTTGCCAGCTTGTAGGAGAGTAAGCAAGACATGCCATGAGAGGTAAATGCCATGAGTCTTGAGGCAGCACATAGTTTAATATAAATGGGTTAATTTAAGTTGTAAGAGCTAGTTAGTAATAAGCCTGAGCTATTGGCTAAGCATTTAAAATGAATAATAAGATTTTCTTGTGGTTATTTGGGAAATGACTGCCAGGACAGGAAAACTCCGCCTACAAACTACTGCTCTTCCAGAGGATCCCAGTTCTCTTCCCAGGACCCACCTCCAGTGGCCCATAATGCCAGGTCCTGAGGATACAGTGTCTCTGTACTTCTTGGTTACTAGCATTCACATGCATGTATTCATAACACAGATTCAAATACATGCAACTAAAAATAAATTCTTTTCAAATACTTAAATGACAATTTTCATATATATGTAAGCAAGAACAAAAACAATGGAAAGAAAGTGATCATTCATATATATGTATATATAGATATATACCTCAAGGGTGTATATTATCATATTACTTCATGTATATGAGATGCTACAGGCCATTATGTTGGAAAGCTATTGGAGCATTAATATAAATACTTTGTATTTTAAAAGTTTGATTGTATTCATTATCTATTATATAAATTTTATTTCAAAGTTAATTGGACTCCACAAGGGCCTTTTGAAAAACATCTCCTATATTCAGTGAACTGGAGAACATGAAGATCAACATAGTTCTCTACAACCATATAGCCTAATTCACACAGGGAAAAGTAAACTAATGTATTCAGGTGGATCTAAAGATGTGCTAGAAGTGTGAATCCCTCCTCCAAGACACAAGTTATGTATCTTCCCTAGCACCATGTGGGAAGGTCTCTCGACACAAGGGGCAGGAGGAAGTACCACCACAATGGCTTGTGCTTGAGTGTGCTGTGCTTGCACTCCATTTGACACTTGAGTGCTCGGCAAAATAGCCACTGTAATAGTCACCCCCAGCAGATGAGATTTCCACACTGTGCCTGTAGCAGTCTCTGTCATTAGCAATGTCTGCAAGATGCTTCTACAAGGGAGATAAAATAGGCTAATAGAGAATTTTCTTTAAAATAGAAATATGCTAGAAAGGCACATTTATCAGAAAAAGCAAACATATTTAATTCTTCTAAAAATGTGATACATCTTGTTTGATAAAGCTAGGGATTGTAGTAATTTAGGATAATGAGAGACATTAATCAGTCTGGAAGAAATCAAAATCTATTTTGTATATCTTGAGTTACCTTTACCCTAATACATAACATGTATATATAATAATGACTCATGATAATGGTTCAAAAAAGTTAACAAATAAAAAAATGCAACAATTACATCTAATTCTCTCTGTGAAAGATCAGGGGAATAAAGATCCATAATACCATTATACTGTTCAACCAACAACATACTATTGTATAGTATATGGTGTAACTTACTTAGAGCAAGTGTCACAAGCATTAAAGTGACAATATACAAAAGGATCCTGTAGGGTAATAGAAATAATGTGAAAAGTGAGAGACTGAAACATTCAGTTACTTTGAGGAATGGAATTTGTTCAAATATGTCAATTGGCCATCTTAAACAAAAAAAATTTCAATTTAGACAAAATGTGATAATTAAGAGGGAGTACTTAATAAATATAATGGTGCCAGAGTGTTTATAAACAGGAGTGACATTTAATAAAATTCAGAGTAGCATCTAAATAATCCTTTAATAGTTTCCCTCCACTTAAGTTATTCAATGTAACTAAAGCAGTAACTATTATGGAAACATAACTTCTTTACACGAAGGATTTGAAAGATCAGTATGTGGGTTAGTTTCTGTTCACTTGACAGAAATACAGACATACCTGAGAAGGAATATCATGAGGCTGCCTCCATTAGATTGGCCTGTCAGCAAATTTGTGGAGCATCTACTTTCTCTCTGTCTCTCTCTCTCTCTGTCTCTCTCTCTCTCTGTCTCTCTCTCTCTCTGTCTCTCTCTCTCTCTCTCTCTCTCTCTCTCTCTCTCTCTCTCTCTTCAAGGGTGGGTCTCCATATATAGCCCTAAGTGTATTGGACCACATTATGTTTTGAAGATGCTAGTCTGGAACTCACAGAGATCCTCTGAATCTGCCTCCCTGAGTACTGGGATTAAAGACATGTACCATCATCCATGCTTGTCCTTGGCACACTTTCTTAATTGCTACTTGATGCAGAAGGGCCCGGCCCTCTGTGGGCCAAATAATCCTTGGGTAGGTGGGATTGGTATATATAAGAAAAGCAGCTAAGCAAGCCAGGAGAAGCAAGCCAATAAACAGCATTCCTCTGTGATTTTTACTCCAAGCTCCTGTTGTGAGTCCCAGCTTTGGCTTTTCTCCATGGGACTGTGATCAAGACTTGTAAGCGAAATAAACCCTTTCTTACCCAAGTTGCTTTTGATCATGATGTTTATCATAGCAACAGAAAGCACACAAGAACAATAAGTAAATCTGTGACAGCTTTAGTTTTTAAAGTGCTGTGGCTAGACTCCATTTGACACATTTATTAAATGGTGTTAGCACATTTTAGCTAAATATCTAACAGGATGTCATCCTAAAACCTCATGTTCTTATATTACTGTGCTGTAACAGAAACAGCTTGCAAAGATTTATGACTTCTATTAATTACTCCAAAAATATGGTAGATTTGCTCAAAGAAATCAATTGTAATAGAGAAAAGCAACTGTATTATTTAATTACAATCATACATTATAAATGACTGTCATTAGTTCTTTTTTATTTATTCCCAAATCCAAAAGTTAAAGGAGAACCTTCTTGTTTCCCTAGACTTAATACTAGAAAAATAGTCTTTGAGTTAATGCTTCACATGCTTATTAGAGTTCCTAATTTAGCTTCAAAAATTAAAATGAATGGAGTTGGGTAGATGGCTGAGATGGTAATGAAATTTGGATTCCTAGCACCCACTTAAATGTTGTGCATGCATGGTGAGTACCCCAAAATCAAGACCTAGGAAGGCAATGATAAAGGATACCCAGAGCAGGCTGGCTAGCTCTTCTTGTCAAATCAGAGATCGTGTGTTCTAGGGAGGGACTCAGCCTCAGTACAAAAGGCAGAATACATAAAAAATACACCCAGCATCAATCTCTGGTTTCCACATGCATAACATATATGCACTCACAGCCAAATGCTAGCACATATGAGAACACACAGGTACACACACCATACACACATTCACTTGCAAAAAAAATGCTTAAAAGAATGGAGACAAAGCAACCAGAGAACAGTAATATTTTAATATGTAATCTTCAACATGATCACTTGTAAATTTTCTCCTTTCAACTTTGACTCATATATATATATATATATATATATATATATATATATATATATATATACACACATAGTTTTGTTCCAGAAATAATTTAGCATTTCTGTGTTGATACATATAGTATAAGCAAAAAGGAATAAAAAATATTAGGGAAGAAAAATAGAACAAATAGAAAATAAAGGAGAAAAAGTAAATAAAAAAACTACATTTAAGTTTATATTTAGAATTACACTGCAGGTTTCTGAAAAGAACACTTTTCTGTTGGGCATTAAATCAATATGAATTTCATGCTCACTGATGTTCCCAAGCAACTGTGTTTCTTTATCCGATGTGGACTTGGACTGTGTGAACTCAAGCTGTAGCCTAGATTCCCAAAGAGCTGTGTGGCCACAAAATCCATCTGAGCTGGCAGCAACACTCAGGCTATTCTTTTCCCTCTTCATTAAGCTCTTGTGACAAATATAATTCAATATCCTGGATATTTCTTTTTGAAAAATTAAATTTTTGCAAAGACTTTTTTATTTTTATATTGTGTATATGAGTGTTTTGCCTGCATGTATATATAAGAACTGCATGTGTGTCTGGAGTCTGTGGAAGCCAGAGGACATGGAATCCCCTGGAACTGGAGTGGCAGATGGTTGTGAGCCACCATGTAAATTTCAGGAGGCAAATTCTGGGTGGTCTGCAAGAACAGTTAGTTGGTTCTCTTAACCACTGAACAATCTTCCCATCCCCATCATCCCATATGATTCTTATTATTGAAAAGAAAAATGTACCCAGTCTTCAGACACCACATTGTTTACAGACAAATAGAACTCATGTTCATGAACAAACAGAAGAATCAAATACATAGAGTCGACATGGATGGGATAATGAAGATAACATTTTAACACAAGTAGATCTGAAGGGAATAAAGATAAGCTCTGCTCCACTGTTCAGAATGTGATTAAGTACCTTCCACAGTGGAAGAGGTGCAACTCCAATGGAGGATCCCCTGTGCAGGTAACTGAGAAAGGCTGAGAGCGTCTTAGAACTGCTGCTCAGAGGAGTTAGAAAGATGTCCCTGTCTCTGTAGGAGCACAGTTGAATCTCCAAGGTTAACCCCTCCTAGGCCCAGATGCAAGGGTAAGAAAGACACCCAAGAGCAGGGTTCTGTTTCTTTGTAGAAAAGGTGGCAAAGATATGAAGTGGAATATAAAAGCCAGGATCCTACATGATCAGAACCCACACTTCAGCCTCCTGTGACACACTTGGAGTTTGAAAATCTGATCCAAATAAGACTGACCAGAAAGTGTAATAATAATTTCTTTGATTATTTTCTCAATAAAATACAAATAAAATGGCTTCTGATTTCTCAGCTCTGGAGTTCTATGTTTAAATATAAATTATGTGTAATTAGTCTATAGGTTCCATCTATCATGGAAGTAAGTCAAGGTGGGAACTTAAGGCAGAAGCTTGAAGCAGAGATCAGGGAGGAAAGCTGCTTACTAGCTTACTTCCCCTGGCTAAATAAGCTGCCATAGTGTGTGTGTGTGTGTGTGTGTGTGTGTGTGTGTATGTGTGTATGTATGTATGTATGTATGTATGCATGTATCCAAGGCAAGGATGGGACAACCACAGTGGATCGGGCCCTCCTATATCAATTAGCAATGTAAAAATGCCCCTCCAGACATGCCTATCATAGGCTAACCTGAAGGAGGCAGTTGACAATACCTCCTCCCAGGTATCTATGCCATGACACAAATTTCAGCATGAGCAGTACTAATTAATCACCCCAATGAAACATGAATGGGATAAATTTTTGTCTATTGATGGAAGTGGTATTAGTTTCTTTGATTGACGATCAGAATAAAATCTTTATGTACTAGCACAGGATTCACATAGTCAAATATGCCTATAACTAGGGCTTAAATCGCAACTTAGAAAATCCTGAATTTAGCGCACCATTTGTGAGACAAGCACCAAGCACCTATTCTAAACATTGTGCTATATCTGAGAGTCTGGGGAGAAAGTTCAGCATAACCAGGCTTAAACTGAGTCTAAGTTTACACAGGAAGTACTCAAACTGATGATACAATATAGTCCACCCAAGGGTAGAGAGAATGGTTTGGCAGTCCTGGGATATCTCATGCAAACATTAACACTTAGCAGTGTACAAAAAAGCCAAGGAGTGAGTAGGCAAAATGTTGTTTATGCCTATATACAGAGGCACAATATTACAGCATTAATAACAATAAAACCTGGAGAAAGACATCAAGAACACAGGCCATCTGCCCTGTCTACTAAGTCAACAATTCTGAGTGTGAAACTAGTGGCATGCTTAGTCAAGTACATTGTTTCGAGTTGTACTTATTTGTAAAGACCTGTAGACTTCACTAAGACACTGCTTCTTCACCACCCAGGAGATCTGAGATCTCACTTGACCTAGAAAGTCCGAGTAAGCTCCAGCCACACCTAAGACTGAAACAGTGGAGGGCATGGGTGGGCTGGAACAGCACAGACATACTTAAACCCTAAATATTTCATGAGTTCATTTGAACAGGTTGAAAATTGTTATGTGAAATAGATATGGCAATATAAAATATAAGCTTTTAGTTAAGCCAACAGAAAAGGTAGCAGGGAACTCCTTGAACTTGAACTATGAGTTAATATACAAACATCTAAATGTATAATTTTTAAAATATAGTAGGACTCAGTAATTTTATCTGATACAAAATCTAAAAAGCCGCCCCTCGAGCTCTCCCTGTTAATAGTAGCATGTATTCAGATACCACAGAAAACTTTATATAGAAGAGATTGCCAGCCTGAATGAACTCACTTCCGTTAATATTATTTCGGAATTAGCACAGTATCCAAACTAAGAAAACTATGTAATTACATGAATGATCATAAATACATGTTCATATACTCCTTCTATAGACCAAATGAGTATATGTATTTGTTTCTGTATAAATTCTAATTTATACCTTTAATTTCATCATCAGTAATGCATCCCATATACTCTGATAACACCAAGTTCCCTTGGTCAAACCCACCAATGAAGACCTTAACCTTCCTCAGACTGCTGTTATTAGAAGATGAAGAAGGATTGCAGCAAATGGCAGCAACCAAAGCTGTCTTGATCAATATCAGCTCTCACAAAGAGATGTTTAATCATAAATAGTATTTTACAACCTGAAAGCTGATTTGTATTCACAAAAAGCATATTATAATCCTTACCAGAAATTAATGATGATTTTAATGAAATTTCATTGACTTCATAGGTTTCACCACTTACAAGTTGCTTAATTCAATCTTAGGAAAATCATTCATTGCTCCTTACTAACATCGGCAGGGGAACTACACACACAATTATTAGATTAAACTTGATTTAAAGGTTGCTCTTACTGTAATTGAAATAGAAAAGTTTGTTTTAAACCTACCATTTCTTAAATATAGTAACATACTCAGACCACATTTTAAGTTGCTGTAGGAGGAAAGGCTGATCTATGTCCTTACAAAGAGCTTTCTCCCCATTAATGAGTAACAGTAACACTGAAGCTGCTCTGCCTGAATGCATTCGTTTACTCACTTGTTGGCAACATTTTTCCATGCTGTGAATAAAAGAAAGACCCTTAACATCCAAGTCCCATTTCCTAAATTAAATACTTCAATTATTTCAGAAGGAGAAGCTCTCAATTACAGTCACCAAAGTTCAGCATGCAATTAGATGATTAATCCACTTGGAATATAAATCCAAGAGTAGCTATTACTTATAAAGGAAACTGACATAAACTATGTGCCCTACTTCTTTCATCCAATGGTAGTATAAATCTAACAACAAACAAAGAGGAAGTAAAACACGAGGTGTCAAGTTTAGTTTAGGGGAAGTACCAAATTGCACACAAAGCAGCTATCAGACCTTGGAAACAGCCAGGAAAGTCGTGTATTAACTGTTTGTTTTATCAGAGGAAAAGCATATTTCCCAAGAAACATTTTATCAAACAAACTACAGGTAAAGTAGTAAAGGAACAGCAGGTGCCAGGACCGAAATATAAAGAAAAGAATGATATCTGTAAAGAAAGGCTATGACTTTCTTGTGACACGAGGGTTAAATACATTACACAAAAGCTGGAGCTAGAGAGCCTTGAAGGGCAATGGCGTGTGTAAAGCTCTCACCCCTTCCCCCAGCACTGCAATAAAAAGATAATACATATGTATTATATACGTATGTATGCATGTATTTGTACAGCTGAGGTTAGCATATGAAGAACTGATAAAACAAGAAATGTCACAAACAAACAGTTCCATCAGCCTCTTCAGCAAGACACATTATATACCTCCATAAATTGTTTCAGCATTCTTTAAAGCAATGACGGTGAAAGAATATGGAAAGGGCAAATATGAATTTTATTAAAGCTGACAATTTAATGTTTATGTAAACTGAAAGTGCTAAGAATGATTGTACTTAATTATCAGCATAAATTTAATGGGATACAAATTTAATGTGTGTGTGTGTGTGTGTGTGTGTGTGTGTGTAATTTTTTACCTCATTTGGCCAAGTTACAGTGGAGAAAAAATAAAAACCAACTCAACTGTGCATGTGTGTAAGTATGTATGTATGTATTTATGTATAAATATACATATATATATATACATATGTGTGTGTGTGTGTGTGTGTGTGTGTGTGTGTGTGTGTGTGTGTACATATGAAGTTAACCTGAAACTACTAGGTTAAGAAATATGGCAATATCACTGGTGTGAAGTCAGAAAGCTTGAGTTGTAATCCCAGATTGGCTGTTTGTTGTGAGAGCTCACCAGCTGGTGAAACAGTGGTACAAATATTATGGGGCTGACCATACTCCAAAGGAAATCTCCTTCCTAAGGATAGTTGGGCAACCCAAACTGGACTCAGTGGGAAAAGAAGAAGAGGAGAAGGAGGAAAAAATTTTAGTGGATAGGAAAATGAGAATAAAGAAAGCAGATATGGGAGTAGCTGATGGAAGGACATAAATATATTATAGAAATATATGAAATTGCAAAGAATTAATAAAAATATTACTGTTTTCTTAAAAAAGAAAGTTTGGTACAGGCCTGATTACAGCATATTACAGTGTGTAGATGCCTCAGTTTCCACACAAAGGTGATACCAACCATCTACGATTATTATGAGTTTGAAGTAGGAATGTATCTAAGTAACTCATCAGAGGCCTCTACATACAAAACAATTATCCTTCTTTTTCCTTTATTTTATGGCTAAGTAGAAGAATCATGAATCAACGCGTCTATATACACTAAGTCTCTATGGTGAGATATCTGCAGGAATCTCTATATGGGAAATAGTAGTAAGGGGAGAAAAAAATAAATGAAGAAGTGTGGATAGGGGCTTGTGTACATGTATGCACGTGCACACACATGGTAGAAGGAATATTAATTGATCAATATAATTCAGTAATCAGAGAGTGCTAATGGCACGAGGGAGCTAAGTGATCACACCAGTGGCTGTCTCTCATTTTGAGGAAAGGAAACAGAGAGTAAAGGAGGGAAATTATTCACTAACAAATAACATAATAACATCTTTCATGTTGCCTTTCCATTTAACATGTACAGATATGTGAATCATATATAAGGATAAGCATTTCTCATGTCTGGGCACAAAGGCACATATGTGTGTGTGAAGTGAATTGAGTATTTATTTCTATAGAATGTGTAAGTACCTCTATGATGAAGGAACCCAATGCTAGGGGTTATCTAGTAGACTGAGCATCACTCAGCTGCAAGGTGCTTAACATTCTGAAATATATTTGTCTTTCTCCCTCCCCTCCTAACCTACCCAACCTCTTCTGTATTTGAAGATCAAAATTAAAGTATTTTATATTAAAAGATAAAATATAAATATTTATGCATAAATGGTAACTATTTCTCACCTTGTCTGACAACTTCCAGGAATATCACTCAAAATATTTCTAAAGAACATTGTTTATATTATGACAGGTTCCAGTTCAATGAAACTTCTGTTTTATACTGAAACACATTCACTGGCCAATCACGACTTCCCTTTGGTATGATCTGAGCATCCCTCACTATAAAGGGAGGTCAAGATCCTCAGGAAAAAAATCCATATTTGAGTCCTTCAGTGTTTCAGGAAAGTGACTTATAAAAACAACCATAACATAACTAGAAGAAAAGTATTCAGTGTTTATCATGGAGGATAATCAAGCCTGATTACAGCATATTTATGTTGTTACTATCCATGAGCATGAACAGAATGGCTATACAAACAATATAAGCAAATGTTCATCTCAAGACAGGAAGATACAAATTTAGTATCTGTAATTTTAGGGCGTCACTGACAACTTTAAGGAATGTACACATATTATGGTAAACTTCATGAAAAGCAAATATGATTTTGATGTCACATATTCAAGCACAATTCTGTTAAGTAGACATGAGAGCTCCTATCACTGTGGGGATGCAAATATCTATCAGTGACTGTAGGATAGTAATCTTTACCATGAACTGTACTGTGCATGAATGTCCAAGGACAATGCAATTTCCCATGGGGCTTAGAAGAAGACAGAAGATTTCAAAAACAAACATCCAAATGAATCTATAAACCATAAAGCAAAGATCAGACCTAACACTCCCTCTACTAACCTAGACAATCAAAATACTTGAACTAAGTAAGTTATGTCCTGAAATGAAAATAAGTGGTTTAAATGATCTATTCTGCTGTAATGTATGATTCAAGAATAAAATATAAAACATTAGCAAAGTGACTTGCTTGTTGTAGAATAGGAATACCAAAAAGCATCCCCAATAAGGAAACTGCAAGAAGGCAAATTCTAAGCACTAGAATTCCAATCAGCAAGGCATAATGTTCATGCAGGTTCACAATCCACCAGGTACAGAATATACATCCAGCACAGGCGGGATGTCCTCAGAGAGTCATTGAGAAATATTCAGATTCTAGAGCTTCTCCCAAATCCTCTAGCTTTCCTCTTACCCCGCCACATGGCTTCTGGAAATATGTATTAGTCACACTACTACAGAACCTGCACTATGCTTAGTAATGATAAATAACCTCATTGGTGATGAAAAATGAATGATGTATGTAGAATTTGGAATTGAACCCACCTAATGAATAAAAGGAGGAAAGAAAGAGAAACATTGCTTTGACTTTATACATTCTGGAGGCTTCTGGAGGTATGTTTTTCTAGAGCCTTGATGAGTTGGAGCACACATATTTTAAGTAGCTGGGAGAAAGAGAAAGAAGGGGGAAGAAAGAGAGGGAGAAAGAGATTGAAATCCTCACACATAAACAAGTCCATGTGTCTGGGAACTTTTACCCATGGGTGCGAGTCCGTGAGTATTCATAATGAGTGAACCAAATAAACAACAGGCTTCTCTGTGATTTCCATATTAGCCACAATGTCTGTGGAACAGATTCCTTGTGTGCAAATACAAAGTTAAAGGAAGCCATCCATAACATCAAAACTTTTCAGACATTATACTGCATCCTGAAAATCTATGAGATGGAACTGTAAAGATGATTCAGCATTAAGAGCACATACTGATATTACAAAGAGCTTGAGTTTCAGTTCCTAGTACTCTCATAGAACAGCACACAACTTCCTTTAATTACAGTTCCAAGAAACGAGACACCCTGGAGACAGAAGGAGACACCCTGGAGACAGAAGAGGAGAGCAGGTGTGAGGGGTATGGGAGGAGAGGAGGGAGGGAAAACTGCAGTCGGTATGTAAAATAAATGAAAAAAAAAATGTTAGAAAAAAAAGAAATGAGACACCCTCTTGTGGACTCTACAGGTACCTGTACTCATGTGTACATACCCACACACAGACAAACACACATATGCATAATTTTTTCAAAAATAAAATAAGTATTTTAAGGTCTATGCAAATCTTATATTCACTTTATGAATATCACTTAAATGTTAAATATTAAAAACAATTCTCATCTTTAAATCTCTGAAAAAAGTTAATGGTTCTGGAAAACGAGCAGTATTGGTTTTGCTTCTTCATGTAGTCTGGTTAGCTACACCATGGCAAGATGCAATCACGACTCAGCGACCACCTCAGAAAGGCTCTGGGCTTTGAGTGAGGCTTTGTTCCTCACTTTGTAGTTTTGGTAGGTTATCTCAGCTTAATTTTTGCATTTACAGATTTTGGAAACCATTGGCCATCTGGTAGGATTACCAAAGAAATCAGCTGCATTAATAGGTGAAGTTCTTGTGGCAGGATGCTAGAAACCCACAGGATGATAGAACCTAGACCTAGGATGCTAGGTCCACCAGCATGTGAAGTTGTCTCTATCTATATGCAAAACCATACTGAATAGAGCAGTATGCTAAAAGAAGCAACTTAGTGTAACAATAAACATAAACACAAACCCAAATTTGATTACAATATTTAACTTTTGTTTAATAATATATGTTTAAGGTTGTAATTACTCAGAGTAATTATTTGGGTATTAATTCATAGATATGTAAAGGAATTTTGAATGTTATGTATTCTTCTAATCATTTGACATTTTTGTTCTTTTAACCTAACTCCGTCTTTCTTCAGAAAGAGGAAACCTGGAACATTTCTCAAACCAAAAATGACCACAAACATGTTCAATAAGATCACCTTATATTTGTATTCAGTTTTGGTTATTATATGAGTTACTAAGACTAAATCAATCCCAGGCTCCCTATTAGTAAACACAGAGAAATAATTACCAGTAGAGAGATAGAGACTAACTATGTTCATAGGCAGAAGTGGGTGTCATAAAAAGGGCATGAATTGAGCAGACTTCATGTGATCATAATTGCAGGTATGTGGGCTAATAGCACCTTATTGCATACATCTATTATTATATTCAATGTATCATGGACTAATGTAAGGACTTAACATGTTAGGTCCATAGTAAATCTCAATACATGATGGCTATTATCAGTTTGGGTCATCAGCAGAAAATGTCCACAGCATCAAAAGGTCAAGGATTTTGGTCAACACTGTGTACCTTTTAGTGTTGATTCTACCATGAGACCCTAGATTTCCACTAGTCCAGTTCCTTGTCTATAACCTTCTACCTATATTTGGGTCTAAACTAAACCAAGGGCAGTTAGTTGTTTCTCAATTTCTCCCATGTTGGGAAATATAAAATGTAACCATTCCCTATTTATAGGAAAATGACATTGTGTGTTTTCAGCTGTTAGTAAAGATGTAGGATTGCCACACTTCACACTTAAGCTATTGACTCAAACACTCCATCCATGGGCTACATGTCAAGCTACTACCTTCACTTTTGTGGCTTCATCATGACTTTAAATGGCAAGGGAATTATTTCATTTAATATATTTATTCTATGTTCTTCAACTTAGTTTGGAGAAGACCTTTAATTTTTATTTTTTTTTAAATTTTCCATATAAATTCCATTAAACTCTATATAGCAAGTGCTGTGTTTTAATAAAAAGGGAAATATAAAAACAACCCTCAGAGAAATCATTTTTATTAGTAAGCCGCTAACATTCTAAAACAGTTTTTTTTCTAAGATAAGGTAAGGACATTAAATTTTCCCAACAATAAGGATAATGGTTTTATATTTTAAGAGCAAAATCTTATGAGCCTTTTGATCTAAGATCATGATTTATTCTTTTTAAAACATTAGGGCACTCAAATGTCTTATTATTTAATAATATACTGAAAATGTGACATTTCTTAATATTAAACAAGATGTAATTTTTAAATCATTCACAAGGGGAAATCTTCTTCCTTTCCAGCAGCACAACCCCATAGATGACAAAAAGCTGACTATCTAATTAAAACAGAAAAGATTCAAGAAAGTAATTGTGGTTCTGTCCACATAATTAAGAATGTTGTCTATAATCATCAAGAAAGAAAAAGCAGGTCTGGAGACTCAGGCATGTCATCCTTATGATACCATCACTTAAGGATGAAGGTAACAGCAAATCCAAACCAGCAAAGACAAGAAGAGAGCAGAACATTGTTTCATACTGCTTTCAAAGGATGATGTTTTGATACCACTAAGAATTGTTCCTTTGCTCCGCACATTTTACAAAACAGACTTTAACACTTCATCCAGCAAGTGCACTCATAGTTTACAATATTATATCTATAAATATTTCCATGACAATTACAAAAAATGTTGAAAACGTGTGTTTATTTTTTTTTTTTTTTTTAGAATCAAAGAGTCAATGTATGTAATTGACTCCACAAGCTAATGATGCATCAGGCAACAGTGTCTGGGTTAACTAGAGGGAAGTGAAAGAGATAGTGGGTAGATACTTTTTATGAGGCTAATCAATGAGGAAAGGAAACAGCTCAGTTAAGATGTTGGTGGTAAATGGAAAGAGAAATGTGGACATTGTGTCAACTGTGACATGGGAGCACACTAGTCAGAAAAGGCCAGGACAAATGAATGAGTCAATGGAAACCCAGGGGATTCAAACATGGACAAGTTGGAGAAGTATGGCAGCACTGTCAGCCAGGGCGAGAATGCAGTGTCTAATGGGGCCCCCTGAGACAGAAAGAGAAGAGAGATTCATTGGTGCATATTAAGTCTAAAGGGACCAACTGAGTACAGGGGACACTTTCTTACATCCTGGACATCACAAGACAATACAGTAGAGGTCTACAATTTCAGCCCACCAGACTGGCCATTCAGCTTCTGAGTGAAGAGAACAGGTCACATTCTGTGTCTGCAATAAAATTCTCTAATGAACACTGGGCAGGCTACAGTCAACCAAGGAAGCCTACCCCAGCAAGAAACATGGACATGTAAAGCACCAGAGGTATTAGTGATCCAGTTTTCCAAAAGCTTTATAATAGGTTTTACAACTGACAGTGACTGGAGGTAAAAGAGAAATTACTTGGAGATACTGAGCCATCCTTTACCAAATACATGTTCCCATAAACAGTGAATGCTTCTCACATTAGTTTGTAAAGAACGTTCCTGTTAATAAACTAAAGTCTGATGTATTTATTTGAGAGTCAATCTGGCAGTCTTTTCTGAGCGTCATTTTCCGTGATTAATTTCTGAGGTATAAATGAGTGTGACAGCAGGCCACAGGATTCAGGGTGTGCCTCTAAATGAAATACAGCAACCTAATTCATGAGCAGAAACAATGACACTTCAAATCTGCACCATGTTACTAATTTTGAAAACTCAGCAATGCCTGATTCTTGCATCCTAGTTTCTTGAGCACCTGTATAACTTTCTCTGGCCATGATTGTAGTAGTGGTTAGGAGAAAGGTGAAGAAACAGCTATTCGAAGTGGACATTAGTGTTTTAAAAATTATTTAATGAGTTTCTAAATGTTTTCTGAAACCAACATCTCTCTGTTGTATTAGGATTCCTCATAGAAGTCAATTTCATGTGTTTTCTCTCCCTCACTGGAGCTGTCCTAAGGTCCAGATTATTATTTACATAATGCCTATAAAAGCAAGTCTTCCAAGATTTACTTTTAAAAGTTCAAACACCAAGGAAAAGGAAGTTTTGCCTAAACATTATATGACTAAGTTTTTAGTATGTAAAAAATTATTTAAAGTTTTAAGCACTTATAATATATTGATAAGCAATACTGCTGATAGAATTTTCAAAACCCTTCAGATTACTCAGAACTCAATCTTTAGTGGTAGTCTTCAAGTGATAAAGCTAGAACACTTCAGATTGCTGAGACCTTAACCTTTAGTGTTAGCCTTCAGGTGATAAATCTAGCGGTGTAAGTTACTGTAGTTTCACATTGGTACCAACTAAGATGGAACTAGATCCACTTCTAGGTGACTATCGTACAACAGTGGTAACATCTGCATTAAAATGGCATTTGCCAAGTCTATTATCAAAGCATTTTAAGGGCACTCACATACTCTCCCTATTAGACTTGCATGAAGGTCATTGATAACACATCTCAGTTTACCTCTGTGGTAGTAGATCTGTGTGTTCTGGCATGGCAACACAGAGAAGATGTTGTGATCTACAAACACCAAACAGAAGAATCTTCCATGTGGTTCCATGTGCTTCATCAGTCAAAGTAAACCTATGTTTAAACTTCAACTCTATATATTCACGTTCCTTGTCTATGAAGATTGAACATATTAAAAGGGACCTTCAGATGTATAGCAGACTGCCACATGGGCCACCTACAGGGAATGGGGAAATTGTCTGTGCATTTTCATATCTTTAAGACTGGGGTATTTACAGAAAGATTGTACTGCTGGGTACTTGTGTGTATTTAATGTTAAGAAGGAATATAATTTAAATGACAAAACTCCACATTATTTTTATGAAAGACTATTTAGCACTGCTTAACAATTTTTCAAGTGTGAGTACTTAAAATTACAATAAGTGGTTTTTAAAATCTAGATATGTCCTGTGATGTGAATGTTGTATTGCTCTGAACAACCACAGACACTCATTTATTACACAATAATATTTACAAAAGGAAAAGAAGTGTTACCATCACAGTAATAAATTGACGTGTTTGTATTTACATTTTACTTTTATTCAGGGGATAATAAAATCCTAAAACGGGTTCAATTAATAAAATCCTTTAGTCTTACTACATTTACTTGTATTCTGTGATAAAGTTTTATTATGGTATCACATCCAGCCTAATATTTAGTAAAAATATGGATTTGAGGCAATCAGGTAAATAACAATTACAAAGCTCATATATGCATGAAGAAAAAGTTACACTTCAGTCGTTTAAATAAAATAAGCTGCACTCTTGCAGACTAGGATACTCTTCCATTATTGAAAAAAGAATGCAGAACAGAAAGAGAGATAAACAAAGAGCATCCTTAAAGTTGGAAATGTTACAGTGTATTAATGTGCTTCCTTCCCCAGGAACAGCACTGCAAACACATCAAGCACTAGGTGAGAAACTACACTTTCTGTTTTAGTAAAATATACAAGTTAAATGAAAGACAGATTAAATGTTCATAGCACAGTATTAGAGATTTTGGTCATGACTGCCATATTTTTCTACCTAGATTGAATTCTTTATGTCCTCAGCATCCTAGAAAATAACCATTTACTGCTATTTCCAAAAATTAACCTAGGAATTTATAGGAAGATGAGACCATCAGGCTTCTTCTGGGACCAATGCAAAAATCTGCCATCTTCTAATTCATATTCTCACTCTATGAATGAACACCTCCCTTTTGGACACGACAGTCTACATAGACACAACCAGCTTTATAACGACTTTAGTTTTTTTTTTTTTCCACCCTAAGGAAAATAGAAGAATTGCATTCTGCATTCTTAGCTCAACTACCTTTGAGCAAGAGTGTTCTGAAAATGAATGCAGCCTGTCTCACTGAAGCAACTCCAGTCAGTTATTTCTTCACTTTCCTCTAATATTTAGTGGGATGCTTCATAGTTTGATACATCTAGACAGCAATTATAATATGATCTCTTGAATTTCTTCATATGTGACACTGTATTATCCCCAATATCCTATCTTACACATATAAATATGGTATAATTAATGTATTACTGTACAAATGATTTAAGTTGTATTTCCAGAAGCAATAATGGGTCTATTTTGCTTCACATAAATTCTGTTCTCCATTTCCTTATAGAATCTGCTCTTAATCTATGTGGTATCTCAGCAGACTAAACTCAAGCCAGAGAATCTTAGTAGGAACAAAATTGTACCTGGCCATGAGAAGATAAAGCCTTGAAATTATTGGCTTTATCTGAAAGAAAATGTATGAAAAGCTTGTTATGTTTGACCTCAGCTAGAAACATGTGCCCTGAGAAACTATAATTTTAGCACTCCATAAAATGACTAAAACCACCATGAGCACTAACTTAAAGGTTAAAAATGAATTTTAGCAAGAAGATGGTTTCACAAACCTGTAATCCATATACAATGTAGGTTGACTTTAATGGAGAAGATAGTCACATTTCAGGAGTTAGTCAACTTAATTTCTCCTGTGTAAAAACTACAATATACAATTCTACAAGATCCTTAGTTTCTTACAAAGACTACTTCTATAATGAGATTAACTGAAGAAAAAGGAAGACACTGGTGGATTGAGATAGTCAGAACCGTGTGTTATTTTGAATGCTGCTATATGCACTGTCTTATGAAGTCAAGTATTTCCTGCAACTTCTAGCCTAAGTCAAAGTTGTATATTAATCACCAGAAAGTCACCCAGGGTAGGCCACCTCTCCAAAGAAAAGGGGGGGTAGGTTTCCTTTTCCCATTTTCTGAAGTAAACCAGCTCAAGTCACTCTGGAGGAAGGGATCCATTCTTGAGCCTTCCTTGCCTCTTCTTTTATTTGAGCTTATACTGCACTGGCAGCTTGCTTTGATAATGTTCTGGGGCTTTACTAAGAATGACACTTCAGACCACTCTAACTCAGTTTAGCCATTGAAGCTGAGCACAGCTGAAGAAAGCCCTCAATTAGGAACTCCAACTTCAAAGCCTGTATTGTGCTCTCCTCAGTACACATGTGTAGTTACCATTAGCATTAATGGGAGCTGTGGGAGTCCACAGCTCAGCAAATACCTCTAAGTCTGTTTGCTTGATGAGCACGCAATTAAACCTTATGGACCAAATATTTTGAGGAGAGCACAGAAAGGACATGAAGTACTCATGCAAAATCAAGGATGTTCATGTCAGGAAAAAGTAAGATATCGCCTCTGCTTAAACACGAAGTCAAAATGACCTAAATTATGACCATTATAGTTTCACTTATCAACGTAGATATAGGTAATATCTTTCACAGTGCCTTGAAAGAGCTATCCCTCTCTTTTGAAGGTGAGTTACATTTTTCTTTAAATGCCAGTCTCCACTGCTTCCCAGAGTAGCCTCAGAGGTAAAAACATCTATTAAGATCAAGACTCTTCTAACCCAAATTTTCTATATGCAAATATCCAGCATAACATCCATACACTATTGGAGGCTTTTCCTTTCCTTTTTTTGCCTTATAATTTTAGTCTAATGTAAAATTTAAAAATGAAAAAAATCACCCACTGAGCATTAAAAAACAGAATTAAGAGAAAAATATTTGCCTTAGTAAAGATTTGTTTTCACTGGGAAGAATTAATTCCAATACTTTCTTTTCTAAGGAGACCCCTCCAGATTTTTCAACACATTAAATGCGAAAGGATTATCGTTTGTTAATCTGTGCCCATCCATGGTCTTTATCAAGCCTCTATGGAATTATTATTACTCAAAATAACTCATGTCCATTTTTCAAACCTTTTCCCCAAATTTTAAAAAAATGTTAGCAAAGATAACAATTGTGTTTAATTAGGATGAGTCAATCAAGTAGATTTCAAGGTTTATGAAGTAACTTGTCTGTCTAGTATTGACATTAAAATTTGTATCCAATATCAAGTTCTGACATTCTAATTACAGAAGAATCAAAGATTCTCTCAGATACTGATCATAAATGCAAATCTATCAACACACAAGGAGTCAACTACCTTTTCCCACAGACCACAGAACCCAGCATGCTGACTGACACTGGTACTGATGTCAAGAGCCTTCACATTCCTTTTGGTTTTATTTCCCAATTTTTTAAATTAAAATATAAATACATCATTTCCTTCCATTCCTCTTTTCTTCCTCCTATTTGCTCCATGCTCCACCCTCACCCCTTCTCAAATTCCTGGTCTCATATTCTTTGTTACTCAATACAGAATGACCACAGATGAGAGCTCTGTGGGGCTACTGTGGGCTATGGTTAAACAAATCTGTAATGATGAAAAATAACTTTTAAAATTACTATATTATGAAGAAAGTTTTTTTTCCCTATCACATCTACAGCCCTATTCACAAAGTTGGAAGATATTCAGGTAGAAGGCTATTTTTACAGCATATTTTTGTATAAAGCCACCTTCACATGAAAACTAGACCACCAGTGTCATTATGGGGACCTAGAAAATGCTTTTCTTAAACATCTGGCCTTTGAATTTCTCTGGATAAAAATCTTAACAGTTCACCTGTGATAAAGTCTTCTGAGAATGGCTGTCCTCTGTGTTGCTGAGACACGCTTCTCTTGGGCATGGGAAGCCCATTCAGGACTTCATGCAGAACATAGACAGTTCCTCATTAGGGGTTTCCTTTGTACTGGTCTAACTGGAGATAATCATTGTAAATCACTGCCATTTCTTCAAACATTCACATGATCTATCCTTACTCAATTTTACATAACTTTCACCCAAAGTACTTGTCTAATTGGTGTTTATTTTCACCTGGTCCCTCTGTACATGCAGCAGACACATATTTCCATCTGGTATAAACCTAAATAAACTACCAGTTAGTTCATAAATTGTAGATTTGTCATGGAATGTACAATCAATTGATGGCTATAAATGGCAAATTACTTAAGACATTCTGTGAAAGAATTCAAAGAAAGGAATGAAAATGCCTGCCAGGTGCCTCAACTGAGGGCAGTTCTGGGGAGCACCTGTATTATGATCACGTGATGATGATGAATCAGAAGAGGAGCTTCATGCTGTTCTGGAGAAAGATCTTCTGTATCACCTCAGAGAACTATCTGATGGCTGGCTACTAATCCAGTGTGTGCACAGAACTCGACCTAAGAGGCTACGTTTTTTCTAGTTCCTAAAAATCAGCTACAAGAGAGTACAAATATATCACTTAGGCCATTCCAAATTATAACATTTGTAGAAATGGGTAGTTCTAACCAATGTTATAGTGCCTGCACTGTAGCCATGCCTGGCTACAGATAAAGATGACATTGGGATGGATTACCCAGATACAACTTCTCTCTAAGGTAAGCTATACTGATTTCACTTCTAATTAAGAGAAAACAAAACTACTTTGGTTTTTTATTCTACTTTCACAAATGGCTTGAATTGAAACAATAGGTTCTTTGGATCATTGAAATAATTAATTGCTGAGTAGCTAGCCTTTCATAAGAACAGACATTTCTGCACTTGTACTTCTGTGTATACATAAAACCATAAATTCTATTTATTATCTTTATTTTCAGACTCTTGCAAAAGTTGCCACTGAAAGGCACATATTTTGACTCAGAAAGGGCAATTCTGACCCAAGAAAAATTAAATAGAAAATAACTAACTGGAGAACCAAAGAAATACTTTCTGTTTTTTCCAAAAAAACAAAACAAAGAAAACCCAACTTTGAAATAAAGAGGTTGTCCCACTTAAAGACCTTGCTTTTAAATTGCCATTTCTTTTCACACCCAATTAAATTGTCAGTATGATGAATAATTGTCCAACTGAGTCAAACTGTGAGGATCTTCTCATTGCCACTCTCCATAGTCTTAATTTCCAGATGCTTTTGTCTAAAATAAGAATTTAACATCATCTCCTGAACAGTAAGACCTGCAAGGCCTTCACCACTGCTGTTCATGACAGACACAGAAAGAAAAGTAAACTCCCAAGTTGTGGAGTACCAACAAAACCAAACCAAACCAAGCCAAGCCAAATAAAACAGTAAAATATTTGGCTATTGAGGAACATAATAGCATGCCCCTGGGTCTCTAATAAATATTAAATAACAACCTTTCAATGAGCTCAACAAGTCTAGCAATTGACAGCATTTAAAAGGACACACAAACTCACACTGAACTGCCCATTTGCATGAAAATATTATCCAATAAAGCCATAAATATTATCAGAACATTTTTATAACACAAGAGTGCCAGTTTCATGTATTTTTCAAACTTACAGTGAGGGATATGAGCAGTCTCCATTAAACAGAGGTTCCAATGAGAAAGTCAGAGGGTCACAAAACAGTATCATAGAGAAGTCTCCAACTTTAAAATGCCCCTGACTGATCTTTTCCCTTTCTGTGGCTCTCTGAAACATCTAAGTACTCTCCTTTTAAAATTTAAGTGTATGTATTTAGGCACTAGAGCATAATGTTTTAAAGTCTATATAAATTGTGGCATGATAAAATCGGACTATTAAATACATTGCCATGCAGAGTTAGCATTTTTGTGGAAAGAATGGTATATTTTCATAGACTTTTCAAGAAAAAGTACAAAATAAAGAAGAATGAGATATACTATTAACTATACTTATAATAGATCTCTGGAAATTATTTTTCCTAATTAAAATTGTGTATACTTTGACCAATATCTTCCTAACTCTCTCCCATCCCAGCCACTGGTAACTTCCAGTCTACTCTATAGTAGTATGAGGTAAGACCTTTCTAGATTCTACATGAGTGGCATACTGCATTGTCTTTCTGTTCCTTATTTAGTCAACTTGCTATAATAATAAAAAAGAAGTTGCTGAAACAGAGTAGCAATCAAATGTGTTTTTGTAAAGGTATAGTTTGTGTGTGTGTGTGTGTGTGTGTGTGTGTGTGTGTGTGTGTCCTTGTGTGAGCTTATGTCCTCCACATGAATGCAAGAGTTCATGAAGGCCAGAAGACAGCATCAGATTTTCTGAAACTAGAGTTACATTCATAGGAAGCCATGTGGGTGCTTGGACCAATCACAAGAGGAGTAAGTGTTTTTACCACTGAGACATCTCTACATCACAATCAAACATCTCTTCCAAAAATGCTTTTAATCAGTGCTTACACAGACATTTATTATTCTATAAATGGTAACTTAAGAATGCATTTCCTTCTTTATAACTATCCATCTCTTTCACCCCTCAACATCACAATCTTTCTTATCTTATTTCAAGGCTCTCTTTCTTCTCTCACAGAAAGAAAAATTAAAGATGAGACAAAAATATCCCCTTTAGCAATTCAAGGGGACTCTTTTATTTTAGTTGAAACACTTCATTCACATGCCTCCATTTTGTTTTTCTTTTTTTTTTTTCTTTTTTTGTTTTTTCCAGGGAAGGTTTCTCTGTGTAGGATTAGCTGTCCTGGCAATCAATGCCTATCTTCCCCTGTACCTTCCGTCTGATGTAACATTAAAACAATTACAACACAGGATCAGAGGACAGCAGGAAGCAGAAAAGAGAACAAAGGATCTAGAGTCAAGAAACCTGGATGCCCTAAACAGTGATTGTGGTCCAGATCTGTGAATGTCAGGGTTCTCCTGTAACTCCTCCATAATGCAGGTAGATTCTCCTTTATGAAGGGGGAAATCCTTTTCCCAGACCCCTTTAGGATGTCAGTGCCACTGAAAAAGCATATAGGTACAAATATATTTGCTCATTAGGATCTGAAGAAATTTTAAATATTCATTTTATAATGAACCACGTAAGGTCCTGCCCACTACTTGCCTCTTCTACTGATACGACAATAGTAACTCATAGAGAAACAGCTCAGTAATTAATTTGGTTAATTATAGCAGTGCCACCAAATTTTATATGTATATTATATGAAGATATTGTGTGAACCCATAGCATCTTGCTGAGAAACATTTCACATCAGAGATAATAGTAGGGTGATGGAATAAAAAGATAAAAACATTTGGCCTTTTATAATGGAGAAATTTTAAATTACCAGATAAAGGCTGGTTAGAGAAACACGTATTGTGCTGTTAGAGAGAAGTCAATATTTACTGCTTGTGCAGAATTAGCAGATAAACAAAGGCGGGAAAGAGAACACAAGGCTAAGGGATTTGCTGGAAATTCAAGGATCCAGAATCATTACCATATGCAGAGTCCTGATTCTGTGCTGCCTCATGAAAGTTGAAAAGAGTCTTTCTGGGAGACTCTTATGGAGACGTTCCATGGCCAATCACAGCAAACGCAGTGTGGACCTTCTGTCACGTGGTCTAATTACAGTCACAGAACCAGATTCTGTAAAGCCTAAGAAAACTTTGGGAGACTTCTTTATCCAAACAAATGGGAAATTCTTACTTTTGCAAACTTTACAAAAGCGTATGACTGTATATGTGGAATGTTAGGTGCTGCAGGGTCTTTGGAAGGGACCTAGATCGCAAACATGCTTGGGAACTTGCTCTGCTTCAGCTCCCATCAGACGATGTCCCTTCTTTGCTTTCCACAGAGGTTGTTGGGACTCTGACAATTGGTGAGATAGTGGAAGACAGGAGAGCTGCATGGAACTTAGTCAATGAACTTGCATGCAGACAGCCAGGCATGATCACACCACATTTATATCATAAAGCTGTGTGTGTATACTGAAAACAAAACAAACAACACTTCATTTTTAGATTATCATAACCAGATTTTAACATGTTGCCTGGGAATTAAGAAAACATTATCCCAAACCTGAGTCCTAACGAGGCAAATTGCCAGTCTGACGAGATAATATTTAATGTCATTCAAAGATCTTTGCAGGAACTTTACAGTAAATCATTAAGAATAACCATTTGAGTTCTTCTAACCAGTGAATTCTTCTAACCAGATGACTGTGGAAGAATTCTCTTTGGAAGTTGAGAGAATTTCAATTACCATGGAGCTAGCAAAACTTCACTTTATTAATGTATCTTTGCAACAAAGAAAAATGGGGCCCAAATAAGTCAGCTGTAGCACATGTGACTGTTTACAGTGGGCTCAATGGTAGCTGGCAATGCAGATCTGTCATGCTAACACATAATGACATGCTTGGAACCCTTAGGACTAAGGGTTCTAACTCAAGTGATTAGGCCTTAAAATTAGCATATGCACATGCTTGTTGCTCTGGAGTACATGTTAATGGTTTTTTCTTAAGGGTGAAAACATCTATCTCATTTTTAATAAATAAACGTTTTATTACAAAAATCAATTTTGCTTAATGAAGTCTTCTGAGAGAGAAGACACTTTAATATGTTTTACTAGTACATATTAAGACCACTTCACACTTCATCGTGTACTTTGTCATCTCTAACTAGAGCAAGAGAACGAGACAGAAAACACTAAGTGCAGTAATAAAAGCTTTTACTGTGAGTTGGGAGAGAAACAAATGGAAACATTTCTTTTTGAGATAAAGTCTTTCTATGTAGCCCTACCTGTTCTGGAACTCACTATGCAGACCAGGCTGGCCTTGAACTCATAGAGATCTGCCTGCCTCTGCCTCCCAAGTCCTGGGATTAACAATGTGCTCTCTCTACCACACTGGGCTGAAAGATTTCATTAAATGTAATTACTTAATTTTTACTACATCATATTTCCTCACAATCCAAACAAAGTAGATCCCAAATCTTCCTAAATTTTTTTCTCCTAGAACATTTTTGCTCAGCAGGATATGGATGAGCTTAATTTTTCTGCCACTCTAGGTTTCATATATCAAACATGTCTTCTATTTCAGCAAACCTTCCTTTGACATTGACAGAATGCTTGGGAGCCATTCAGAAGGTCAGAAGGCAAATGTCCCATTGAAAGGTGTGAGCTGGGTTGTGGGGAGAACACTGTTTGAGAAGTGCACTACAGTGTGTAACAGCCATCTCACTTTAACCAAAACCACAAGCCGCATCTCAGGGAAAAGATTTGCCTCGAAAGCAGGCAGATTTATGTCTTTTCTTGACAACTGCAAGCATTTAGAAAGTCCAGGACACAAGGAGACAACACTGCCAAGTGAGCGAGTTTATTAAAGACTATAAATGCCACCTCATACACTGCACGGGTATCGTTGCAATAGGCAGCAAGCCCTCTCATTTTCTCCATTTAATAGATAAAACAGGTGACACTCTGGGAAGGTTAAGAATGGTGCACTCAGCCAAAGAGCCAAGAATAAAGGCAAATCTGCAACCTAGGTCTATGTGTTTACAAAATCTGAATTTATAAATTCACCTCCAATAACTTTCTGTACCACAATTGGTAAGAGGAGTAAATTTAGAAACTAAACATCTTTTTATGTGTTTGTATGTGTGTGGGAGTGAGAGTGAGCATATGTGTGTGTTGGGGGCAGGGTGACTATGTGAATATGGTTGCACACATGCCATGGCACATCCATGGAAATCAGAAGACAAACTCAAGTGTCAGTCCTTACCCTCTGGCTTGTTTGAGGCAGGGTCTCTGTATTGTTTTATTACTTCTTACAAATGCCCAGCAATCTAGCCCAAGACCTTCTGGAAATTCACTTGCTTCTTTCTCCCTTACATCTCCCCATAGGAGAATTCTCACATGAGAAAGTATGATGTAGTAGTTGAAATTACAGATGCTAGGACTTCATTCTGGATTTTGCATGGGCTCTGGGTATTTGAACTCAGCTCCTCACATTTGCATGGCAAGCACTTTTACCACTTAGCCATCAACTCAGGCATCAAATATCCTTTTCTACCAGCTCACTAAATGTTGAAATGATGCCTTACCATTTTCCTGCTCTTCTTCAGTATATCATTATGGATACTATATTTCCAAGACAAATATGAAATTTACAGGCAAATGGATGGGAATATCCAACATTATACTGAGTGACATAATGAAGACCTAGAAAGACAAAACTTGCATGTACTCATTTGTCTGTGAATCCTAGCATTGAACCTTTACATTGTGTGTTTAACTTGGCATCACAAGTAGAACCAGGAAACTGATAAAGGGCCATTGGTGGTGGTGGTAGGAATTCTTAAATGAGAGAGGATAGAAGAATACAGGTGAAATGAAGGTTTATTATGGGAGGAGAGGTAAAATCAAGGGGTAAAAAATGGAAGGGCAAGGCAGAGGAAGGGGTGAAAAAAAGGGACAACTAATACTAAGGATATTTGAAAAAGTACTGTGGAAACTTATTAAATACATGCATTTCTTCATATAAAAGTATTTAATTGGAATTACCCTACACAGGAGATATTGCTTTTCCAAGAAGCCATAGGTTTAAAAATAAAGCACAGTGCCAGGTAAGGAGAACTTCCCCTGGAATGTTTTGTCAGTGTGCCTCTGAGACCCCCAAAACAACCCAAAATATTGCTGTTCTCCCAGGTGACTACCAGAACCTGATGGCAAGATCCAGTGATGAAGACATTATACACTTTGGTCAGAGAACCTGGAGAAATCAACTTAGTTCTGATTAGGGAGCTTCTTCCCTGCTCACTGGCTTTTAGAATACCAGAAAAAACCAGGCAAGCTTCTGGGAGAAAAGCCATCAAAAGTCTTCCCCACCTGTGTATCCTGTAACCACTATAAGGGCCAGTGTATGATATGTTCACGAGTGTTAACTGAAGCCGGAATGTTGGGAGAATAATTAACTGCTTTGTGGTTGTATTTAAGGCTCACTCCGCAAGAGGAAAAGCATGTTTGCTACCGTAAATATGGCCAAGAACCTACGACTCCAGAGCTTATGGGCAATAGAGTTGAATCTACTACTATTATCCTGCTAAATATGTATACAAATTGCAATCCAAATTCTTTCCTCTACACCCATACATTAGTCCATCTCTCAAACCCAATTGGGGAAGGTACTTTGGGCAGTGGGAGGTAGTTAATGCAAAAACTCACAACCGGTCAAAGCACCAGAACACATCTTTGAAGTGCTCATCTAAAAATGGGACATCTATATCACATTCCCTCCCAGTAACTCCCTCAGGGACCATTGTAAATGAGGAATGGAAAGATTGTGTAGGACAGAGAAGGGGAAGAACCAGACTAAAACAATGTTTTCTGGACATGACAGGACCACTGCACATAAGAACTAATAACTGTACAAGACAAGCACAAATGTATCACACATTTGGTGTAGGTAATCAAGGCAACTGACTGCACGATCCTAATGTGTAAGCATTCTACAGAACACGGATACTCTCTTTAAATGGCCTTCACCACAAATGTGATTGTGGTGAGGCTAACATTCTCGGTACTATATGTTCGTGACCAATAACTGGTCATCAGACTTCCAAAGTAACAGGTAAAAAAATATGAATATGTTTGAGTCGCCTTTCATCTTACTTGCATGTGAAGGCTGATTTCTCAATCCACTGGACAAAGACATGTTAAGAGACAGGAAACGTCTTTTCCTGGATTCCTGGCCTATGTTCCTTCATGACATGTTAGGAGTCCTACCCTGTTCTAGGGATAGCGCTACATTGATAGAGCAGGGCTCAGCTTTGAAGATATGCTGAAAGGAAGCAAGGGGATTAACATTTTTTCGGGAACTTTTACATCCAAGTCAGTATGCCACATGTTTCACAGGTACACCATTAGTTTCTCACAATAACTCTGAAAGTGTAATAATGTCCCATTTAGGTATGATGAGTATGTTTGAACCTATGTAGTTAGGGAGCAGGGTAATGCACATATGAACTCCCACCTGATAAAGCTACAAAGAACAAGAGTACTCTTGTGCATGCCTGTTTCAATCTCTGTTACTTTCTCCCAACCTTCATTTTGTGATTCCTTTTCATATTCTCCAGCCCACATTACCCAAGAAAATAATACACATTGAGTTCAGAATAGGTCAGGTGCACTAATACATGCCCAAGCCGTCTCTGATGTATGTGTGATGGTCTACCTATCTTACCATGTGTGTATTCAGTCCACAAGCACAGTCTGGGTACCCTTTAAATTCTAAAAATGTTACTTGGCCATAAATAAAAGTAATAGTGCTTACACACATGGAAAGACTATATAAAGTGAAATTTAAAAATTTGAGAATTTCAAAAGTAGAATTAGGAAGTTAAATATTTAATCAACAAAATGTGTATGTGTATATATATATACACACAAGCACATATACCTCATAAAAATACTTATATGCGTGTATATGTACATATATGTGTACAAATATCTCCATTCACATAGTTTTGGGCATAACTGTATAATGTATTAATATGAAAGTCAACAATTATGTTTATTAATACCATAACTTATATAATCCTATATTCCTCTATTTATTTCTAGTTCATGTCACATCTCCAGTTGGCCATGCAAGTGTACAAATGCACAAGCAGTGTGCAAGTGCTGAACACACACCTTCAAAAAAATAATATTAAATTTCCAGTCTCATTTTCAGCACACTTCATTCTTTTATTTTATATCCTGTTCCTAAGACAGACTTTGAGTCACTCTCCCCAGTACAATTCTTATCCCTCAGTCTCCCTGTGCAATCTTCATCTCTCAGTCTCCCCAGTGAAATCCTCCTCCCTCAGTCTCTCCAGTGCAGTGCTCCTCCCTCAGTCTCCCTAGTGCAGTGCTCCTCCCTCAGTCTCCCTAGTGCAGTGCTCCTCCCTCAGTCTCCCCAGTGCAGTGCTCCTCCCTCAGTATCCCCAGTGCAGTGCTCCTCCCTCAGTCTCCCCAGTGCAGTACTCCTTCCCCAGTCTCCCCAGGGCAGTGCTCCTCCCTTAGTCAAACCAATGCTGGATCACAGGTGTGTGCCACCATGCTCTGCTCATTCTTTCCAAAGCCTCTTTTACATTACAATTGAAAAGGGAATGATTCCTTCTGTGAAGACACAAAGCATGGTCAAATTTACAACCGGAACATAGACACCATTATGTACATTATATGCATGACCAAAATATGTTAACTATTAAAAAGTCCAGTATGCTAAATGTTGGCAATAATACATATTTAATGCAAAAATGAAGTTGAGCCAACAAAGGTAGCAGTCAAATATATTGAAAGGAAGGACACGAAAATTTGAGATATAAATTAAAATGTAAACTATTTTTTAAAGATCATAGTTAAGTGCATTTTATCTTACTTTTTTAACCATAGTTAATAAAATACTTTAAATACCGAGACCTACAACTGGACAAATGTGCAGAGTGAGCGACTATGGAGCACCTAGTCCTATATGGGATGTTCTCATCACACCCCTCCCCTCAAGTCTCAGGGGCCTCTGCCGAAGAGGAGACAGAAAGACTGTAAGAGCCAGAGGTCACTCCAAGGAAACAGCATCCTCCAGGCACAACAGGACTGATGGACATATGAACTCACAGAGACTATGACAGCATTCCCAAGACCTGCACATGCTCAAACCAGATGGGGTCACAGCACGGAAAGGGGGACACGGACACAAGGGTTACTACCCCTAACCCAAGTTGATACCACTTGATACCAGCTGTGAAGATACAAAGCATGGTCTCATTTACAACTGGAACATAGACACCATTATGTACATTATATGCATGACCAAAATATGTTAACTATTAAAAAGTCCAGGGACGATCACTCTTATTAAGTGGAGTGTCGCTGAGTCTGTCAATCACACTCCAGGAGTCACCGGCAACACAAAATGAACTCCTGTCTGTGGAATTTGTGTTTCAGGTTTGTTGCTGCCGTTTTAGCTTTTTCTTTATGTTTATTGGTCTTTTGCTTGTTTGTTTTTCTGTCTTATGGGTTTTTTTGTTTGTTTTGGGGGGGAGGTTGTTTGTTTTGTTTCATTTCTTTTTTTTAGGGAAAGAGAGAAAAGCAACTAAGTTGGGTGAGCAGGAAGTTGGGGAGGATCTAGGAGGAATTGGGGGAGGGGAAACATGATCAAAAGATACTATGTGGCAAAAAATTATTTTTCAAGTAAAAAAAAATAAGAGTATTGAGGTATATTACATCACCCAGTTTAGTGTGTCAATGTAGGTATTAATTCATAAGTTGTATATGTGCTTGTGTGTGTACAGGAGTGTGGTATATGCATACATCTAGACAGAGGTCCATGACTTTATGCCCACTCACACAGAGGCCCTGTTGTGTTACTCTCTGCCTTATTCCCTAAAAGCAGGGTCTCTCACAGAACCCAGATGTAGGCTGCTGGCTACCAAGCAGCGGGCCTCCTGTGTCCAACCCCCATTGCACCTGGCTTTTTACATGAGTGCTGGTGTCTAAACTCAAGAGCTCGTGTTTACATAGGAAGTGCTGTTACCCACTGAGCCATCTCTCCAGCCTCTCATTGTTTTTTAATAGGATAAAATAAGTTGCTTGCTCTTCTAAGGAAATATGTAATTAGGACTCTGATAATTAAGCCCTAGATAAGGTATTTGGTATATCTGTGCCCCAAAATCCAATAAATTATGTATGCACAACTTTTAAAGCTGCATCTTAATTAGTATCTTAAAATAAAGCTAATTTTGAAAGCGGTGATATTGAAGTTTTAAAAATCATCCCAATTTTATTAGCAAAAGCCAGCTAAATATCCAACTTTAAAGTATAAACATTATATAAAATTGACCATGAATTACTGAGTTCTGTAGTAAATTCCTGTACAAATTTCAACTCACAGACAGCCTCTGTTAACTTCATCCTATTGTTCCTCATTTCATAGGTCACGTAACTATGTCCTACTCCACTGTGAACTACTATGTCCCTCTCTGATGGCTTACTTCATGCATTACTTGCATAGGCCACTGACTGCCCAGTTATTTCTTCTAATATTTTTGGTAAGGGTGCTTTGGTGAGGTTAATTTTTAATTTAGGACACCACATAAAATAGATCGCTCTCCCTTATGGAAGAGTAGCTCTAAACAAAAATGGGTAGCCATTCCCACAAATGAGGATGAATTCTTTCTGTCGATAGCCTACAAAACAGAACACTAGCTTTTCCTACTCACACACATCCTGGAGCATCTGTTCTTTCTGGGCCTTGAGCCTGCTGGCTGTGGGACTAGAAATGTACTACTCATCCTCTTGGGTGCCCAGCTTGCCAATACACCTAGCATATCTTTGGACTTGTCAGTCTCATTAATCATGTAACCCAACCCCTTTTTAAAAAAAGTCCATTCTGTTGACAATGCTGCTGGTCATCTTTCTCTAAAAAATCCCCACTGACGTTCCACCCCTATCCTGGGCCAGTAGGTTGTCATTTCTCACACATGAAAGCTCTCTGTGTTCAACATTCTCTCACACTAGCTCTGTCTGACAGACTTCTATTCTCCAAGCTTTCACTTACAGGTTTCCTCCTTCCTATAATACATCATGGAGGTAGAGTTTTATCACACTTGGCATTATCATCAGACTCACGATCATTTGTAGATTTGTCTATTGGAAAAATGCTACTGTTCCATGATAATAAACACCACACTACCCTTCAAAGATCTTTGCTGTATGACCCAGAACAAACAATTTCAAGTTCTCTAGATGTTAATTTCTCAAATCAGGAACAAAATAACAGATACTATGGCACCAAGTTCCTTTCTAGCTCAACCGGCCACAGTCCCTTTAAGTCAATAATTAGCGAACACTCCTATGGTTTTTATATTCATTTTATAATGATTAAATATATTATTTTATTAGGAGGTCAAGAGGAGAAAACTGCTCTTACTTGAAAGCAATGCTTTATCATGGCATTTATTCTCTCTTTAAAGACATGGTCTTGGCGTGGAGAAGAAACAATAATGGTTGCAAGGAAGAGGCATACACCATCCATACAGTAGTCGTGAGACATGACAAGCAGACAAGGGCAGCCCTGAAGTTGCACACACATCACCAGCGAGGGTTCTTCTAACCTCTCCCCTTACCAGGATCTCCCAACACTATTTAAAGGGGCTCCTTTCTGTCTTTGTGACACTGATACTGATTAGGAGATTATTCTTTTTAAGCCCTAAAGACCAAACTGCTAGAAGTCAGCAGTCCCTTTCCATAACCTGCCTCTGCCCACAGCCACCTCTTTCTAGCAGGGAGGTAGCATTACACAGGAACATGTTATCATTTTGTTATCCATTTATCCCAAGCACTCCCCTATTTCACAAGCTTTTTCAAGTAGCCTTTCCTCAGCACCACAATCATCAGCAAGTTAGTTCTGTGCTGGCCACCCTTCCTTTTGTTTCAGTCTTTCATAAAAATCCTTTTGTGTGACAGTCAAGCAGCTGTGCTTTGTTCTTTAATGTTTCTAGCCTGGATCCCCAGCCGAGATCACTTTATAACATAAACGGCAAAGTACCATTTTCACAGCAGGGACAACTGTGTTCATCTTCAAAAAGAGGCATTAATAAAATGAGCCTGTAATGAACATGCTAATTCTGATCGCAGGATAGTACACAAAGGCAGAGACTTCACTGCCACCTCCCTGAATGATGGTAAAAGTTGTTCACGTTCCTTTTTTTCTTTACAACAGCAATAATGGCTTATGTTTTATTTTTTGAACAGACATATTATGCAAACATTTCTCTCTGTTTTACAACGCAATGCTGCCTCGTCTCATCCAAACTGTTCACTGTGTTTTACTATCTCAGTAAGTGTCACCTTAGGGGAACATGCTTTTTCCATCTTGCAAGAACTGACTTCCTGAGTTGGGCACGTCACTGAACCACACAACAGTGGCTGAGAAAAGCTCTGACTGATCAGATCTTCAAGCTAAGGCTTCTCTGTACAGATGAGGTAAAGAAGAGAAAGAAGACACATATCTATGAGAACAGGGGCATGGAAAGACTGGCTAAGAACATCACAGACTTTTGTCACAGAGCTAGCATGGAGCTCAAACGACAGGAGCCTGGGCATAAGTACTCTGCATTGTCTAACACCTAAAGGTGACCATTTCCAATGCTATATCACTTACTGAACTGTAGTTTTCAAACTGCATAAATGGAATGCCTCAGATTTGGCCTGCTAATATATTAGACAGCAGCTGCACTCTGCTTGTCTCCTATAAAGGAGCTAGTTTCCCATAAGCAGATGTGGAAAGCAATGTGACGTTTACCATGTTTACTTGTTGTGATGCGCTGGTAGTGGTTTGATGGGCAGCACTATTTGTATATGGGCAAATATCTGGACATAATCCACTAAATTTAGAAAATGTCTATTTTGTATTACTAGTTTGAATGAAATGTGAGTATTTCCAGACTGCCTGCCCCCACAAAAAAAAAAATGAGTTCAGGAAACATGCATGATATTTAGTCATGTTTGAAGGAAAAGAATGACTCAATTATTCTAGAACTTCATTTTAAAGAAACGGAATTTTGTGAGCAAGAAGGAAGGATTCTTGACCCCTTTCCTTTAGCCCCCAAAGCAGCAGACATTCTTAGATTTTTCAGCAGTGAGAAGAGATTTTGCACAGTGCCATCTCATTTGCCCAGCGGCTGATAACACACATCAGTAGAATGTGTTCACTCCCAGTTTCAATATATATATATATTTCTATGTTTCCCTGCAGATATCAGGAAAACTTCACAGGCAATCAAGTCAGATCCAGAGAACCAATTTCATCTAGATGGCAATTCCTACACCAAAGATATACCTGCTGGTCCCTTGCATGCACCAACCTACAAGTCTAATATTTAGTCCATTGTCCTCAGCAGTATTCCACAGTGGATAAGCCTCAGTCCTCACTAAGCTCTTAGTGATCCCTGCAGCCTTCACTTACCATCTGCTCTGGAGGAATTATATGTATCTGGCAATCATGCAAAGCCTCCTAAAGAGTCAGGTAACTAGTTCCCGGATGTGCTTGGGCTTCCACAACCACAGGAACTGAAGGCGGTAATAATAACAAAACGAGCAGAATGGCTACATTCAACCTGCATGTCCTGCTGGGGGAACTACATATTACAGGATGTATGCTTAACTGCTCAAGATCTCATCCCAGGGCATGGTCAGCCTTGAGCTTTAAGGTGTCTGTCCTTTGAAAATTGTTTTTTGAGAGTCCAGACAATTTGAAAAAAAGCTACTGAGGGAAAGTGTCCCTGAAATGCTCCTTCAGTGCACATGGGTGGTCAGAGTATTATTATTATAATGTCTTCTGCATTTAGCCACCCAGGTCAGACATTTGAATATCCAATTACTTAGGTTCTCCCAGAGCCTATTTGAAATAAATGAGTGCTCTCCATCCATCCTATTTAGACAAAAGCCATCATGACAGTTGGCACATTTTTGGCATTTGTCAGCAAAGTGGGAAGAAAATAAATGACCCATGTAGCTGAAACAGGCCTGTGATGAGGGCCACTGGACAGCAAGTGTAAAGTGGTCTCCATCTCTTACAGAGTGGGAACTCTTGAATGTCTGCCAACATGATCCGCAAGAGAAAGTAAACTCAAGATAGTCAGAAAGCTCATTAGCTATAACACAAACACATTCGACTCCCTAACATTTCACAACGGTTTAAGGCCATAAACGCTAGTTTATTGCTGGCCTATTATTAAACGATTGTTATTAATAGAATCATCAACACCTAGAAAAGTTAAAGAGGTGACTCTAGGAAACAGAGATGATACTATCCTCAATTATTTTATGAAATGGAAATGGAAGGAAGAACTCTAAGGTCGTGGCTATTCTACTTTTCCGTTATTCAATGTCACCTTGTAATTTTCTCATGAAACATTTTCCTGAACAACTAAATGCAGTTATATAAGAAAGGAAGGTTAAATGTCTTACTATAATCATGTATTTTCATTTAAAAGAATAACATATGACAAATAGTCATGTAAAGAGTCAAGATCATATTGAAGTTATCAAATGCATTTGTTTACACAGTGATGAACTATTTAAAGGAGAGAAGACAGGGGTCCAGCCAGCCAGGAAACGGGAAAACATAAATCACAGTGAATTTCTAAATAAAATGATACTTTCTGCCAACATTTTGTTAATATGTTCATGGATAAATACAGATTAAATCAAGAAAGTAACACATATTATTTCCTTTGCAGAAATTCAAAAAGTTTAGATGGTGGAAGAAAAAACCCCAAAAGTTCCTAATTAACTTCAATTTATTTTACCTTTGTAGTAGACTTTCTACCTACTAGAAGAATCAATGGTCATTGGAAGTTGAAAAGAAAATCACAGGTGAGTGTGAGTTTTGCTCAGGTATGGGTGTGTCAAGACTGGTTACACTCTGAACACACATATATAGATTTGCATTCATCTAGATGTTCCATAGCATGAATATATCACCTATACACATAGATGAATACTCCATTAAAATTTAACATCTGAATTTTAATAACTATCTACATTTTCTTTTACAAGATCTTCTAGCTGCCTGGTAGATTTTATTCCTTGTTTTATCTTTACAAATATTTTAAATACTTTTTAAAGTTTAAAATCCATTTATGTGGTTTATTATTAGCACAAAGACTTAGGACTTCTACCATCATTGTTTGAGCTTAATTGTGGGTTGAAATGGGCTGTATTTCTTTAGAATTCGAGGCTTGGAGTACATATGGTTATAAAAGACTGTCTTTGTGGCTTAACCTGCAATGGACATGCTCTCTGAAGTGGATGCTTTCTGGGTCTCTTGTTCCTTAGTTTGGGACTCGGTTTTCAAAGCAGCTTTTGGGCTAAACTTCTAGGCTCTAAGAACAGCAGCACAGGAATATGGCGAGAAGCCTCACTTTAGAGAGCTGGTACACCTTCTTACTAGACCTTACTTCTCACAGGCATGTGCCCTTCCAGAGAGTTGAAACTCTAGTGCTGAACTCTGTAATTCTTGCAGCCCTCATCTCCGCTTCGGTTTCTAAAGGTCTCTTCTCTGGGGATCTCCCCATTTACAGCACCTGAAAATTTCTCTTTCTCATTAAGTTGTTTTCAAATACTGTCAAAACTGTATTAAGAAAATTCTACTCTAAGTTTTGCAATCAATTCTGAAGCATAAAACAAGAAAACGGTATAACAGAGAAAGAGATAAAATCACGGAAAAACATTAACCTAATATACCTACTAGCTGTCCAGTTAAGCAATGCTCGTATCTCTACTCAACAATCAGGACTAGAAATATAGCAATTGGCGACATTTTACACTGCAGTACTGTCATAGTAAAGGAACTCTACAAAATAGGCACACTGCAGACCATGTCATGCTTCATCAGGCTGCATAAGCAACATAGAGGAAGAGGTGATCCACCATCTTATTTTATTCTTCAATCAACATTAATTTAAAAGTGACTGAAATTAAAGAACTATTTTTGACATAAAAATGTGTATATCTTATCCTTGGCTTTGACCAATTATTTTAGGGAAGGAAGCTCATCTTTACATAGTGTTGCCTCTTTAATTTTGTAGCCATCAATGTCAGCTTGGGTAGGTAGTGTGTACAAGAAACAGTACAAGTAGGTTTTAAAAACAAAACCAGGTACAAGTAATGCTTACAAAGGAGCAAGCCATGCATTTTCCCATCTAGATCTCCTTGCCCAAATCAACATGACATCTGGCATTTAAAACACTTTTCACTTTCATTTTCTCTTTCTGATTAGCATTCCTTCAAGAACCAACAAGACATCCTCTGTCCAGATAACATTTGGCACATCTCACCATTTTACTTAAAAACTTTTCTCGAATGATCGTACCACAACACTGGTCTCTGAGCAGTGCTCTAGAAGAACACTTGACATAGAGAATTGTGGCCATGACACAACCATAACCATGAACTTGAGCACTTACCACGTAAAACTGTGAGTCTGGTGGACACACTTATTTCTCCCACATTATTCGAGGCCACACATTCATAAATGGCCTCATCCCGTGGAGTCCTTAAGGGCTGTATTCTGAGAACTGATCCAGATCCATCATCAAATTCTATTACCTATTAAAGGAAACAATAGCTGTCACAGGTGTTGTTACAATCATCTACCTCTCAGCTAAACTTCTCAGTAAGGTAGCGAGCCAGTCATTAGGCTCTGAATAGACCAAGCATCATTCTGATAGAGCACTGAATTCTAATAGATTGAGAGAACAGAACATTTGATGGTATTTATATGCCTTGTGCCAAACAAAAGAAAAACATAAAATTACAAATACACAAGTACAGATTCCTAATCTCCAACAAAAACCATGATAATTTTCTCATTAACATATCTAAAGCTTAGTAATTACGCAAGTACACCATGGCAGAGATAGACAAACTTTAGTTACTCACTTTGGCAACACATGTGCTTATGTGGGCCCATTTAATACTCATGATATAAAGTGAAAACTTAGTGCTTTTCAGCACAAATTTTTGCCAGTTTAAAGGGTCTTGTTCCTAACAATATATATGGTTGAACCATGAGGGAAACTGCATAAATCTAGCACTTAGGGAGACAAGAGGACAGTCACAACCCAAAGCCTAGCAGCATGCATTAATTTTGTCATAAATCATTCCCGTATTTGTTCCAGCTTAGCATTTTCTGCATTTTTAGGGCCTTCTTGCCATGAAAATGAGGCTTGTTGTCTCACCAAGTCAAAGATCAATGCCTACGTATCAGCCCAGAATGTACTGTCATTGTGAGTCTTCTATAGTTTAATATAGGAAAATGTATAAAGGTCATTAATATAAACTTCAATTAATTCTATATTAAATGTCATTGTGTAGTCCTATTCCTTAACCATTTTGTATACTGACACCTTCCTATGCTGTCATGTATTAAAAGCCAGTGTTCTAATTTCCACTTTGAAACCTTATTTAATATGTAGCAGCCAATGCATGCTTCCCATGCACCAGTCACCATTTCTAGCATCGACAGAAGCAGCAGCAAAATCAGTTTCATCTACTCATCTACTACTCATGCAGGCATACAAAGTGTATGAGTCATTGTGTGTGTGTGTGTGTGTGTGTGTGTGTGTGTGTGTGTGTGTGTTAGTCTCATTAACAAGTATGAACAAAGAAGGTCTCATGCTTTGAAATATGTGATTATATCATTTATCTTTATAAGATTTATTTAGGAGATCACTGCTAACAGCAAGCATATCAAAGAGCACTCCGCTTGACAACACAAATATTTTAGCTATAAAAAGGAGAAAAAAAGTTTATATGACCCAAATTCACACACACACACACACACATCATTTTTTATATGGTGTAGAAAGTTTCTTGAAGATATTTTAAGACAAGTTTAAGCCACTGTATCTTAAATTCAAATATATAAAAATTAAAATTTATGTCTAAATTTGTAAAATTATAGGTTACGATCCAAAGTCAAAATTTTAGATTTCACTGCTATCTCTAATCAGAACTTTTATGAATGTGAACTCATCATCCTGCTATACTCTGAACGATGATGACACACTGGGTTTTTAGTTGTGATATTTATTTTCACCACAGATTGCTATCAATTTTCCCGAACTGTACATTAGGCCACGAAATCTAATAGAAAATCAGACAAAAAGGAATAGCTTTTTGTAATTCGTGACAGTCCAGGAGTCTTGATGCCCCCCCCCAAAAAAAAACCAGTACACTCTGTGTGCCTTCAATTATAAGTGTGATCAGCTCCTGAATGAACAGATTCTAAACCACACACTTCCTCCCAAGCACTCCAGAGAAAAAGTCTGAAATGATTTAGGAAGGAAGAAAAAGTCTCCAATAGATTCACTGCATAATTAGGCTGTCTGGCTTGTTCCTTTCACTAAAACATGGAAGTGGACTTCTTATTCTAGTCTACAGGACTAGTGAAGATCACGCTTAATCCACTCTCTTCGCCTTTGGTAACAGAGCCTGAAATCCCATCCATGAAAACAATCCTGCAATTAAGCTACAGGATTGAATACTGACCCCATCCCCAACATCAAAGGTAGATTCTGCTTAGCATAAACTAATTGACAGTATTTACCAGTCCACATAGAGTGATGAGACGTAACCATACCCCTCAGTATGACTGAGGGAGATACGAACTTCTAAAAAGATACACATTTGCATGTATCCTCACTTGGGAAAGTGAGGACATGGGATTCTACCTTGTAATCTTAAAAGAAAGCAGTCTAAAAGTGAGATTAGCAGACGGATCGTAGACTGCTGTAGGCTTTTTACTTCCAATATAAAACAGAATCTCAGGCATGCACTCTACAAAGCCAACTCCCCAGACTCTAGTTAAGTCCTTACACACATGGCTACAAAACTCAGCCACTACAATGACCACGTTCTCTATTCTAAGAGGACACTGAGTTACAGTGCTCACTGCAGGTGACACAACTGTCACACCTCAGTGCTTAGGACACCTCATAGCAGAGCAGAGAGTGAAGAGATGTGTGTGTTCTTCCCCAGAGAAACAGAACAATGGACCTAATACCTCAAATCTCTGGTTGCTGACTTTCTTTCCTTTTTTGTTCCAGACAATTTTAGGTCTTGGGTCCCCTGTAGCTTGACAAATGAAAGATGCAACTCCGCCAGAGACCCCTGTCTGATCAACCGGAGTTCGTGTAAACCTGGGAGGTGCTGAAATAAGAAGAAATAAACACCACAATTAGCAGGAACATCAAAATACAGATTATTACCCAACTACACTGTTCCGCTCACAGTACACAGCAGCCTCATGCACAGTATCAGTGTGGGAAGGTTAAAAAAATGAGGCAAACACCTTGTGCCTTTGAGGGTAACTTTGTGGTCAAGTTCTATTATCTGTTAGTGCTTTCATCGCTGAAACCTACATTAAGGAAGAGATCCAATAACATCCAAAAAGCAACATCACACATTAATTTTTATTACCAGTATTTAAAAATCCAATTTGTCCTCTGTAACAAAAAGCTCATCAATCAAAGTGAGTTAAATTGGAGCGCATTGCTTTGATGTCACTATCAGGATGCTGCCAGAAAGCAGAGTTGCCACTGCTGGGCTGTTAAAATTAGTGACATTTAAGAGAAGTTCGAGGAAATTTTAAAGAGACAAGAAATATAGCCTGGAATTAGAAGGCACAGCAGGAAAGAGGAAGGGAAAATGGCATGGGGACTCTCACACATTGTCTTGTACCTTAGCTCCTCATTTTATGAAAATGAATGAAGGAGAAGCTTCCCAAAGCACAGGGAAAGGGACATTTTAGGAAGGAGCCATTGATGATTAATACAGATAAAAGAATGAAAAATTCAGTTTCAGGGTCTCTGTTTCAATTAAATCTTTCAGCAGTCCCTCTTCTTCCTCTTTGAAAACACTTTTTTCCTAGCCTATATTTCAAAAATCTAAAAATCAATCCCAGAGTGATGACATAAGATGTATTTATACACATCTTTATACAAAGATGACACAATTATTTATACACAAAAATATTCACCATGTAATCTGACTAGCTGAGGAATATAAGTAGCACAAATATAAATAATATAGATATTTATTTTGAAATGAATTAAAACATAAAGATGGAGTATTATATAAGTGGAAACTATTTTATCATATGGTATCATATGCCATCATGAGTCAATGAAAAGCTACAAAAACATAATACAAAATTCTATCTGAGGGACATCTGATAAGAAATTACGCAACATATATGAAAGCAATAATGATGGTGTTTTGTGAAGTGTTACTTTAATTGCTTTTTTCTATGTCTTCCTATCTTTGCTACATGCCTGTCCAAAATTTAAAAGATTCTATTTTGATCTGTGGATATTTCACATCTGTTTGCGTGTGTGCACATCTGTACGCAGGATCTGATGAGGTCAGAACAGGGCATCAAATCCTCTGGAGTAGGACTTCCACTAGACATGGATGCTGGGAACTGGTTCTGCAGTGAGAGCTTTTGACTACCGAGCCAACTCACCTTTCTCCACATTTGAGATTTGTAACTGTTATATTTGGAAAATGTTTTCAAGTCAAGAACATTTTACTTTTCCATTTTCCTTTCTTTTCTTTTAATCTGTTACAAATTTTATCAGACACTGTTCTTTACTGGTATCATTGATAATAGCTATGAAAAGTTCTAGTTAACATGTAATTTGAATATAATCTTCAAATTCTAGGACAGAAGAAAATAATATTAACATTGTATCCTCTTTGCTCACTGCTCCCATGAACCTCTGCCCTTAGTCATGTTTCCACCCTATGTCTTGCAAGTCAGTCCCATGACACGTTCTGATTCAGTTTGATTTCTCTACAGACAGGAAAAATAGATACCCATCTGAAATCAACTTTGACAAACAATGATGATGATAGATAGTAGATAGGGATGGAGGGAGGGAAATATATAGATAGATGATAGATAGATAGATAGATAGATAGATAGATAGATAGATAGATAGATAGATAGGACAAGATAGACAGACAGAGGCACTTGAGGGGAAAATCATAGCTTTACTGTTTCTTCACTGTCAAGATATGAGACAGAAATAAATTATTTTGCAGATATTACCCCAGTTTTGAGGTTTCCTATCTAATTATACTATTACATAAATGCAGAAGTTCAGGAGAAGGGAAAGAGAGAAGCATCTTCACAAGCTACTCATAGGAAGTTACTCTTCTTCTCATGAGCAAATTCAACCTTGTGATGAAATTCAGCCTGGAGCATGTTTGTGTTCAGAAAAGCTAGGAATGAAATGGCTCTCCCAGCCCTGTTCACCATCACATGCTGTAGCATCATGAGTAGAAATACAAATGAGATAATTACAATAAATGGTGGGAAATACTTAAACTGATTTGAAATTGACTAACAGTGAGAAGGATTAAAAACAAATACAAACATAACAAAAAAACTAATGATGACACTTTTTTGAAAACAAACATGGTATTACAAGTTTTCTTATTTTTCTTTCTTCTATTTCAAGCAATGTAAAGTGTACCTAATAAAAAATAGATTCATAAAAATAAAAAGTTCATCTCTAAAACATTAATAAAGAAAAGAAAATTCCTAGTAGCTGTCTTTGAGAAACAAAGTCCATATACTATAAATTTTGAGTCCCTTTAATCTCCTCTCTATATTCCAAAATTTACCAGCCTGAATTAAAACCCATTGTTATCGTTTTGAAATTTCATTGCAAGAGTATAGAAAAGAAATGAAGGGCTAGTGGATAAGATGACAACACACATACCAACTGTGTATTTAATAACCCTGAGACAGTTGTGGTTTCCCCTGTACTGGGACCTTTGTAAAGGATGTTGTTCTGTTTCTCTTTCCAAAGAATGAAGGAGACTTTCAGATTCTTGCAATCTGCAAGGAATATTTGCCACTTAGAGAAAGGCTACACTAATCCACAGTTTCCAAACAATAAAAGGAATGAATGTCATTGTTAAATGATGGGAAGTAATAGATGCTACTGATAATCCTTTCAGTCGGCATGTTGCATAAATAATCGTTCTAAGACTGATGCCAGCTATTCCTGGCCGAGATATTACTTATCTTCCTCTAGAAGATAAGTAATAGAGGGCTGAACTCCATGATTCCAATAATGTTAGAGGAAAGTGAAATTTTTTGTCCTCAGAGGGCATAACATATATAGATACATATGGAGTAAACTAACCAAGACTAGCAAACTGTCTTGGCCATCCTTAATCACATACACTACTGAGGACAAAGCTGCCTCCTTAGTACAGTTTGTTAGGTAGAGCCAGACATTAGCAGGACAAATCCATTGATGGATGATCAGTATCTAAGGAAGAAGAGTACAGGAGAAATTCTTAAAATTTAAGATGACTCAGTTTGATATAATTTGGTTGGTCAACCGCTACTAACTTAAAATAGGATCATAAAGAGGAACATGCTATAAAGTGAAGGAAGAAATGTGGTGCCATTTGTCTAATTTAACTCTAATTAATATGATGTTTCTGTGGACATCAAGGAAATATGTCTCACAGGGAAAAACACTAAGCAGCATGTAACTAATTGGCTTCATTTCTTTTCACTGATTTTCATTTCCTTAAATAGAGAGTTTTGATTTTAAAGGGATATTAGTCATAACATTGTACCCAAGATCTTGAAATGAGAAGGTTAATAATGCTGTTATATGATACAAAAGGAGAGAGAGAGAGAGAGAGAGAGAGAGAGATTGTTCAGTAGGAAGATGCAGGCAGCCTGTGTTTAGGAGCCTGTTTCTTCCTTTATGGTGAACCTTCAAGTTGAGCTATCTCAAACCTGTTCTTGCAAATGTCAAGGTAAGGACTCTGAAAAACAGATCAGCAACAGGGTGCCTACAACAACTGGGTGGGAAAGGAAAGAGCATAAGAGGGTAATTCAGGAAGTTCAAAGGCCAGTCCAGGCTTTACCTTCTGTTTCAGCCAGAGGACATCCTATTGCTCCTGAGGGGAACCTGGAGAGTGGCTAGAGCTTGTGTGCATGCTATTATGGTAAGTTTGATTTCCACTGGGCTGAAGTGCAGCGGAAAGACAGTGACAAGACCTCCTGGGCACATTAAGGAAGACAGAGGTTCCCAAGGTGATATATATCTGAGGAGGATAGAGCCCACAGTACAGCTGTGATTTGTATGGTTCTCCCAATATGTGTTCTATAAACTGGTTAATGTAGGGGTGCCTCGCTTTTCACATGGTCACACTGGAACTGAATCGTCTCTCTAGAATATCCATGGCCAATCCAGTCTTCAAAGTCAAACAGACTGTTTATGAATTGTTTACTCTATTTCCATTTTAATGCAACTCCCTAACCAACATCTTAGCTTTAAATTTTTATTTAAAGAACAGAACACTTTAGAATGAACTAAATACCTATTCTCAATTATTTGCATGCACTAGACAAAATGCTTTCATGATCTTATAGTCAAGGTTTTCCAATGGTCCCACAAAATGTACTTCTGATTCTTATAACCTGAAAGAAAATTTTAGAGTAAAATGCACATTTGGAGCAAAACAAAGAGTGTAGGGGGAGGTTTCTCAGTCCCACCTGGGCCCATGATCCAGACACCCCATGGACTGTCCAGAAACCCACAGTCCCGTAGCCGTTTATGAAATTATTACTCAGAGGCTTATATATTAATTACAAATTCTTTGGTCTATGGCTCAGGCTTCTTACTAGCTAGTTCTTACATCTTAACCCATTTCTATTAATCTGTGTTATGCCATGTGTCTCATGGCTTTACCTGGGTTGCATTACATCTTGCATTCCCATGCAGCTCTCAGCATCTCTCTCCACCTTGCCATTCTCCTCCCTGTAGCTCTGCTTGGATTTCCCACCTGCCTATAAGCTGCCTTGCCATAGGCCAAAGCTGCTTATGTAGTAACCAAGTAACCATATTCACAGTGTACAGAAAGACCATTCCACAGTGGAAGAGGAAGAGAGATCAAAAGAAAGCCAGGGAGACTCACTGACCTGAAGAGACTTATGAACTTCCAGTTTAATTGTGAGGCTCTGTTTTACTATTCCAAACCAGAAGGTAGAAAGTAACAGATGCTGCTGCACAGACATTGTACAATATCTCAATTTGATGTAACTTTTAAAATGTATTTAACTATAAAGTAATATTCCATAGCATTAAGTAATTTGTGCTAATTAGAGTAATTATAGTTCACTAAGAAAATCCATCTGGAATATGCTACCTAGAAAAGTGTTCCAAAGTGGAACACAATTCCAGGAAGCAAATGAGTCGGGGGTGGGGGGTGTGTAACCAATCATGAACCATGACAAACAGAGCAAATAAACACCACTGCCACAAAGTTCATTCACAAGTTACCTAGGTTCCAAGTTCAGCAGAGCTGACTACATTAACATTGCTCTATATGTGTGATCAATATTTGCTCATGAAGAAAAACAAACAACATGTTAAAGTTTCAGCTATTGATTCATGTCCTCCTTAAGATTCCTCGGTGATGCACTGCTTCGCCTCCATAAAACATTGATTTTTATTAAGATCTCAACTACAAATTCTTTGTGAATGACTACTGGGGGTGTTCCGATATTAGTGACAGAAGCCTCTGTACAGCTACCATGATTTAAGCTGGCAAGGGTTCGTATGGGCACCATTGGACAGGGAAAGCAATAGAGAGAGAAAGATAAAGGAAGGGAAAGAAATTGGAACACTAGATCTGACTTAATGAAGCATATATCCCACTCGACGTGTGTTCTCAATGTTTAGTCTCTATTTCTAATACTTGGGAAATTGCTTCCTAACATTTCAAAACTGGCACATGAAAGCACACTATGTCATACATCTCTGTAGGACTCCTCTTACCACAAGGCCACTTCTGTTTGTGGCACTTCATGTCACAGAGGTTCAAACCTTTCAGACTTCACATCATTTTCTGACACATTTGCCCCATTACCAGTCACTCAGGCCACTTAATACATCAATATTTTCGAGATCTCTACTTTCATACCCAATAAGAATGGCCTTGCTTTTCTTTCTAAAATGGACATTAGAATTAGCTGGGAGTCTCAGAGAAAAAATGTACAGGTGTATGGTGCCCCCATTCCCAGGCTCATAAAAAAGAAAATCTGTCTGGAAGAGAACTAGGTAAATAATTTCTAAATAACTGCAATGTTTGCTCAGTACTGAGAGTTGCTAAATGACATCTCCCATCCAGCCATCCTCATGCCAGAGTTTCATATCATTTATCAATATTATATATGACTATGGATCCTATTCTTTTCTCTGTCATTATTTTTGGGTTTTGTTCTAGTGCTTCTATAAATATATAATAATATCTATGTATTTTCCACTCACACAATAAAGCAACCTAAGAGACCACAGCTGTCAAGTCAATTAGAATATTTGGTTTCGTGTTCTAGATCTTTGTGAACTGCTGTTAGCTCATTTTTCCAAATATGTTTCCACTTCTGTCCACTATGTACTTTATTTCCTGGTCTCCATGAACTAGAACATGTTCCTGTCTTGAACAGAATGGCTTCTCCCTGTTTCCTAATTTAGAGATTTTACACATCTTCAATCAGAATAAAATCCTCCCAAAGCCTATCTGAACACTCATTTACATGAAATCTCTCAGACTTTAACCCTTTAACTCCTTTGTCACACGTTGTGTACCTCAAATGAGTCTTGATGTCACATATTCCACTATAATTATTCTAGATCCCATGCTTCCTCCTGCACCATATGAGCAGAATCTTGATAAAAGTACCTGCCACCTGGTCACTGTAAAGACTCCACCATGCTCAGTACACACATTGTTATCAGTGGATGATATAGCCAAGAGATACTGAAAATATCCTAATATTTTACCTCAATGAATAATTTTAAGCATATTCTATCTCACCTAGACATATTAAAAAGCAGTTATAACAGAATTATATTTAAAATACATCTAAATCAATTAATATTTAAAAACAATTCTACACCATTAAAGAGTATAGATAGACTTTAACTTAATTGTTAAAGGATTTCAGTTGTTTCAACTTCAGTATCATAGATAGGCTCCAATAAACACTCTGATAATATCTCTTGTAAAAAAAATAACACTACTTATTACTCCCTCATGTTTGTGTATAACTCTGATGTTCCTTATTATAAATGCCAAATTCCTGCATCTATGATAAATTACTACATATAGAAATCACTGGAAAAATTGACAATTTTAAAGCTAGTCAGAAATTTTAATAGATTAGGCATGATAAATACTGTAAGTATTCACAGATACATTATATAAGTGATCTAATTACTTGAGCGATTGTTAATCCTAAAGATTATCACTGCCAAAGTGTCAGTTACTTAAAATGAGAGCTATGTGAAGATCAAAGATGATAGTTTGGGAAGGGCCTAGCTCATGCCCCCACACAAAGAGTAAACTTCTTCTATCCTGCTTTGAACATTTTCCATTGAGACATAAGAAGAGCATGCCTGGTGATGAAGTCACAAACATCAACAGGGAAGAAGAAGCGATTTTGCAGAAAAACTCCTGAAAATATCACTGTATAGTTTAAAATAACTTTCAAATTAAAAAGGTAAAATAGCCAAGTACATCTTAGACTTTCAAATTCATTTCTGGCACTCTTAAACAGGAAAAATTTATAGAAAGGAGATTACAGCAGTTAGTACTGTTCTGATTTTACTGTTAGGATTCTCTGTCCATTTTCGTGATTTCCATGGGCCTTCATGTTTTATTTCACTTTATCAACAACCTATTAATTCACTTATATCTACATATAAAATATCCTATTTTTTAAATTAATGTATATTACTATGTCATAGAAATTTTAAATATACTCAAAGTTAGATTTGTAAGCCTAGTTTTATTTTTAAGGTTGTCGTTGCAACTCTGTTTGCTCTTAATTAATAAGTGTTAAGGGAATATTCAGCAGACATTTAGTTCAGTTCATCTAATATTTCCCAGTAGGCCTGGGAATTCAGTTGAGTGACATTTATATCTTCTTATCAAGAGAAGTGACTTATAAAATAAGTGATTGGCTTTCCTTGAAAAAAGTTTAAGAACTAATTTTTCCATGTAATAATATTACAAACAAGAATAGTTCCACATAGTAATATGCCATAAAACTGTACAAAATAGTCTTTGATCTAGAATGAGTTCAAAACACAGAGTCTTTATGTTTTTTACAGTGTAAGCAATAAATATTTCCTGGCCATTAATTTCAAAGTGTTAAAACCAAGCAAATCACAGTACCAACCTATAAGCTTACTACAAACACTAGAGAGGATCATGGGTAGCAAACACTCACCACAGTGTCTGGCATATTCTTGGTAACAATTAAACACTGATAGATCATCAACACACTGACCAACCTCACATTGCAGCACCATCAATTCATTTCATTGAAAGTGTTCACATGTACACACACCTCTTCCACATTACATCTGATAGAAAATTTCTGAACTACCTTTATTCTCAGACTACTTTGCCAACTAAACCAGAGGGAAATTATCGTCAGTCAAAAGGTGGTTGATTTGTTTCTGGAGTCAATCATTTCCAGCACTGTCCCTACCCTTCCATCCCAATAGACACTTTGGGACTTCTCTACCAGTTCCCATCAATCCTAGATATCATCTACAGTCACCTCATATTCCAGAACAATAACAACAACTACAACAACAAAAATGCCAGTTCTGCTGTTCAAAACACCATGCATATTTGCAACAGGCCTGTTCACATGTGTGGATACAAGAGGATCACCTCCTAGGTCAGAGCAGTAAGTAGCAACAATGTGTTCCAACACATTACAGCTTAGATATGATCCAAGTTTCTGCCACTTCTGCTAATGCCTCCCTATGGCTGGAATGAAGAATAGCAACAGCCTTTCAAGTTATACAGTCACATCCTTGGATCTTGTCTTGTGCAGTTCATTTGCTGGTAGTGTTCAAAATGAAACCAGAATGGCACACAACTCAGGATGTTCTTAAAACTAATGAAACAAAGTGGGCATAGGGAAATGTCTTTAATCCCAGCACTTGGGAGACAGAAGCAGGTAGAACTTTTGAGTTCTAGCCTTGTCTACATGGCGAATACCAGACTAGCCAGGAATGCATTGTAATACACTGTCTTAAGAAGAAAAATATAATTCAATATTCAAAAAAATGAAAGAAAGTACACTGGAATATTCTTGGAGAAAAACTGACAGGATGATGGCTCAGACTCTAGAAACATAAAACTGAGAATAACAGTGTTGCTTCTCTCTACACTGTGCCTGTTTCGATTCACTTGTATCTGGTGTCTCACTCCCTTCAAATAAGCATATTACCTGTCCCATGTGATCCAATTTGCAGGTATACAATGTGTATCAGTTAGGATGAAGAATAAATGATTCCTTTTTATGATGATCAGCACCTCTGATTTGATAAATTATGATTAACTGGTAAGTAAATTACCAGTGAATGATGTAATGAATCTGCTTATATACCAAAGATGCAAAAGGGTAGGAAGTTTCTTAGCTACTTTCCTTCCCAGGCTACCTTGCTAGCTTAACCAGAGTGAAACTGGTGTCTATGAAAATGTGGATGATTGGTTCCCCTCAAGTAAATTTGTGATGCAAGATTGTGTCATAAACTAGCAGTTACTCTGAGTGTCTTGCACCAAAATAAATGGCCAGTCTTTAAAATGTCAATAGTTAAGAAAAGCTGTATAGTTTAGGCTTTCCAGAAGTAGAGAAGCTTCTTTGTCACAGTATCTGTGTTAAGTAGCCATGGAAGAATATTAGCATTAAGAGGAAACGAAGAAAAAACCAGTAAATACTGTACGTTATGTGTGGCTTTTGAACTGTTTCCATTACATCATTCTGGTGAATGAAGAAGGAGGCTAAGTCTGTGTATTTTGAACACACTGGATACAGAATGCAAACTTACGGCCTTCAAGTAGGACTGTTAGGTGGCTATTTAAACAGGGATGCTGAGCGGGTGTTTTCACTAGAATGTGTGACTCTGGGACAGGACATGATGAGAATGGCTACAGAGACAATGACTGTGATTCAAGATTATGTCATAAACTAGTGCTTACTCTGAGTGCCTTACACCAAAACAAACAGCCAGTCTTACTGAGAATGTCAATAGTTCAGAGAAGTTATATTGCCCTGGCATAGCAAAAGCAGAGGACTGTTTATTTTGGTCATAATATCCCATAGTTCTATGTTAAATAAAAAGTTATGATGTTGAGACCATACCTTTCCAAGCTGTAAAGCAAGTGTTTATGACTCAGGTATTGATATATCTTGAAATAAGATAAATAGCTACAATATATTGAACACATCATTGCTACTTTGCTACTCCAAGCCTTGGCCTTTGCTCTTGTATCCATGCATGGGAACAGGCCTGTTGCAATATGTGCAACATACTGAACAGCAGAACTGGCATTTTTTGTTGTCTGGAATGTGAGGTGATATCTAAGATTGAAGGATACTGGTGGAGAAGTCCCAAGGTATCTGCTGGACTGGAAGGGTAGGGGCAGTGCTAGCCATGATTTACTCCAGGAATCAATCAACCACATTTTGACTGACACCAGTTTCCCTCCGGTTAAGCTGGCAGCTAAGCTGGAAAGGTAGTCTGGGAACGAGAGTAGCTTAGAAACTTCCCGAAAGCTGTAATGTGGAAGAGGTTTGTGTAGATGTGTATATCTTCATAAGACTGATTAGAAATTAATTTCAAATGTATTTGCTTCAGAAACTGAAAAACATTGTTATAAACCTTTACAGGGAAATATAGCTTCTTTGTATACATATTATTTTTGTGTATTATTAGAAAGCTGTATTTTGTATAGAATAGGATATTATACAAAATGAATGGTCTTGGCTTTGTTTGTGTTCTTTGAGACAGTTTTACTTGTAGTTCTAGTTGACCTAGAAATGTTTATGTAGAACAGTCTCACATTAAACTCACCAAGATGTTCCTGCCTCTGTCTGCTGCATACTAGGATTAAAGGTGTGGGCTCTATTAAAAGTCTATATTAAGAATACATCAAAATCTGCAATTAATATTAACTTCTAAATAAATATTATGACTTTGAAATGATTAAGCTCTTAAACTCTGACTCTTTTAAAAACATTTCCCTGGTATTCAATATTTTGTTTTAAAGGCTCTTACCATTTGTTAATCTTTATGTGAGTATATAATGGACAATGGGAAAGACAAAGTGTAAACTAAAAATGAAATTACTTCCCTCTAAGACAGTGTTGCTTTAAAAATAAGTGGTGATTTAAAAGCTATGTTTGAAAACTGTTCAGCATTATCCTCAGTTAGATGAGCACTCTGCTAGGAGCATTAGTATTTCAAGTTTATCAGATTTATGTCATAGTTTTATTCTGTGTAGTACCTGCACATTATAGACATTCAAGACACTTTAAAGCAAATACAATTAGTTAAGTCATAAGGAAGTTTTAGGTATGAATATCTGTTCCTTCTGGATATTTGCCACTAAATTGAGATTCCCTTTTACTTCCATTTAAATATACTTCTCCACAGAGCCAAAGCTTTAAACCAAACAGTGTATGGCAATGATCTGAAGCCTTCCAAATCTCATTCAATGTTAGGTAACCATTAAAAATAGCAACACTTTGTGGGATAATAAACGTTCTTGGCTACTGGAATCTTTCCAGCTGAATATATGTAGTAAGTATTCAAGGGAACTTATTTTTACATATTAAGTTCACTTAAAAATAAAATCTGTATTCTTTTCAGAGTCCAGGAAAGCATCTACATACATGCCTACTAGCTGGACATGAGGGACTCATTCTAATCCTGTCTGAGTTCAACCTTGACCATAACTGATCTCTACATTCTCCAGCCGTGGCCCCACCCACTAGAAAACACTCCTCAGTCAGCTATTTGAAATTACAAAAGATGGAAAGCCTGACAACTGGTTCTATGCTAGGGCTGTGAAGTCATGTCCAAGCAGGCAATGATAATAATAGATGAGCACCCAGCCGTGGACTGGCCCTGTCCACATAGCAAACCTGAGCTTGACAGTAATTGGACCCTGGCACTGAAACAGCTAAGGATTCAACTCCTTGCCTTGTAGATAAAAATAAACCTTGAAAGAACTTAAATAAAACGGGCTCTAGGTGGAGCAGAAGATAATGTAATAACATTACTATTGTGTGCTTAAAGTTATACGTGAATAAAATAACTCTAGGAACATTACCATGCAAACATTGCATGCTTGTCTTCTGTCAACTGCAATACACTCAAAACAGACACTAAGGGAGTCATCAAGAGGATGAGGCCTTTCCTGCTCCCTTAGTTCCAGTTATCTTAGCAGGTCATATGTATGTTTATAAACACTACCTCACCTCTGATGGTGAGAGGAGCTGGGTACCCTCTGAACCCACAGAAACAGAGGGATTACTAAGATGCTCTGTAAACACTTATCAGATGGCTTGACATTCAAATATCAAGTCCCTAATTGTCTCCTTGGGCCCATGTGGACTCTGGAACCAGTTCATTTCCGTTCAGATTATGTATGCTTTTCTAGAGAAACACAGTATTCAAGCTCCAGGAATATGGGAGGCTTTCCAAAGAAGCAGAGACAGTGAAGGCCTTATTTACCAACAATTCCCTCCTCTCTAATTTACAGCTCAGGGTACTAAGTCAGAAAACAAAGGGTTTTCCCATGCAGAAATAACCTTTGTGAAAAACCTGCAAACGAGAATTTAATTACACTATTTACCAATAGAGAATGCATGGAGAAATAAACTGAAACATTTCTTGCTGTGGCTTTTCCCCCTTTCCCCCAATTTAACTGCTACAGGCAACATCATAGCAATTTAAGTTGGTTTTGTGACAAATTATTAAGATACTTATTATAGAAAGAAAATCAACCAATAATTACTGCCCTAGCACATGTCTATTGTTCTCAGTATAAACAGAAGCTGGGGCTGACAGCTGATGTGCCAGCCCCCTGCTAACTTAGAAAACATTTGCAGAGCCCCAAGGCCTCTTGCCAGACTCAGGCATGCCATAGCCACCAAGCTCAGCCAACAGGGCTGCACTGACCATGTTCAGGGCCCCATACTGTGTTGGCCCTACTTTCCAGTGCTAAAAATACAGTCTGAATTATTAAGGACTCCAATTTTACAATAATACTGGCCTTTGAACATCACTCTGAAACATCACTGTAGAATCCCAAGCACTTGGGAGTTTTAGATAAGACCCCAAAAGTTTCTATTAGTATCCAAAGGGAATTATGACAGGAAGAAAATATTTTTTTTTGTATTTGAGAAACAGAACATTTATGAATATACAGCAGGATGTATAGGTCATATTCTAGATGAACATAATGAGAATTAGTAAACGAACCTGAGGTTATCCTGCATAAAAATTCCTTCTGCCAAGTAGAGGTGAAACCTTGGGATCGCAAAAGGGATGAACACCTGGAGTTATTTTATAAACATGTCACAGTTCCTAATTCCGTGAAAGGAGATGTTGCTTTAAAACCTGCTGCAGAGTCTCTGTTAGCTTTTAGTCTCTGAAGTTTTGGGAACCATAGACAGTAAAGGCTGCTCTTTGAGATCTAAAAATATTACAAAAGATCTCTTTTCAGAGGCATTGCTTGCAAGAAAAAATAACAGAAGGGGAGAATCTAAAGGGATGTGTAGACACTGATTCTTGTGATTCCAACTCCCCAGACAAATAGTACCTAGGATTTCCTAAACATCTCAGTGAGATGAACTGTGATGAAGACACCAAAGCAGTCACAACACAGGCTAAAGACATCAGACTTACCTAGGGGCAAGTGGGAAAACGGTCCTTTCTTAGAGGTTCTGTCATCCTTCACTCAACATTCCAGGGCCCCAGTAGTGAAACTGCTCTGACAACTGCCCTCAAAGTTTCTGAACATTCACTGCACTCCATTAGCCTACAGGATCCCCAACTTGGTTTAAATCAGATCTTTCTCCTTTCCTATTTTTAGGGGCTGACCCTACCTGAGAAAAATTACAGCATAGTAAGAGCTAGTACAACAGAAAACTCATGATTTACAACCTCAAATAGACCCTTTGTGCTATCTATCAATCAACTTCCTACCTGTACCTGTCTCCTGAAGCCTGCTCTGCTCTAACTTCTCACCTGAAAGAGACTGATGCTCAGGCCTCTTGGTTCACAGACGAAATGTTATCCAACATGTGTAAGACCTTCTAACTAAGCTGGGCGGTGGTGGTGCACACCTTTAATCCCAGCACTCAGGAGGCAAAGCCGGGGGATCTCTGTGAGTTCGTGGCCAGCCTGGGCTACAGAATGAGTTCTAGGAAAGATGCAAAGCTACACAGAGAAACCCTGTCTCGAAAAACAAAACAGAACAAAAGACCTTCTAACTAGAAATGACTCTCCTTTTCATTTTGCACTGTGGAAGACCAACTGTGTCACATGTGCTCTTTATTTGTCCCATCACCATCCTGGGACATTGCTACACCACATATCTATCTATGCACACATCAGCATCTCCACTGTCTCCCTGGATAACAAACAGGTCCTGTTAGGGTAAAGTCTCACTACTCACATTTTGGAGCAGAGGGCCTTTTGTGTAAATGTTAAGTACAGGCCTGTGCATGGCAGGAGATATATAGGACTCCTGGTATCTCTCCAATATTATGTCAGTAACACCCTCCCTGTCACCTATGACAAGTAAGCATTGTGAATAAGTGCCAAAGAATATTCAAATTTGTCACATCAAAGGCAATGGCTTTATCTTGGGAAATTCCAGAATAGATGGACACTCTAGCTCAGATTCCTCCAAATAAACTGCTCACTACTCTACGCTGTTTCTTTGCTATTCACATTGTTTCACACTTGATCCTGCACATAGATGTTGCTTATCTGGCTTCTTTCTCTTGCTGAACTGAGACATTGCTCCAATATCACAAAGATGTATTTATGAATGAGGCACCTACTTATGCATTTATTACAAGTTACTTATGTTATAGTCTATGCATTTAAGATAATGTTTTTTTTAAATACATATAAAGATTACATCTGTGGCCAACTCTCAAGCACTGTAAATTTAAATGTATTTTCAATTCTTCATAAATAAGCACTAGGGGATACAATACCTAGAAAATGAATAACATTTTGGTTAAGAAGAAATAAAATAAACTTAGTATGTTGTTATAATAAGTAGTTTGCTGTCACACATCACACCACAATTCACCCTTGGGTGATGCCTTTAGGAAGTTGAAACTACTCAAGCCAATTAATCTGCCAAGACACTTCCACATTTTCAAGGTGATCCCGCCATGTGCTATCATTAGTTCCTTCTATTTTCAGTAAAGTTGTTTTTCCCTGCAGTGTTTTAACTAATCATTCTCGTATTTGAATAAAAAATAGCTTCACTTCACCTGTTAAAATGTAAGACAGACAGTATGAACTCATTCAAGGTTCCTAAACATGGCTTAGAAATGGAGCTGGCATCAGTTAAACAGCAAGTAAATAGTGAGAATATGAAGCAAACAAGATAAAAGCAGGGTAAGGTAGAAAGTCATTCCTCCCCAAGAGGCACCCTGGCCTAGTACACTACAAATCTATGTCAGCCAAGGCTATGGGGAATGTTTGGTGTAGAAGCTTGCATCAGGAAGGTCTTACCTAGGTAAGCACCCAAGCATCTAGATGTAAGCTGTGCTCTCCTGGCCAGCTGCTTCAGGGTGATTTATTACGCACCTAGGAATACAGTGTGAACTTGAACAGAAGAAAAGAATGATGTTCCCTGTTCCAACCAGAATCCATTGAAACTCTGAGGTTAAATAGCAGTTTCGTGATTCCCTCTGAGTTCAGAGTGACCATTCACCCTGATTGGTAGAAAGAAGTTTCCAGTCAGATGCCTTGTTTGAGGGACATAAACAAAGTTTTATGGGGCAATCATAACTGTGACAAAGGAGGTGTGAAGAGATGGCCCTGCAGTTGAAGGCTTTGGCTGCTCTTACGACCCCTCCTGGGCTATTAACATCCTTCACACACTGAACATTAGAGGGGCAAAAGGCAATTTGGCAATTTTGTGTGATCCATCATGGGCAGTTGAATTGGGGCAGACTTTGTATTTGAAGACTCTATTAAGGTTGCTTATACTTCACTACAGCTGCTCTTATGGAAAAAGGTGGTTTCCACACACATGACTCTCAGTATCAGTAGCTGAGACAATTCTATTTCCAGTTCCTAAGGTAAAGATACAAATGACTGCTCACTTGGTGATGTCATATATGGGTGTTATGCTATCACTACACAAGAGAAGTGGAATGTCCTGATGACACATAGCTAGCTAGCCATCACAGAAATTACATATAGCCGATAAAACCCATGACTAGAATTTTCTGAACTACCAACTTTTAAAACACACATACTTTAATTCACAAAGCTGCAAGGAAACAGGGCTTTTCTATTTTCCAGATCAAAAATGACACTACCAAATTGCCATGCAACACAGAGTTAGAATATTATAGCCAAAAAATATAAAGTAACCAGCTGCCAACCAAGGATGCCAAGCAGTTGCCAAGTCACCATGTGTGCAACATCAACTTAGAAGTTCCTAAAACATCCCTCTTTTCAACGTAATACTGCAGCAGGGCACAACTGCTACCAAGCGTCAGATTCAGAAGGAAGATCATGTGAAACACATTTGAGGTGCACAGTAGCTTTGCACCAAAGGTTCAGAAAGTAAACTCACTTACTCCCGGTATGCTATTGCACGTGCTATTCCTAACTGATTGATTTGTGGGTAATGCCATCATATAGTCATTCTCAGTCTTTTCCTCAGTTTAAAAGATTTATCTCTCCTTAGCTAAAAAAAAAAAAAAATCTTATCAGCAAAATATTATCTTAATTTTAAAAGAGGTCTGATTCCCTTTGTTTCCTCTGTGAGCATCTAAATTCAGAATATCAATAAGAAAATGTAGATGATGACCTGATTTTATTCAGCTTCTTTCAGACCCTAACATGTTGTCCAATTACAATGTAACTGATGACACCCAACATGACACCCAGGATGATACAGACTATGTAAATCAAACAAATATCTAAATGAACAGAGTTTTTTAAATGCCTGTTATCAGAAAAGATTATATAGCTATAAGAAACTAATTTATTCCAACATTTGGTAATGAATAGGTTCTTTATAAAAACCACTGCAAGTTCCTTCACAAGAACTCCCACTGAGTTTTCCCAACCCTCCTAACGTGAAAATTTTCCTTTAAAAAAAATTGTCCAAGAGCTTCAATTGGTTCTTAATACATTAGCTATAAAGAAAAAATTCAATCAGTATCAGTAGCAAGCAGAATTCTATTTTCAAAGCACAACCATAACATTTTCTCCAGATAGACTAGAATCTGTTACTGGTAGCTCCAGAGTTCCAGAAAAGGAAGTGATTTTGGCTCCTTGATTATTTTTTCAATTTTCTTTAGTATTTGGGAAAAAAAAGTCCATTTGAAGAGTGGAGTATATCTGAATGCAAGTTTTACCCTACTGCCTACTGGAAAACATCCCCACAAGTTTTGAATGTCCAAGTCCTTCCTTGAGGTAGGCATCCTAACTTAAAAAAAGAAAAATATCAAGAACAAACACTGGATTGGATCTCCAGACAGTTCACTCAACGGCCCATTATACTGAAAGCTAATCATCACTGCCAGTTTCATATAGCATCCATTGCATTAAACTGTGAAGTAATTGTTTTCACTAGAGGCTTTTTGCTTCCTTCATCCTTGGGAAACTGTGCACTTGCTCTCATTTTTAATCATTTTCAAAGAAATCATTAAAAAGGAAGAAAAGATGTCAAAAACCAGGACTAAATAATTTTAGCTTTAATTGGTATATTCATACAAAGGACAGTTGGAATTGTACTTCAAAGGAAATCAAAGATGTAATGTATGTGGGGTCTCATTGCAGGTGCCAAGTAACACCAATTCTGCCAGAGGCCAGGACCAGCCACAGTGTACTAGATATGGCAGCATTCTACCTAAAATCACACACTCTCTGGACTTTCAGCTTCTCCTGACTCAGATTGTCTGTGGTTGGTAATGTTTACAGCATGGTCTTAGTCTGATCTGGCCGTTAAAAACAATTAGTCAGCCAGGCGGTGGTGGCGCACGCCTTTAATCCCAGCACTCGGGAGGCAGAGCCAGGCAGATCTCTATGAGTTCGAGGCCAGCCTGGTCTACAAAGTGAGTTCCAGGAAAGGCGCAAAGCTACACAGAGAAACCCTGTCTCGAAAAACCAAAAAAAAAAAAAAAAAAAAAAAAATTAGTCTTTCTCTGGCTATCTTCAGGTCCCACCCTCACTAGGAGGTCTACATTCTACACTCACGCCAGTTGCACTCACTCCCCAATTCACAAACATGGAATATAGGAGTGCACCTTTCTCCCTACTATCTTGTCTTCAGTTGCCTTCAGGTTAGTACCATTCTTTTGGGAGTAAAGAGATTTGAGCTACAGGATGCTAAGTAGTTCAAGCAGCCCTTCAACTCATTATGTTGCTAATAATGACCTTGAAATTTTAATTCTCTTGACTCCACCTTCTGAGTTCCGGGATTTCGATTTCGGGAGTACACCTTTACATGAGACTCTTCTGTTTGTAACCTAGAAGCATTTGAGTTGATCAATTTCAAGTGTAAAGATGTGTTTTAACTATTGAAATGAGGATTTCTTTTACATTTTGGAAGCAACTATTTAAATGTTAGTCCTACAGTACTAACTTTTTCTAACCACTAGCTTTCTACAGGTAGTGCACATGTCTCACACATGAAGCACATTTATTAAAGTTAGTGAAGACATCCTGGGAAAGGAACATCTGGTGTCTGGAATCTAAGAGAATAAAAGGCTGAGCTCTCATACACTGTGGTAGAACACTAGACGTCTCAGAAGAACTAGACATTTGCATTGGAAAAAAATATACCTGGGTGAGAAATGAACTTTATGAAACAAAATTGTGTAGCATTGAACTTTTGAAATGGCTTGACTCTCCTAACTTATTTTTACCTGAAAAGGAACTTTTCAATTGATATACATTTGTGATAAGAAGAGTGTTTTTCAAGTACAATCAAGTAGGAGCACAACTGAAATTCTTGATTTTCTTCTCAGCACAAATTAATGCATGGGTTTTGTTGGTTATAATTCAAAGGTAAAAAGCCAATCACAGACAGAATATTAATGCTAAGAAAATCTAGAAGATGAGGGAACTCTGTTCTCCTACAAACTAGGACAAAGACATGATGGCTTCTTGCCATGGCAGCAAACTGTGTTACATTTGCACATGGGAAAGTAAAGCTGTGATAAGATTTTAACCTGAAACTTGCCATAGCACATTTCCTTAAACCAAGTCACAAAAGAAATAGTAGGCCTGTTACTAATCAACCACTCACAAATGAAAAGGGAAACTTAAATGCATAAAATTCTTTTTAATGACTGCATTTCCCCAAACTGATGGACCATCCTCTACTTTCCTGGGCATCAGTCTTGTACTTGAACTTGACATTTCATACTACTTGTAAATTTTCCCAGATGATGGCAAAGAGAAATTTCAAGCTGGGCACTATAGTTCATATCTATAATCCCAGTACTAAGGAGACAAAGGCATGAAGACTGTATCTGTTATTTTTGTTCTTTTTTTTATATTTCTTAACAAAACTTCCTGGAATGTGAACACTAGAATGTTGTACAAAATTGGTATGTACTCCAAATTTTTTTCAGAAAAAAAAAGTGGAAAGACAAGAATGTTGCAATCTTCAACAAACAGATCATTTCATGTTTGTAGTACAAAAGTTTCTGTTAATACTTATTTGAAAATGACAAAAGGTTGTAACTTTCTCATTTTCAGTCAAACAGTGTGAAACAGTGCTTCTGAAGCACATTTACTTGCATGTCAATAGCACACACTCTCCAAGATTTTCTTGGGGAATGGAGACATTTTCCCATTGTAAAAAGAGTATGTTGAAGACATTAATCTTTCCATCAATGAAATCAGATCATAGAACTAAATATTACAGATACAAATACAAATCACTCTACCCAACTGTTCACAGAAAAACATCAGAAAATAGACTTCTGTGTGTCATCTAACCTTGGACATGCAGAATTGGATGAGCAGCATGCAACTACATTTGTGACCCGTTTGCCAAGCTTATCAAGTCATATACTTCAGGTCAGCTCTGGTGTCCATGAATCTGGAGCTGTAATGTCTATCTGCCACACAGTACTGTCCTCAGACAGCCAGAAGCTGCTTTGGAACAGTCATCCAGGCATATTTCCAAGCAAATGAATCTGCTTTCCATGTAATTTTAAACAAATCTTTCATGCACCATGATCATCAAGGTGCATTTCAGTTTAATTAGGTGTGGATATACCACACAACTCCTAACAATAAAGCAGCACTGAGCATTCCAACCAACTACACACAATTGAATCATTGGGTAGAATCAATTGTTTCATGATTTCTTTTATGAACACTAAAATCTACCAGGGAGTTCACTTCAATTTTGCAAAATACAAAAAGAAGAGAGAAAATCAGTAAAGACAAAATGTATATATTCATATTTGATTATTCATAAAAACCAAGTGCATTTCAGTTTTATTTTACAAAGGTCTGTTATTTCCCAGGCATTTTTAACTGAAGTAATATTTTTTATTTACATTCATTTGAAATATACAGCATTATACTCAGAAACACAACCACATTTTACACTAGTCCTCTCTCAGAGGCAGCAGTTTCAATCTGAAGGACTGAGGCTGTCCTCCACCATGGAGTTGCTACATTTCACTAGTGGGGTGTACAATGACCAGCTAAGACCATATCAATTGCACAATCTGGAATTTGCTCATAATGAAATTATTTCAAAAGGTAGGAAAGAAATAAAAAGCAGGCTGATTCTTTTCCATGTGCTCATCCTGCAAAGAGAAACCAGGAGGGAGAAGTTTACCTGAATTGGAAAACAAAGCTGAGTTCTTCAGCCACTTATCCTAATTAAGGCTCAACACAGACATTACTAGGCCTTGACGGTATCCAGCAAAGAGCTGGGCCAGCACTGCTCATGGTAGCTGTATACACGCCCTTCTAAATCTGTTTGCAGGCTTTCCCTATTGCTTGTTGCTGTCTTCTTCCTTCCCCGCTTTGGTTTCTCTCCACAGAAATGTCTGCCTTTATTACTATAGTAACGGAGGGGCAACCCCTTTGCAAGAAGAAGCAACATGAACTTCAGCCGCTCTTCTGTTAAGACTTTAGGATTCAGAGGAATATTTCGTTATAACAGTGTCACTGCTACTCAGTTGGCTGCTTATTATGTTTGTGAAAGTTAATTATCTGATAAGATACACTCTGGCTATTACGGTCAGGACAAACATATGGGTATGTTTATTAATTCAAAAGTTCCATTAAAATAAAGCACTTTAACTGAAAAAACTAAGCAATTATTTCCTCACTAATTATTAATGTACAATCATCTGGACATTTTATCACTTTTTCTGAATGAATTCCATCCAATATTTAAAGCTAAGGGCATTTTTGCTTTTTAATGTCATAGACTATAGGATAGTCTGTCTTCACCTTTATACTGAAAGCCTTAGTGGAAAATTCAGTGTTTTCCATTTCAAGTGTCAACACCTGAGCAAACCACTGTACATGAAGGAACAAGCACCTACAACTCTGCTGCTGCTTCTGACTCACTGTAAATATTTTAAGTGTTAGGTCAACACAACACTCCATGGAACTAATGGTTTGCACAGAAGAAGGAGCAAGAGCTTTTCTTCTTACTCTTTCAATTTCAGGTTCTTTCCTGGATAAACTACACAACTCTGTGACAGTAAAAAAGAGAAAAGACATGCAAGAGAAGAATGATATCATAGCAACTGTAATATGGCTTCCTATCACCACACTTTACAGTTAGTTGTTCTGTTACCATAAAACCCCAGCAATAAGGTTGAAGCCAAAAATTTTTCTTTCACAGAAACTGAATACTTCAAAATAGCTATATGTGTGTGTCCTAAGACAAGTGGAAGTGAAAACGTGTGTAGTCCCTTAAGCCAACAGATCTCCAATTTTCTAGGCAATTCATTTAGACAACAGAGACAAAATTATACAACACAATAAATTGCATTATTTTTAAAATTTAGTAGCATCCAGCACTGTGAGTCCCTTGCAGATATCCAGCAGGATGTTCCTTAGATTCCCTCTTGATTGATAACAAACTCCCTCAACCCACCCCTACCATCCACCAACTCCACCTTCCCAAACAGCTGTGTTATAGAAAATTGACTTTGTTGCCCACATAAATCACAGTGTGCCTTGTATATACATACTAAATATCTGTGTGGTTTAATAGCTTAATACCATTTGCACAAACATAAAGGGAAGTTGGAAGACTCCTTAAAACTGAAACACCTTTTTCTTTTTCTATATTGCTTCTTCTTTTCAATTCATTAGGGCAACACTATTACAAGTCATGACAAGGGAGACCTTGTCTTGGAGGAGGTGGGAATGGGGGGTAGGTTGAGGGTGAAGGCTGGGGGATGGGAAGAGGAAGAAGATGGGGATCTGTGGTTGGTATGTAAAATGAATAGAAAATTTCTTAATAAAAATAAAAATTAAAAATAAATAAAAATAAAATAAAATATTGACTATAGTCTTTATTTGATAGAAAAGCCAATTATATACATAAAGACACAGTGATAGTATTACTAAGGGAGAAAATGCAAAGCCTAAACAACAAATCACAATAATGAAAAGTACCCAGTAAATATTCAGTGTGTCTTCATTGCATTAAGTGAGTCATACAGCTCATCTTTCAACTATGACTTACAACATGACCATACTAGAACCCTACATGGGATTTTCTTAACTCAATATTGTTCTTGTGATGTGAAATGGAAACTAAAAGGTTCACTGTATCCTAGATATTAGAGGTGCCCTGTAGTGACCACATTAACAATATGTAAGGTGACCACATACATGTAGCACACAACAAATATGCCCAAGAAGGTCCTACCAGCAAGGATCTCATCCTGCTAAACCCTTCCCCATCACTACAAGAAGAAGCTCTGAGAGATACACTATAGGGCACTGAGGATTATTCACATAAATAGAGTCTTTCTCCTCTAAGTGTAAGGCGGGGGGTGGGGGGTTCCCTTCCCTCAAACCTGGTTATATTTTTAAGCACTGAAAAGATTTGGAGCACTTGCAGGCAAGGAGACTAGCCTCTCATCCTGATCAAACACCCAAAGTTTCATAATTCAGGAAAAGTAATCTGGAGTCAGAATATGGTTCACCTAGGGAATAGATGAAACAAAAAACAAAGTCAACATGACACGCCACTGTTGATACTCATAAGGACTCAGAGGAGAGTGGGGATAGTCATCATCCAAAACAGAGCTTGGCAAGGCCTTGAGGGGGCAGGCTTCTTCCCTTTACATTCTACCATGTGCTAAAAACAAACAAACACACACACACACACACACACACACACACACACACACACACACGCTGAAAAAGATGAAAAGATTATGTTTTGACCTCCCCCCCCCCCAATTATCAAGGAATGGGAATGGTTTAGTTATCCAAATCATTAAATTTCTGTCAAAAAGATAGTTAACTCTTCCACTCCATTAACTTCTCTGACAGCCCCACCCCAATTTGGATAAGATAAGAAAACTTTAGAAAAGATGGAGAATCTGTGTGGCCCCAATGGGCTATCTGCTGAGGCCCCAGCAGCTAAGGTGAGATTGGAAGGATGAGGTGGCACATATTATAGAGGGAATGAGTGAGTGAGCAAGTAAGCCCAGGGAAGGCAACTGTTCTCAGCAGTGCCAATTGCTGCTGGGATTATGGGCACAACTTTAGCTGAGTCTCTACAGAAAGAAAGATTGAGGGGAAGTGAGTGGTGAGGAAATGAGGTAAAAAAGGAGGGAAGAGGGAGATCTGTGATTGGTATGTAAAACGATTTAAAAAATTCTTAATAAAAAAATTCTTAAGAGTGTGATGTAGTGGGTACCCATTCCAGCTTTGATCTGGAAGTTCCAACCCCCATTGGGACTTCGGCAACTGTCACGCCTACAAGGCGGGGCCAAGGGAGGCGCCTGGAGACCCGAGATCTGGATTGGCGGGCGCTCTCTCCGTTCTAGGACCCTGGATGGTGGAGGTGGATCAAGCAGAGCTCCAGAGAACACCGCTGGACTGCGATACACCTTCCCCAGACCCCGCGACCTACCTATCCCTTAATTTGTAAGTTACACCATTAAATAAATCTCCTTTTAACTACGTGGAGTGGCCTTAATATTTACACCAATAGTGTGAGGATAAACATGTGTTGGGTGGCAGAGGTGTTTCCTTCTGTTAGTATTATGGCAATGAATGCTCTTAGATACCACTACTCTTCCCATCCAAACCTACTGAAAAGCACCTCATGAAAGTGAAATTAAATTAAAAGTAATGTAATAGGGGCTCAAGAGATGGCTCAGTGGTTAAGAGCACTGATTGTTCTTCTAGAAGACCCGGCACCCACATTACAGCTCACAACTGTCTGTAATTCAAAGATCGACACCCTCACACATACATACCCTCACACATACATGCAGGCAAAACACCAATGCACACACACAAAAAGTAATGGAATAAAGATAAAATGGAAATTAAATAATTTTAAATAGATAACAAAACTGAACTGTTTTATTGTGCAGGAAAAGGTATGATGCATTATTCATCGTGTAGTTTTTAATGTTTATGTGCCTAGTCACACCCCAAAGCCACGATCACTAAGTGAACAGTTAATGTGGAAGTATATCTAAATGAGCAAAGCAGAAAGGTGCTTCCATGGTAGCAATATGCACCATCCAATTAACATGTCCTATGGCAACAGCGCCTTGCCCATGATGAAAAATGCATAAAAGTGGAAAACAGTAGGAAGTGGATCAGGATCACTGTAGCAATAATTTCTAAAACCTACTTTTGAAAATACTGCCCATCAGATATTAAATATTACAAGAAGACAGAAATGTTTATATCAACCATGGAAAAGAAATTATTATAGTCATATAAAAATGACACATTCAATTTAAAGCAAAAATCTAAAAAGTAACTAAGCACCAGCAAGTACGCCCTACACAAATCAATATCAAAATTATCACAAGGCAAGGAAATGCCTCACAAGTCAATAAACACTCATAGGCACACAAAGTCACACCTCTCCATCTGAACTAAGTCACCATTGAAACCACTATCCCCTCATAGTAGCAAATAGGCCACTAGTGTTACATTATCTTTTTACTATTTAATATTCACAATTGTGACAGTTTAAAGCCAATCTAATATTAAGGAAAGCTTTGAAGTAATGTTCTTGGCTGAACTTATGGCTAGATTGCTTTCCGTTACATCTATTTCTTCACTGAGACATGAAGTTGATCTTATTAGTACAGAATCTCTCTAATTAAAAGAATAATGCTCAAGTAGTTTATTCAAATAAGCAATTATCTTAGGATAACAATTTTCACATGAAAGGAAAAGTCACCTGTGGCTTGGATACTTTCTCCCCAGGAATCTTACACTGTATGTACTTGCAAGATTTACTGTTTAAATTTTTCCTTTTAATTCCTCATCTTTGTCCAGCTATAATCTTCCATATTTTATTAGGGTTCAAGTAGATCTCACATTTATATAGAGATAAAATGTGCTGTTTTTAACACAAGACAAAATTAAATAATCCCTTCTTGTAATTTCTTGTTAATTTGCTGTTCTGCTTCCTAAAAATGTAATATGTAAACTTAGAAATTGAGTACTCTTTAACAAAATTTCAGTTAGAGAATATTTTTAAAAAAGCAATCTTCTTGTGCACATAAAGTTATATTCTGACCCTAAAAAAACACTTCATGCAGATGAGCACAATAAAATACCAACAACCACAGTTAGCAAGATAAATGTAATATGCCTTCAGTTTACATTTTAGTTGTATGTATTTTCACAGTCCTATATCCTTTTAATTTTCTTGTTCCAAAGTAAATATAGAATATCTATAAAATGAGAATCAGAAGTCTCTGATATTTTGTATCAAAATATATAATTAATATAGTTCATAAAATACTTCATATCTACTTTCTATTAAAATGTCCTTATACACCTTATAATGAATTCTTGAAGATAATTTTTATTAATTGGTGTGGTGGTTTGAGTAAGAATGCCCCACAGAGACTCGGGTATTTGAACATTTGGTCCCAAGTTGTAGGAGCTGTTTGGGGAGGTTAGGAAACCTTTGGTAGGTTCAGCCCAGATAGAGGAATCATGTCCCTGGGAGTAGGCTTTGAGAGTTTATAGCATAGCCCCATTACCAATTTGTTCTCTGTGCTTTCTGCCTGTAGCTGAAGATGTTATCTCTCATCTTCTTTTTTCCAGTGGGCTCCATGCCATTATGGACTCTCCCTCTGGAACTGTAAGCTGACATAACATATTTTTCCAGAAGTTACTTTTGGTCATGGTGTTTTATCACAGCAACAAAAAGTAACTAATGCAGCCCATACCATAAGAATCTTTCTCTTTAGTAGTATCAAATGATTTTCCTCTGGTCCACAGTAGCTGACATCATTAAAACACATATTCACAGAAACAAAACAAGGATAAGTAAATTTAATAAAATGTGCTTGAAAAAAGTCCAGAGCACTTGTGACATCTTCTTTATGTGGACATCCTATTCTCCACCTCAAAAGCTCCAGTCCTCTCCAGCTGCTTAGGTGTAAGCTTAGACACCTCTGGGAGATGACTCAGCCTGTCTTCCACTCAGCACTGCTAACATTACATGCCCTGAAAGTCATTATTAACAACAGCAGAAGAATGTACTTTCCCCTTAATACACAGACACAGAGCTCACCATGCCACAGGCTACACTCCTTTGAGTCCTCCAGCAGACACCTAGAGGAATGATCTCAACTTCTCTCTTTACTCCATTTTAAACACTCCTTTACATACCTTATTTATCTTTTCTATTACCCCCCTCTTTTCTTTACCTTTTACATCTATGTTCCCACCTTAGATGCCAGGCAGTACCTTTTGTCAGCTGAAGCACTAAGGGGAATTTCTGAGCTCTGACACTTCTGGAGCTATATGACATTTTACAGTGGAGGATCAAGTATTTGGGGACTTTTATTCAGCACTCCTGAAGCTACCACAAACCCCAGTAGCACACCCTACTTCTCTTTGTAAAAACTAAAATATCATGGTGGATAATTGTTTTGATGTGTTCTTGGAGTCTGTCTGCCAGTATTTTATTGAGTATTTTTGCATCAATGTTCATGAGGGAGATCGGTCTGTAGTTCTCTTTCTTTGTTGTATCCTTGTTTGGTTTAGGAATCAGGGTAATTGTAGCCTCATAGAAGGAGTTTGGTAATGTTCCTTCTGTTTCTATTGTGTGGAATAATTTAGAGAGTATTGGTATTAACTCTTCTTTGAAAATCTGGTAGAATTCTGCACTGAAACCATCTGGTCCTGGGCCTTTTTTGGTTGGGAGACTTTTAATGACTGTTTCTATTTCGTTAGGGGTTATGGGGCCATTAACTAGATCAGGCCCTCTGAATGGGTGAGACATTTGATTGGCTTGATCTGTTTGGGAGGCATCCAGGCAGTGGGACCGGGTCCTGTGCTCATTGCATGAGTCGGCTGTTTGAAACCTGGGGCCTATGCAGGATCCCTTGGCTCGGCCTGGGAGGAGGGGACTGGACCTGCCTGGACTAAGTCTACCAGGTTGATCTCAGTCCTCAGGGGAGGCTTTGCCCTGGAGGAGGTGGGAATGGGGGTGGGTTGGGGGGAAGGTGAGGGGGGCCAGAGGGGGGAGAACAAGGGAATCCATGGCTGATATGTAGAACTGAATTGTATTGCAAAATAAAAATTAAAATAAAAAAAACACTAAAATATCTTCAAATGTTTCAAGATAACATGTGAGAATCCTTCATAACCCACCAAGTCTCCCCTTCCAAAAGTTCACTAGAGTACAACAAAGCCTTTACTTCTAGCACATCACACCACTTCAGGGAAAACAGTCCAAATGTGAAAAATGGAATATGCGATCACCGTAAACAGCACGCGTAAACCCTAAGCATATTCTGAATGTGTGCTTTAAATATTTAAGAAGCCTGGTGTTAATACAAGTGAAAATAAGTAAAAGCCTAATACCAAGGATTATTTGATGACCAAAGAAAAATTAGCAAGTGCACTTATAAAAGCTAACCTGAAACATAACTCTTAAGTAATGCACTAATTGTGATTTAAGACCAAGATGTCTTAACTTCCAATTAAAATAAATCCTCCTAGCAGCACTTTTATAATATCACTTAGCTTGTTAAAACATATAAAAATGTTTGGCTCCCCTGGGCTACATCATGATTAAGATACAGTCAGAGATGAAAAAAAAAAAGTTACTATGTTCCAAGGTCACACACAGTACATTTCAAAATGAGCCAGACTTCTCTATTCTCCAAGATTTCCCAACTTCCTTCACTAAACTAGTCAAGGTCCCCCTACTTCTGAGCTTTACTATAAATCTGGACAGTGTCAGCCAGCATTTAAGCAATAGTGCTTTATTTGAAAACCTTATAAATTATAGCCAAAATAACCATGGTTCAAACTTCAACATTTTTTTTAAAACAGTTTCTCTTTGTTGGTCAGTAGAAACATATGTATCAAGATGAACCTTCCCTGACTTAAGTACAACACAGCTAGAAATAAATGAATATTCTATTTTTTAATTTGGAGACCTTATTAAATAGTGATAATATGTTTGGGCTCTGCTGTTGATTAACCCAAGATCACATTTCAGCTCCAGAATGTTCAATATCAGCTTAACCTTGAATATAAGACTATCCCATTCCTCACATGTGAATGGTGATTATTTCTGCACTGACCTAATGGGATATTTTTTTTGAAGTTTAAATACAAAAGCTTTAGCATACATATTGCACATAAAGAATATTTAATAAATGTTACCTCTCCTTCAGATTATCAGTAGATGTGCTCAAGTCACAACCCACTAATGTGAAACCAACTTTGTTTCCCTTCAAATCTGTCTTGCCATAATTTCTTATATCATCCCAATTTTCCCAGTATTCAACTAAAACATCAGCCATCCCTGATCTCTACATCATACTCACTACCATTAATTTCCATCTAGAAAAGTTCTATAGCTCCATCAACATCACCAGGAGCTATTCTTTTTTAATGCATCTTCTCATGTCATCTTCAAAACCCTACAAAGCTATCTGCAACTTCAGTTCCACCATCACTGTCCCCAGTTGGACATAACCCTTACATTCTATGATTCAGAAAATGGTAGAGGATCTCTAATTTGTCTATCTGTAGTATCATATCCACTTTATTCCCTCACAGTAAAGCCAAGGTGTCTTTTGTAAAATTCACATCCTAGCACTACTTACCTATCAGTCATAATAGTATGTCCCCACTCCCCACTTGCAGGGAAAACTCCAATCCCCAAAGACCAAGTCCTCAGTGATTTGAGCTGGGTCTCTCCATCTGATTGATCTATAGTACTTCTCCCAGAAACTGATACAAGAAATATATTGAATGGCTTCCATTTCCTTTAGAAAATGGCATTCGTCACAATGCTTCTGGGAATGTTAGGGATACCTCCCTGTCATGGCATTTTCCAGTTTCATGTCTGTCTAGATTGTGTTCAGATTTCCTTTAAACTTCGCTTTCCCTCAGAAGCAATTTCAGAATCTCTAGACCAAAAATCACCCATCTGCATATACTTTCTGAGACTCCTTGAACCAACCTTAAGGAGTTACTACTACTACCTAGCACCATTGGCTTTCTTATCTACCACCTCTAATAAAATTTATGATAAAATTAGCCACTTTTTTATTTTTCTCTTTTTTTCCCTCAAAATCATTACTACATACTTTGTCCATAGTAGGGACTCAAAACACATTTGTATTAGAAAAGTTGAATAAATGGATGGATGAATGGATGAATGGATGGATGGACGAAACAATTTCACAGAGTGAATATATATGGGATAAGTTCAGTAATGGACATAATCAAATGGCATGTTTCAAGAGTTCATGTAACTCCTATTAGCCACAAAGATCCCATTTAATACAAAATGAATGGTATACAACAAAGCAATGATTTATCAGAATCAATGCAATGAATTAAAAAATAAAATTACAAACGTTAAAAACAAATTGCCACAGAGTTTTCAGAAACCAACAAGTATAATGTGCAATGTAATTACTTCTATTCAGAAATGATGGCTTCCCTATGGCATGTTACAATGCTTCCTATGTTATTAAAACACTGACATCAGAGGCGGCGGGGACAGCATTTGCAAGGTGAACAAGAAATGCATTTCTAAAATGGATGCTTCAGAAGGAGGAAGAAGAGGCAGTTTTAAGTTCATCAGTTGGGGATCTCAGGGCCCTATGTGTCTTCACCTCCTCCGGTCTCTGGGCTCTTTGTTGGTGCAAGCCAATTGTCTCTACCTTGCTGTTTCTAATGACAGCTTCTCTGTGTGACAGCGTGGGATCCCAGCAGTGAAGTGTGACAATAAAACACAGACAAACACTTTAAACTACAGCTATATTTCTGAAAGCCCTCAATGCATTAAATATTTAGAAAACTGCTTCCTGCATAGAGCTCAGAGATTAAGAAAGAGCAAATAAGGGCACATCAAATTCAGTCACCATTGTACACTCATGCAACACAACCCTGACTAGACACAGGACTCTGCAACTTCCATTAATTGCTCAAGCCTTTTCACAAGCATAGTTTATCAGAAATTAGCATCCACCTCTTCAAGCTCACCAGATTTATGCTTCTTTTGTTATATGGCATCCTATTTGAAGAAAAGTTTTAAAACAGAATTCTTCCAGCATAACATACGAAGACAAACAAACTCTATTTCCAGTCTCTCCTTCTCCTCCTCTACTCTGTCTTCAGAATAGAAGTTCAATGAGGGCAAAAGATCCCCATGACAAGGTCCCTACCAAATTCTCTCTGCAATAGTGCTGAAAGTCTTTTACTCCATGTCTCCTTTCTACAGGATCAGGGCAGAGTTTCATTATCAAGTGGATCCCAAGGCTCTTTCCAAGACAAAGTTTAGAAACGTACTTCATATTTTACTGTGGTTTCACTGAATAGTTATTCTATGCATAAATTAACCTCTCTTGCCTGTCTATCTATCTATCTATCTATCTATCTATCTATCTATCTATCTATCCATCCATCCATCCATCCATCCATCTATCTATATACCTATCCATCTATCTATATTTGTATTTCTCCCCTCTACCTTTCTATCTCTCTGTGTATGTCTCTGTCTCACTATCTGTCTGTCTCTCTATCTCTCTGCATGTGTGTATGTCCATGAAACCACACATCATAATTATTCCTACTCCAAGAACAAAGTTGATGCTAAATTTTTGAATCTGTTCCCTTTTAGGCTTAAAGCAACAAGATAAATTGTACAACTTAAAGTATTTTTTTTTCAAAAAAAAAAAAACCCATGAAAATATACAGTAAGAAGACAGAGCAATTCATGACACAACACAATTCAAATAAACAATTCCAGGCATACCTGAGGTAAAATAATAACACACTGGAAACATGTATGAGTTGAGCTGTCACAAAGTATTAAAAGGATTCTGTCTGTGGAGGTAAATATATCTGTTGCTTTCCACTAAGTCTTTGGAAATCATTATCACTGAATTCTACCTATCTTTATCATCATCTCCAAACTTGACAGAAATCTGTTTGTTATCATTCAATATCAGTATACTTTTTAAAAAAAAAAAAACTTTATTTCTATTATGGAAATATGCAAGTTTAAAATAGTCTTACGAGTTCCGATTCTTAAAACTATTTCAGTTTCTCAATTTCCTCACAATGAGAAGGGAAAGACACAAACCAATACAGCCACTTCTCATTTCCTGTAACCATCTTTACTCTCTGAAAGGTTGATTTCAGCCAAGTCTTCCTATCACTTCCAGGGAAAAAAATGAAAACGAAATTGTGCAGACGAACACACCACACGCCTTCAGGCCTGAGCCAGTGTTGCTCTATAGCCACTGAATTCTCTTTTATAAGAGTCAACAGTTATGTTGCTAGAAAAACTTATGGTTTATGAAATAAACATTTATGACCAATACCAAAACACAAAGTTCAGAGAGCACATGAGCCAAGACACTCTCTCCCTGAAGTCACTGGCAATGAGTTCAGTAGTGGCCTGAGTGTTGTGTTGTGCAAGTTATATTTATTTCCTGATGAGATTTTCTTCCACCAATGCCCTCAAGCTACTTCTTTAGCAAGACTGTTGCAACTCTTGCTGAGCAAAGACAAAATAATCTTTTGTGTGTGTGTGTGTGTGTGTGTGTGTGTGTGTGTGTATTCCATACATATAAATATATAATGAATATATATGATTTAATAAATATTTTTCAGAATTATAAAGATGTTAGCTCTGACTGGTGATCTTATATTCTAGATTGCTTTTCCATTAGAGAAAAGATAAGCAATTGGCTAGGAAGTAAATTAATCTTTTTGAAATGCATCATGAAATCGAGCATAGTAAGGAGATTAAATGCAAAACAGAAACATTACTTATAAATCTTGACTTATATGTTAAACAATACAGCTCTTTTAATTGGACTGAAAATTTGGAATACATCATTTGTTATATAATACATTATAAAAATCAACTTAATTAAATGCAAAATAAAGCAAGCAGTTGAGTAGAAACACTGCCCTGAAAGCTGTAAGCAGTATAAAAAAAACTGACACTGGAAACCCAATGCTAAGGAGAATCCACAGCTTTCAATTATACCACCTGTTTCTCCTCGAAAGCTAATTAAAATACACCTTAGGAAACACAATCATCAAGATTTAATTACATCTCTTCCCTTCCTTCACTCCTAAATTAAGAAAGAAGTACATCTCCCAGGACAGACTTTCTTACCCAGCTCCTGGTGTCTGCCTCCCCCCGTGGATCTTTTCTTTATGCCCTTACAGGTGACTGCCTACCTCTCTATTTCTTCAATTATGATATTTAAAGCCACATATTTTCAGAACCTGCTGAACTCAATAGTTATTTCATATTTATACCGATCTGTAAATTGACTTCTTATACATATTCTCACATACTCTATACACTGATTTTATATATACATACAGAACCACAACAGTGGTTCACAATTGGTGGGTCTTAACCCCCCCCCCCCCCATAGGTCAATTCCCCAGATTTTTTTTTTTTTTCGAGACAGGGTTTCTCTGTGTAGCTTTGCGCCTTTCCTGGAACTCACTTGGTAGTCCAGGCTGGCCTTGAACTCACAGAGATCCACCTGGCTCTGCCTCCCGAGTGCTAGGATTAAAGGCGTGCGCCACTACCGCCCGGCCAATTCCCCAGATATTTTACAGGAGGAATTTATAGCTGAGGCAGGGGACTTGGACAGACTACTTAGGTATGCCTAATTTTGGCCTACTGTTTAAATCCTACCCTCATTTTAGGACCCTGGAGATGGACTTGAAGACTCACTGATTCTTGTTATTCTTTTCCTGAGTGTGGCCACACTGAATAAATCTTTTTGCTTCATTTTGAATTTGACTCTTGTAATTGCATATCAAGGACGGGTGGCTGAACCTGGCTTATTGGGGCACAGACTATGACCCTAAATCTTGTAATAGCTGCATTCATGGCCTAACAGGACAAACTCATTTTTGAGGTCCTGGAAGACAAATGCTAAGAAGGAGGGCAGCACTAGTCAAGGGACAGAAGAAAGGCCACCTATGATTCCTGGGACCAAACGGTTGCAATGGTTACTTTGAGGTCCTTGGCCTTTTCTTGCCCCACCTATCGCCTGACTTTATTAGCCACTCCCACATGGGCAGCTGCAGAAAAGTCTACTGAAGTCATGTCATTGTTAATCCTTTTTCATGCCAACATGTCCTTGGTTTCCCTGATCCATCATCCCCAGAAGCAGTCAGTACAAATGAATTCTCAGAGGTTTGCAATTCTCAGATGTTGTTAATGCTTATATAGCCATAATAAACACATTTAGATAATTTTCTTACAGAACATGTTTGCGTGATAATAAATGTCTATATCCCAACACTTGAGCAGTAGAGGCAAGAGGATCAAGAGTTCAAGACTATCCTCAGCTACATATTAGAGTTTAAGACCTGCCTGGGCTAAAAATGTCTGTCTCAAAACACAAAACCAATAAAAAGGCCATGCATTAAATAAAAAAGCAGCGTAAAGAAAAGTAGCAAGTGGACAAATTTAAGAAAAAAAAAAGGATTTGAGCCTTCAGCTCCCAAAGATATAGATAAATCATTATTTTATGTAAAGATACTCTACCCTAATGCTCTCCTTTGAAAGGGGGGGTTACCTTTTTTAAATTTAAGTGACTATGTGTATGTCTGCCATGCATGTGTGGGACTCATGGAGCCAGAAGAGGGAGTTGGATCCCTGGAGCTGAAGTCAGAGATGCATATGAACCACCAATTTGCATGCTTGCAACTGAACTCTGGTCCTCTACAAGAGCATCAAGTTTTCTCAACCACTCTGCCATCTCTACAGACCCTGTAACATGCTCTTAAAGATGACCTACAAAATCCCCATACTTGCATATGAAATAATTTCCCCAGGATCACTCTTATTTCCAGCAAAATGCTAAATAAATGGCAATAGTGGCTCAGCATTCAAATTCTTCAATTAAAATATGGAATACCTTTTTTCAAACCCAACAGTTTTATAATTAATCCTGTTCCATTTTGGTTTTCATATTAAGTGAGATAATCCAGACACAGATAGACAAGCACTGCATGCTCCCTCACATTTGCAGTTTCTAGCTCCAAATCATCAGATGTGAGTATGGGACATAGATAAGCACATACATCAGGAAACTAGAGAGGGACTGTGTGCAGTGTGGGAGGTGGGATCCTTGATAAGGAAATAGCAGGATACAGGTGATCTGAAGTGAGAAACAACAAGGACAACAGAAGTGGGGAGAGGTCCTCACCAAGGAAGCAGAAAGGGAGGTCAATACAGAAAGAGAAGAAGAAACAAACGGCAGATAACACCAATGTCATTTGGTAAGCACTCAAGGAATCATATTTTACATATACCTAAAATTATACACGAGAGAGAGAGAGAGAGAGAGAGAGAGAGAGAGAGAGAGAGAGAGAGAGAGAGAGGGAGAGAGAGAGGGAGGGAGAGGGAGAGAGAGAGGAGAGAGAGAGGGAGAGAGAGGGCGCTTAAAGGAAGTTATCCCACTTTGGCTGACAATGATCCCCACAAGAACCATAGACTAATGAAAACTAATGAAAATCCCAGTACTGGACACAA